>NC_059139.1:22999469-23302500 GCF_020740605.2 Lemur catta | reverse complement strand
ATGACATATGACTTACTCAAAGCCACGCGAAAAATTCACTTTCTGCCCCTCCCCACTGCTGTGCTAGGTGTGTATGTTCACCTGGCTACTAATAAAATACGTACAACAGTGTGAAGAGAAAGGGAAAAAACTCTTCTACTGTCCCACTGATAACAGATTGCAGTTCATCAAGTTGCTATATCTTGAGACTAAAACTCAATTATGTTCTGAAGGATTTTTAAATTGCAAAAGTTGATTTAAAAATGCTTTTAGCCTATTATTTGTTTGATTCTCTAACTTATAAAAAAATCACATTTACAGGATTATGTGCCACACACACACTTATAAGATCTGATCAAGACTAGTTTTGATCTCAGTACCTCATTAAGACTAACATGAAATTATTTAAAAATTTCAAATGTGGGATGAAAATTATACATTTTGGCCACTGCAAAATGCTCCCTTATTTTTGGATGAATACTGTCCAATCTTCTCAGAGTAAGGAGGGAGATGAGGGGCTTACTGGAGAGAACGAGCTGTAATGAGATGGAGACATTTTATAACGGTTTTCAAACACCTGGTGCTCAAGAAAGCATTTCTTGATGTTAGTCTACATCTTGGTTTCACTGTCGATGGGTTTCTCAGTTTCATTGTCCTGGGCAATCAGCTGATATGGTTTCTTCATTTCATTTTCTTCAATCACCGAGTTACCCATTTCAACATCTCGGTTCTTCAGTTCATGTCGTGACAAGTGCTCCACAATCCCAGCTCCAAGGGAGTCTCCCAGCACGTTGGTGGTGGTTCGGAGGCGGTCCCTGCAGGCAGGGTGGGGAGGAAGGAAAAATGAGGCTCCTGTGAACATCACGAGATTTCAGCTTATGCTATGAACTGATTGGCACTGTCTTTAGAAACATCTCTTAAAATTCAGTTTGGTGTATCCATCAGCTGCATGATTACATAACAGATATATAACATTTATCATAGTACCTATTAAAAGTTATAAGGACATAGGTGGACAATGTTCACTAAGATACTAGTCTGACTGTAGCTAGAGTCCCAACAGTGGGGAATGACCCTTCTCCTTTTCCTTTCATTTAAAATTTCTCTTTTCTAACTCACACTCCTTTATACCAGAGGTTCTCAAAGTGTGGTCCAGAGACCCTGGGTGTCCCTGAGGTCAAAACTATTCTCACAATAAACACTAAGATGTCCTTTGCCCCTTCCACTCTCATTTTCTCATGAACATATGGTGGAGTTTTGCAAAGACTCCACCCACCACGTGTGCTAGCACAACACAGAGAATGCAGAAGCAGTTAGGAAACTCGAGCTGTCTTGTGCTAAGCCAGACAGTAAGGAAACTTGCAAACTGTAGAGGGGTGTCATTCTTTTCACTAAATTTTTAGTTTGAAAATGGTTATTTTTCACAAAAAAGTTATTTATGTTAACACGTAATGAATTTATTAATGTAACCTCTAAATAAATTTAAAATTCATTTAATAACTTTATTTAGCCATTTTATAATTTGTAAGTTTTTCTAATATGACAAGTAATGATAGGTATAACCCATGTAGATAAAAGGCTTTTTCGTTCCTCAAGAATTTTTAACATAAACCTTTGAGAATCCAGTGCTCACATTAACTGAGTGCTCACTATGGGCCAGACAGGTGTGTGGAATGCTTTCTATGCATCGTTGCATTTGACCCTCACAGTATCACCAGGAGCTAGAGGACATGAGCATCCACATTGTATGGAGGTGGAAACTGGGGTGGTTGGGTAACCTGCCCTGTGTCACACAGGGCCACGACGCAAACACAGGTCCAAGTAACCGGGGAATAAATCTCTCCACGGCCCCCCACAAGCACAGGGCTCGTGCACGCTGTCGAGCTCTTTGTGGTCATTAGTTTCAGTAAAGTCAACATGTCTTGACTCTAGCACCTACTGTGTTCTTTTAGGCATTTGCTTTGGGCATCTTGGCAGAAAAATTTTCAAAAGCAAAAGGGAAATTTTGACAGAAAAGGGGCCGAGAATGTCAGCTGGATGAACGAGGGACGAGGACAGAGGGATGGGCCCTGGAGGTTAGGGTCAGAGGGTATGGAGGGTATATTTCTCAGAACTTCCCCCAGAGCCAAAAATCGATTCCACTTAATGGTGCTAGCTCTCTTCCCACTGTCTGCATGACCACTCCTCACCCTGCTGGGCTCAGATGGGGACATCACTGCCACCGGGATGGGAAGCTCAAGGGGGGCCGGGCCTGAGCCAGCGTGCGGGGCCTGCAGTTCTGCTCCAGCCGCTGTGGCAATGTGTTGTGCAATTCAGAAACGGCCTTGCTGATTTATGTTGGCTTCACAGGGAGGAGGTTTCCCAATCCCTGAGCTGCTTTATGGAGTGAGAAGTGCAGCAGCCAGATGTGCCCCTCAGGCTGACAGGGGAGTGAGCGCGCATGGCGTCTGGGGCTTGGGCTCCAGATAAGGGCCATGGATCAGGCGATGAGGACAATTTAATTATCGGCCAACCTAATCCTCTTTTGGAGTTCTTTTGGCAGGCGTGCTGGGCTGCCTGGTGCCCTAGAATGACAGAGGGGGGCCCTGCGACAGTGAGCCAGAGCGCAGTCGAGCGTACTCACAGGAACCAGTCCACTGCGATGATGAGCGTGATGTCATCGGTGGGCAGCCCCACAGAGGTCAGCACGATGACCATAGTGACCAGGCCTGCCTGAGGAATTCCAGCTGCCCCAATACTGGCGGCCGTGGCTGTGATGCTGTTGAACGAAGAACAAGACAGAAAACATTTTTACAAAGCTCTCTAGGTAGAGCATATACCCTGCAAAACATGCTCAGTGCCAATGGCCGGCTGGCCACGTAACAGAAGAGGATGTGCTTCAGGAAAATGTAAATGACATTAAAAAAAAAATCATTAAGGTCATAATCATACTAATATTTTTATCATGGGCTTATTATGTGTCATCTGATATGCTAGGCATGGCTCATCTCATTTGATCTTCACAGCAACCCTTATGAAGTTGGTCATGTTGTGATAGCTGTTTTTAAATGAAGAAACTGTTAGCTATACACTTTTTCATGTCCCGGAAAGCATGTTGTAAGGTCTAAAATGCTGTTGAGTTACAATAACAATTTGTTTCTAATCATTCCCCTATCCAAGTGGAGGGCTGTAAAGATACTGAACATGCATCATTAATTGCGGAAAAAAATCAAATTTATTAATTCAAAAGCAAAATAATTTATGAACAAAGTTCTGTAGCACTGTAAATATAAATATTTTATGGATATAGTGTGAACCTGGTTTGCAAGGCAAATATTGTATTGTTAAATTGTTATTTTTTTTTTTTTAGAGACAGGGTTTCCCAGGCTGGAACACAGAGGTGTGGTCATAACTCACTGTAGCCTCCAACTTCTGGCCTCAAGCGATCCTCCTCCACCCACCTCAGCCTCCCAAGCAGCTGGGATTATAGGAGTATGCCAGCATGCCTGACTAATTTGAAAAAAATTTTTAGAGATGGGATCTCACTATGTTGCCCAAGCTGGACTTGAACTCCTGGCTTCAAGCAATCCTCCTGTCTCAGCCTTCCAAATTGCTGGGATTATAGGCATGAGCCACCATGCCCAGCTCCAAATGTTTTGTAAATAAAGTATTACCTAGATATAAAGTATTATTACTAAAGTATTAAGTCTTTGGCAGGAAGTGCTCATAGTTCCCCATTCTGTTCCTCTTCCATGGTGGTAGAACTTTTAGCTGGTATATGGCCCCAGAATGAACACTATACTTCCCAGCCTCCCTTGGAAATTAGGTTGAATTCTGGCCAATGAACATGGGTGGAAGTGATGGAGCAACTTGCAGGCTCTGCCACTTCCCCACTTCACACTGGCTAAAACTTGGAGGGGGTGATGAGCCATCCTGGACCACTTGGATAAGGACAATACCCCCTAGGCTGGGCGCGGTGGCTCATGCCTGTAATCCTAGCACTCTGGGAGGCCGAGGTGGGTGGATCGTTTGAGCTCAGGAGTTCCAGACCAGCCTGAGCAAGAGCGAGACCCCGTCTCTACTAAAAATAGAAAGAAATTAGCTGAACAACTAAAAATATATAGAAAAAATTAACGGGGCATGGTGGTGCATGCCTGTAGTCCCAGCTACTCGGGAGGCTGAAGCAGAAGGATTGCTTGAGTCCAGGAATTTGAGGTTGCTGTGAGTTAGGCTGATGCCATGGCACTCTAGCCCGGCAACAGGGCAAGACTCTGTCTCAAAAAAAAAAAAAAAAAAGAAAAAGAAAAAAAAGAGAAAGAGACAGGATAACACCCCAGTGACTCTGGAACCACCAGCCTTGTCCAGTATACCATAGAACCCCTACCAGCCTTGAGGGCTTTGTGGAGCAGAGCTGCTCTACATGAAAGAGAAATACTTTATCTTGTTTAAGTCATGTTGCTGTTATTATTTTTAACTGTCTCATACAACTGAAACTTTTTTCGTAACTCAGGGCTTTTTAACCAACATGCCAACTTACACCCAAGAAGAAGTTACAGGTGAGCTAAAATAATGATCTCCCAGCCCCAGGATAGTGAGGTTAATATAATCTAGCTAGGGTTCCTGGAACCCTCAGATCAGTCAATGACCTCTGACCATGATTGGCTGTCTTTTTTACTCCCATGCATCCCACAAATATCATCATTTTTCTAGTAACACAAAATATATATACAGAGTCTAACATAACTTATTTTTAAATAAACAAAAAATGTGGGGTGGCTGATAGAGATTAAAAGAAACTAAGAAACCAAATGCAAGGCATAAATCCGGATTCGATCTTGGTCTAGGAGAAAAGCTATAAAAGACATTTTTGGGGACAATGGGGAAATTTGAATATAGACTAGATATTTTGGAAGTATTTTTAAGATTCTTGCTATTGTGACTATATAGAAGAATATCCTTATTTTTAGGAGATGCATACTGAATTCTGTACACATGAAATGTCATAATGACAGAGAAAGAGAAAGAAGAAGCAAACATGGTAAAACGTTCACAATTTTTAGATCTAGGTAGAGGACGTTCAACTTTTCTATATTATAGGACAACTTTCATAATAAAATGTTTTGGGGAAAAACCCCAAAATCTGACTTATTTTGATCTATACAATATATTATTAATAATAAGAACAGAGGCTGATCTAGATTGTGAGGCTTAAAGTTTCCTATTGCCTTTAGACTTATTGGTCTGTTGTGCATTGTAACTTTCAGTAAGCAAAGAGGGGGGATTATGTTAATATATGCACGTGGATTGTATAGGCTATCTCTGGAAGGATAAAGAAAAATGGACAAGTAATACTGGTTGCCTCTGCAGAAGGAAACTAAGAGACTGGGGGAAAGGATGGAAAGGAAAATTACTTTTCACTGGACATCTCCAATATAATAGTTAAAAAAAAAATTCTCCACAAAAATCGGAATCTCAACCTACTTGCTAAAAATTAACCCAGGAGAAAAAGTTAATCCAGTTTTTCAAGTGTATTTTTATTTTCTAATATTATCTATAAAAGCTAACATATTTTAATGCTTTGTAAAATTGAAGTATAATCTAACACTTTTAAAAATGAGAAATATCCATAATATGTATTTTGTAGACATCATAAAAAGAATGAGCTAGATATATTTACAAATCGTATATTGACAAGCAAACCAATCAAGGAGCAAACAGTATGTAGGGTATGATTCCACTAATTACAAAAAAGAAGTGTGTGTATGTCTACGTAAACCAAACACAAACACCTACAGAAAAATGTGGAGTGATATGGTGGCAGGCAGGTTTCCTTTCTTACTTTATATATTTCTATCTTATTTGAATTTTGTTATTAATGACTGTGCACATCTTTAATTTTAAAACTAATAAAAATATGTAAGTATAAAAATAAAACTATTCCCCCCAACCCCAAACTCCTGATTGTGTGTGATCCCTTTCTCAACCAATTTCTTCACCCAATCCTGATCACCATCTGGTGTTTTAAAGACAGTCTTCAGAAAATGTGTGTAGAACTCGTTCCTTGTACCTGATGGTAATAATCTGTCCAAAGTTCAGTTCAAAGTTGTTAACTTGAGCAATGAAGATGGCAGCCAAAGCCTCGTAGAGGGCAGTCCCATCCATGTTAATGGTGGCCCCTACAGGAAGCACGAATCTGGTGACGCGTTTGTCCACGCCATTGTTCTCTTCCAGGCACTTGAAGGTGATGGGCAGAGTGGCAGAACTGAGAACAGTGGAACAGAGCATGTCAGCAGAGGGTCCTGGTAGTTCAGACTGTGTCTGTGCATTTGGTCTTTTGGACAGACAGTTAGTTCCTTCCTCTCCTACATCCTAACTTAAAGGGAACTAAGTCAGCACTTGTATAAATAAGGGAGCGGGGTTAGGAACAGTGTGGTCCCCTCACGGGGTCATTTGGCAGCTCTCCTGTTTCTGGGTTCCTCTGTGAGGCACCCCTTGTGATCACTCCCCCATCACAACAGCCTGTGCCAAGTCCCTCTGGCATTTCTCCCTATGGTAAATACCAACTGCAGGAGAGAGAGGAGAGTGGGCAGGAAAAGATAGTTGATTTCCATTTTGTCCCCCAAAAGAGTATATAGCCAGCCATTCCCTGAATCCTAAAAAGGTCTGATGAGCATGAGACGTGAAAAAGCCAATTCACTGTTCCGTGGAAGTTAAAACCCGGAACAAAATGCCTCCTCCTACCCCCAACTTGAGAGGCTCTGGTTCAAAGTAAAGCTTCAGACACGATTTCTGATAGGAGTAAGCTGCTCATATACACATACCTTGAAGAGGTCCCCAGAGCTGTGACAAGTGCTTGCAGCAACCCTCCAATAAAAACCCAAGGGTTTTTCCGGGTTACCAAGAAGTAGAGGAGGGGCAGCACGATGACTGCGTGAATGAGTAAGCCAACAATGACGGTCACGGTGTACATGGCAAGCTGCCCCCCAATCACACCCATGTCTTCCATCTCGACAATTTTCCCGGCGATCAGGAAGAGGATGCCCACAGGGGCGTACCTGCGGAGAAGCCACACACGCACAGTCAGAGTCCGGCTTCCACTGAGCTAGTCTGCAGAAATTTCCAAGTAATAAGAAAAAGGGAGAGAGAGTTGATTTCCAAACTTTTCTGCCCATGGTACTTATTAGGACTTGTAGAAACTGCCAACTTCTTTCTTGTCTTATTTAAATATAAATTTCCCCTGGTTATTGCAGAATCGGGCTTTCCCCTCACTCAGCATTGCTCTAGGACACGATTTTGTTTTCCCTTTTAAACCTGTGAAAAAAGGCAGGTACCCAGCTATTGTTACTCATCTCTGTTTTCCTAGACAGTTCTCCTTTTGCCACACCTGGGTCACTTTTTTGATCCTCAGATGCTACCCACTTCCCCTGCCTCCTGTTCCCCTGCTAAGTACCTTGAACTGCCAGAATCCACTGTACTGATATCCAGAGTTCGGAGACATTTCCCACATCAGAGCCTGATTCCCAAGTTACGCAAGAGGCACACAGTGGTACGTCAGTGTTTCAGGTTCGCAGTCACCTCCCTTCTTCAACGACCACTTTTATTATTGTTTTTCCGTAGCTACACACCACTTGCAGTATGACTTAGTATTATTCTTAAAACACCTTTTCACTTAAGTCAATTTACTTTAGGAGAAAATTTTATGTTATAGTGCAAACGGAAAACTAGTACCACCTTCCATAAATAGAAGGTGTCCATAAACTTAATCGTGTGCCTGTCTGTACTCCCATATCAGGTTATAGGTGTTCTAATTAGCAATTATCACCCACAGGCTGCTATTGCCTTTTGTGAGCTTTTCCCCTGCAGACTGTGAGAATGCACAACTGAGACACAAAATGACTTGTACATATCGAAATAACCCTGGTTGCTTAAAGGCCCTGCTGCCCCCTTTCCACTCCCTTTGTCTGATGTGTGCAGTAAACTGCAAGCAAACTCACATTACCAAACACAGAGAAACCAATCACCCTTAAGGAGAAGAGTCTGCCGGGAACTGTGGAGAACTTATTTCAAATTGAAAAGTACAATGCTTCTTTCAAAAGTCTTAAAAACACAGGCCAGGAAATCACAGGGGTACCTGTTTTCAGAAATGTAATAACTCAATATTGAATGTGCAGGCAAAATGTACAGCTAGAAAGGCTACACGTGAGGTTCATTCAGTGGCCTTGAATGGGCTTCTTTCATAAAAGAGGTGAAAGGTGGAGGCATTTTAATAATATGAAGATAAATGTCCACTTTCATTCCTGCCAGGATTTCAAAGGAGCCTTCCCATTGGGGGCTCCCGTGGAGACCACATTCTGATCCGTCTTTGTGCGCAAGTTCATATTCATCTTGTATAAACTCCTAAAAAATGAATTTCTCTGGGCTTTGGTGGCATTAAAGACAAAGAACATTTTTAATCATGTTGCTGAGGGAGTGCTTTTCTTAGCAATGGATGTCTTCCTGCCTCAGGTGCCAAGGAGGAGTCTAGATTAAAAGTAAGGCATAAAAGACAGGCAACCCCCATGTGAGGCCTAAGCCAATCAAAGGGTTCTCTCCCTGCTGCGAGAGTTAACTTTCCAAGGTCAATGTTCCTCTTTGGATTTGGTCTTTTCCTTTTTCTCCTGCTCTCAACTTTATTAAAGAAAGTTTTGTCATAAATTGTGACCTGGTGTTTTATAATACTTCCTTTGGTTCTTTCACATTCTTCAGGAGAACTGCCTTTTTCAATGCTTTGTTAGGGCCGACACAGAATGAGGAGACCTCAGTCTTCCTGGTAGTCAAGGGGCCTCTGCATTTGCTTTTCCTGCTACTGGACTGCTGTTCTCCTGGCACTTTCTATGACGGGCTTCTTCTGGTTATTCAGGTCTTAGCAAAAAATGTCACCTCCTCATAGGCCCTTCTGTACCATCTTGTGCAAATTTCATGCCCTCTCCCCAGTCACCTACTATTTTATTTTTTCATAGCACTTGTGACTGAAGCATATGATTGATTTGTTTGTTTATCATCTGTCTTCCTTAAAAGAATGTTAAGATCAACCCAGGGTATTCCTGTATGTTCTCTTTATTGCTATACACACAGTGGCTGGCACCGCATACTTGGCATATAGTAGACACTCAATAAGTATGTCTTGAATGAATAACTAAGAATGGGATTCCATTAGCACTGGGGCAAAGGAGCTGACGCCTTTTGAAAACAAGGAAGCAAACTTATTAAGAGAGGCTTGCTGATAGGTTCAATGTCTCTGCAGGCCCAGAAATTCATTGATTTTCTTGTGCTTACCAGAGTGAGATAACTGCAATTGGCCATGCTGCCTTGTGGCATCATCCTCAGTACAGAACACATGTTGATCACAATAACCATCTTGTATGCATCATATACAGCAAAT
Organism: Lemur catta; assembly: GCF_020740605.2. Classification (NCBI taxonomy): domain Eukaryota; kingdom Metazoa; phylum Chordata; class Mammalia; order Primates; family Lemuridae; genus Lemur; species Lemur catta. The sequence goes on along the minus strand of NC_059139.1, from coordinate 23,293,121 downwards.
GGCAATACATACCACATTATCACTGCTACCAATCTCATGATGGCTTCGTTGAGAGAATCAAAGAACTCTCTCAGGGCCTGGCCCTGCTCCTTCATGTTTCCAATCACAAAACCGAAGCACATGGAGAAGACAACTAGTCCCAGGGCATTGACCCCATTCACAGATCCTGGAACTGGGACCAGCTCCTCCGTGATCCGCGTAAGAGTCTCCATGGCCTCTGACACGTTGTTTATCACAGCCCCGATAAGCGTTTCGTTGGACTGGACGGTCACTTTAAAGCTTCTCTTCTCATAGTTGGTTTTAAACTGAAAAATAAAAAGAATGACAGGAACGAAAGGTGACTTTTATTTTTTTTCTATGCTTTCCTGTTGTCCAGATTTTCTGTAATTATATACATTACTTTGTATTCAGAGAATAGGGTCATAGACAACATCCACCTATCTAATCTGTGGCAAACCCCTACTATTTCCTCGACACAGACAGGCAGACAGACACACACACAAATAAATAATGACTCATAATGGGAAACATATTTGGTTAAAGACACTAGACTAAAACACACACATGTGCTTTTGCTTTCTTCTGAAACCCTAATAAAATGACTACAATGAGATTAAAAACCCCAGATAGTCACAATAATCCTTTTACTTTCCATGAGGATCATGCTATGGGATCGTGGAGAAATCACCTGACATCCTTTCTTTCATATTCTGCAGCTGTGAAACAGGAATAACCGTGCTGGTTCCACCTCACAGCATTGTTGTGGCGATGAAATTAAGCAGAATATATGAGAACATCTTATAAATTTGAAAGTACTATACTAGTGATGGCTAATGGTGCTCAATGACAAAGCCTGTCAGGGATTTAACTTAGTTAGAGATTTCAGTGGGTATTAAAAGTTAAAAATTGCTGGTCATCGTGGTTCACGCCTATAATCCCAGCAGCTCAGGAGGCTGAGGTGGGAGGATCACTTGAGCCCAGGAGTTTGAGACCAGCCAGGGCGAAATAGCAAAACTCCATCTCTAAAAAAATAAAAATAAAAAGTAAAATAAAAAGTAAAATACAAAATAAAAAAATAAAAATCCCCAAGCAAACAATCTTCAAGCCATTCCTGATAATTATCAATTCTTAAGAATAGATGTCTGATTAACAGTTGGTGATGACAACTCACTTTCTCCAAGTCAGTAGTTGTGTTTCTCTTTCTTTTCTAACTCAAGAGATGATCTTTGCCCCATAGTTTCTGTACAGATGCCCCAGATAGGAGATGCTGAGTACATTACTGGGGCCATATGAAACAATTGAGCCCATCCCTTTATGATTTTAATGAGAGTAGAATTCCTGGTCTTGATGGGGATTGTAGTAAAGCATCAGTGAGAGTAATAATGTATGGGTGGTGACAGGATCTAGAATGGGGTGGGGGGGGGAGCACTGCATATATGAAGTGCTTGATCATTTGTGTACCAAGAGTAAGACTTTCTCGTCCATTGGGAAGCCACTATTCCCAAACAAGGATATGCCCAGCTGTCAACACTGTGGACACATTCCCAAACAATCAGTAGCATTGCTGGCGATTTCAAGCAACAAAAAAACTGGCCCCTGTTCATCTCCTATTCTAATCAACTCTCAAAGTTCTTTATTCTGTCGGGTGCTTATGCATTTATGGATTGTGTGGGGTAGATTTTCAGTCCTGATTAGCCTTTCTTATGTCTCCAACTGCATTCCCTTAGACACTGTTTGTAGCCTACACAAAAACTGCAACCTTGTTTGCATTCTGTCTAAGCCAACTAGACCTGGGGAAAAACATTTGCTTCCCCTTCAAAATCCTGTAAATGCAATCCCAAACCAAACACAATAAATCTGCACAAGTCATCACTTTTCCCATCTGAAAGATCTAGAAATCAGCATTTTTGCTATCACCCAGTGCCAGCTGACTGACTGGAATAGTCAGCCCCATGGTGCTCGAGTTGGCTGGTCGGATTGAAAGGGGTTTATTATTTATGGTTATAGTTGTTTTTGAATAAAGTTAGATTTTGGCCTCTTAAGCTTTTTATTTTTTAAAGAAAGAATTGTTTGAATTTTGCAATGCGTGTATGCATTACTTATTAAAATAGACTTAATAAAAATTTTTAAAGGGGAAAAGAACAAAGGGGGTACTTAGTTGTGTAAAACCTGGTCCTCCATGGGGCTGGGGTTTTGTTTTGTTTTGTTTTTTACAGATCCTAAGCAGAAGGGCTAGGGAATTACAACAGGGAGAATTGACACCATCTGGAGAAATGTTTGGGAAGTATTATTTAACCCAGAATGTCTGTTTCCCTGTTGATATTTTGAGCAACAAAGCTTTTATATTCAAATGAGGTTATGATGAACTTTATTGATTTTATCCCCTAATAATAGTAAACGTATTTGTATCCAAAGCATAAAACACCAAGAGTCGCTTGGATATGAGCTCAAAAGGCACCTAACCTCACTATATCCTCTAGGTGGGTGTCTCATCACCCTGGATATTCCTCTCTTGGAAGCAGAATGGAGTAGTAGAAAGAAGATAAAATTTAGAGTCAACACAAGGGATTTGAATTCTGGATCTGCCATTTACTACTTGTGAGAACTTGTGCCTGTTACATAATCCCCCTGAGTTCTTATAGTTGAGTTGCCTCATCAGTGAAATGAAGACAATGATACTCACCATATTTATGTGAGGACTAAATATAACATTAGTGCCTGGCACATAGCATGCATTCCATAAATGATGATGCCATTCCTTTCTGATGTGGTTCTCCTTTAGAACCCGCAAGACCCTTAGTAGACGTCTAAAAACCAGTCCACTGGATTTTAAATCAAACTCAGAAACCTAAATAATCTCTCAAACATTCTCTAAAGCAAGTTGTAAATGTATTTTAGGTTTGAATTTGCTTGCCCGGTAGACTTCTACATGTGGGAAGTGTGGGCAGAGTGAGGGGATCTTGTGATTAGTCTTCTTACCAGTAACAGAGACTCAATGAGCTATTTGTATGTAAGACATACTGTGTCTGGCAACTAATATGCCTTCAGTACAAGGTAAGAACCACCCCTCCCCACAAAATTCCCCAGAAAACCCTCGTGTTTTCCATTTGGTTGGCAAGAGAAGTGTTTCTTATTGTAGAGAAATGGAAAAAAAAAAAAAGGGTCCTATTTGGTGTGGTATGCCAAAAAGGAATTTCAAAGGTGAATTAGTGGCTGTAGAGTATTTACCTGTTTAAAGCAGGCTTCCACCAGATTTGGAGGGAACATGTTCCTGCAAAGAAAATAACAGTAAGTTGAAAAATTCTCCAAATAATGTTTGCTCCTTAAATACTACATCAGTATATCTAAGGTAAAGATTGCATTGAACCAAGCAGCAAAGGAAAAAAGAGACAGATTTTGGTGGATTTTATGACTTGAAATGGAACATATGGTCCCCCCTAAGTTGGGGCCATGTAGTTCATACATATTTTTCAGGGAAGTCTCCAATTCAACTCTTCTATCCTCTTGTCAGCCAATGAGATTCTTTGTGCAGTCATTAAATTATCAGAACCCTGCTCCTAGGAAGAATCAAAGTGAGAATGGAAAGGGCTTTTATCATTAGCATTCTGGCTAACTGAGGTATCATTCAATAGTAGTCATTTTGGTTATTGTACTATGCGTCTAGGAACTGAATGTTCTGAATCAAAAGTCATGGTCAGACTATGGAATTTTGTTCTCCAAAAATTCCTCCTAAAAGCCTTCTGGGGGATGGGATATTGGCACTGAACTGCTGGAGCTTCTGCGGCTCTTTGGTGGTCAATGGAGAGATGGCATACAACATTTGAACTTGAGGCCCACATGGCAGGATTTGTCACTTCCTCAGAGTCTATGTCAGAACAGTGTTTGGGTTTGTGGGGGTGGTGAGGGAGGAGCCACACTCTGGCTGAGGATTTCTAAGCAGCTGTGTGGCACTGGCCAAGTCATAGCACCCATTTATGTCTCGGCTGATTCATCTGTTAAAGAGGAGATTGGATTAAACTATCATTAGGGCTCCAAGACAGAAGACTGTGGGAGAAGACATGACCTGGGGAGTTAGCTATCTCAAGCTCAAGATCATACCAGTTGTGTGCTATCCAAGTTATATTTTATGGTTATAAACTCTTGTCCCTTTCGTCCTACGACCAAGACCATCTTGTTTTCTTTTCCTTGCCATCTATGCTCATGGGTTCGCTTCTATAAACCTTGATAGAAGTGTGCATTCAGGAGATGCCAGGATAAGTGCTCAAGCTAAGTGACTGGGGCGGGGGGGACAGGATAATCATACACTTGTCACTGAGGCAAGGAGAGACAGAAACACACAGAGCTCTGATGGATCAACCAGACTGGGGATGACAAGATCTCAATTCTTCAAACAAGGAGTAAACATTATAGGGGAAGAAAATATAAAATATAATAATGTATTCCTAATCCAAACTACCAGAGGGTAAAGTTCATGAAGAAATGGTGAAAAGCCTTAATTAATTGTATGAACTAAATAAAAGCATAGTTATCAGGTGCTCACTTGGTATGAAATAATGTTATAGGGTGGCTTGTTATATTCAGATCATTGTGATTAATTCCCAAAAAAGGGCTTTCAAGAAGAGGCCCCATGGGGTTGGGTGGTGTTTATGTATAGATGGTACAGGGTCACCCATGGTGGGAATTGAGAGGTACTGCCGAAGAGATGGTCTGTTCCCCAAATAGCTTTTGAATCTACCTGCCACAGACCCATTCCTTGAGGTGGCAGGTGAAATCAATCCCTTGAAGGAGTTCCCTTCAGATGATCAATGGAGTACCCTTTATAGTAGGATTGGCAACCCCAGGCCCTTTGCAGGTAAGTCATAAAGATGGGAGGGAAGGGCTGGGTTTGGGAGGACAGGCAGGGAAGGGCTGCACAGTGGGGGACTGCTGAGCAGGTGGGGGAGCTAGAGGTCTGGGCTGGGACATCTTCCCTTTACCCTTCCAGATGCACTCTCCATTCTGCTCTGCACCCTGGGACACTGAGCCCTGGGATGCTGACTCATATGGACCATAGCATGTGGGTTTTCTTGCTTCCATCAGGTTTGTCTAGTGGTATGCACTGACAGATCACAGGGTACAGGGAGAAAGAAGTCCATGTGTATATTCTCTCAGCTCTCTCTTTGACAGGTTTGGAGGCAGCTTCCTTTCTCCAATTAAAGCTATGGCTTCTACCCTGAAGCCCCTTTCTCCCATGGCTCCAGCTCTTTGTGGTGGGTTCCAGTACCAGCTCCCTTCCTTTGCCCCTTCATAGCCAGGAGTGGTAACGAAACAGCTTCCTACTGTTGTTAGTGCTCTGGGGCTTCACCATCCTGGTGGGTTCCCTTAACTCTGCTTGCACCTTTGAAAACCTTCTTCAATGTTCCTCTCCAGTACGCGGTATGCCTCATGATGGGACCTGACTGAACCAGGCCAGTGTGGAGAGAGAAAGCAGGAAGAGCCAGGATCAAACTTTGGCTTGCTTCTCAGCCCTGTGCAAGGCAAACTCTAGGACCAAGTCTGCTCCAAGTATTAGATAAAACTCATTTGTATGGTTTGCACATAAAACAATGCTTAAGAAGCCATCCTTTAAATCTTTCATTGCTGATCTGCCAAATTCTTTCTTCACAAATAGTACAAAAGCCCTGGGACAGGTATGACCAGATGATCTATAACACCCCTTCTGGAACTAATTTGTGTATAATGGAGAATGATACAGATTACAAGTTCTAAATCAGAAGAGTCAAATAAACAGGCCATACTTGAATAAAAATTAGTCTTAAGGAGCAGGACTTAAGAAAAATAGGTTAAGAATTATTAAAATTCCAAGGTGAACTGCATAGTTGAGAGGAGAACTGAGTGACCAGATTCTGAGTCCTAAAAGCAGGGCTTTCAAACTCTACATCCTTTCCTTGTTCTTCTTGCCTCTTTCATATAAGATCAGAAAATGGATCCTTACTGCAATTTCTGTTAGAAAGAAGTAAAGATATGACCTTCATTTTAAGTCTGGCAAGGCTGGATCAGTCAGACACCCCTTCCAGGGTTTGATTAGCTTCCCAAAATAAGAGGTGTTGGGTGGGTCCAAACATACCCAAAGACAGGGGCTTGCAAGGACATACCTGATCAAGTCCAGGAAGGCATCTGCAGCTGTCACTTGTACAATTTTGCCTTCTCTGTGCATGTTTTCCTTTGTGCCCTTCCCAGGATGGATGATGATGACAATGATTATGCCAATCACCACAGCAATGATGGTGGTAGTCATGTAATAGACTACAGCTCGCATTCCCATCTTCCCTGATGCCTTACTATCTAGGGCCGCCATTCCTGGTGAAGGCAAACAGAAGATTTTCAGGAAGTCAGTCCAGGGAATTCTCCAATGGAAGACAGTGGGAACAGCATTTCCTTTTACACTCCCCTTCCCTTATCCCGGCCCGCAATGGGATTCTGTACATGTCATGAGAACGTAGCCCCAAATGTAATTAGGACATCATGAAAGGTAAAGAGAAAAAGCCATAGAATGGCTAGGCATCAGCTGTGTCAGCGAACTCTCAATCACTCGTTTTCCGCCCCAAGAGTTGATGTCACATGGCCAAATAAAAATTGCTCTCTAATTGTCTGAAAGTGCAATCAAATTCTTTCCTAGGTTACTTCTAGTTGGGAAGCTACAAGTGTTAGTAGTGAGCAGTGCGTTTGTGTATAAACAAATATTTTTTAAAAATTTCTGGCAGGATGATATAAATTTACCTCAAGTTCAAGCACTGTGGTGATTCACACAGAATAACTGTCATTACATTCTTTCAAAAGAAGTATTATTTTGTATACATATTTGGGAGTCCTTTTGGATGATTTTAATGTAAAATTTAAGCTATTATTCTGATCATCTGCTGCTCTATCTTCAATTTGCATTTAAAGTAGACATTGGGTAATAAGGCCAAAGTTCTCAAATAGTTTCTCTGTTGTTTCATTTCATCTCACCTAATCAAAATTTAAACAATAATTATTTTGGCCAATCTGAGCAACATAGTGAGACCCTCTCTCTACAAAAAATACAAAAATAACCTGGGTGTGGTGGTGCATGCCTGTAGTCTCAGCTATTTGGGAAGCTGAGGCAGGAAGATTGCTTGAACCCAGGAATTCAAGGCTGCAGTGAGCTATGATGATGCCACTGCACTCTAGCCAGGGCAACAGAGTGAGACCCTGTTTCAAAAATATAAATAAATAAATAAATAAATAAGAAGAAGAAGAAAGGAAGAAAAAAGAAAAGAAAGAAAGCAATCATTTTGCTTTCCCTGTCTTGCACCCTGTCTTCCTCCGCCTTGTCCCACGGGTCTGGGATACCTCATCTCATGCTAAAAACCTCTCTTTCCTTCATTTTCAGGACATCTTCAAAGTCTACCTCAGGCAAGGTGTCATCTTAGATAAAAAAGGAGGCATGACTTTTAAGCCTTCCCTAATGGCTCTAGCTAATGGAATACTTCTCAATTCTTCTTAGGCCAGAAAATAATTGGAAATGACAGAAAACTCTCAAAAGATTAAATTATCTATAATACTATGGGCTCTTCAGTTTCATTAGCTATTTCCTCACTTTTCTTCCTTCTGTCCCACTAAAATACTAAAATCCGATTACAGTTAATAAAACTAATTTTTTTACTATTTAAAAAATTACATGTCCATAAATGTATTAAAGGGTTATACTGTATTTCAATGATGAGCACCAGTTTCTACCATTTAGATAGTGACTCTGTTCACACAAACATATTTAGAGTAATGTAAAATATTGAAAAAAATAGTGTTCCTGATTGCCAGATAACTGGTTGGGTTTTTTCAAAATTTTTTATACAAAGGTAATTAACTTAGGTGGAATTGAAGCCATGATCTTCAATTTATAATTTCATTTGAATTTGAATGGTATCATTTATAATTTTCACAATAAGCATTTACTTAGTACCTGATATGTTCTTATTTTTAACAACCTGTAAGGCAGATTAAAAACCAATCAATTGTCAAAGGTCTTCATTAACCGCAAATAGAATGGAGTGGGAGCTTGAACTCAGACCTTATGTAACTTGGTTTAGGTGCACTTTCTGTCTCTGAGAGAACAAATTGCAGCTCCCACAGATGAGGAGGCCAATTTTGGCTTTAGTGTATGAGCTTTTTAGCCTCTTTTATCATTGTCCACGTTCTTGAAACCAAGGGTTAGGTATTTATTTATTGGGATGACTTCACTTCAACACTTTAACTACATTAAATATGGGTTACCTCTGTTCTCAACCCAAGTACCCCATCCTCCCATTTTCATTCTCAGGTCTGAATCACATCTCAAAATATCTCAGCTTGGCTGTGCTCGAAATGATTTTTCTCAGAAGGGGCCCACTCTCTTTCCCGTGATTGCCTGAACTTGTTGCCACTGAAGCCTGTAATTCTTCCGGCTCTCTCCCTGTTGACCCGGCGAGTGTTGTAAGCACAATACACCGGGTATCTCTGGGCACCAGGGGGTACCAGGCAACAGTATTTTCTTCCTCCAAGATGCTTGCTTTCCCTCTTGCCTTCTATTCTGTGGTGCTGTTCGGTTCTCACGCCAACTCTTCGCTGATGCTCCTGCTCACTATTCCCGACCTATAGCTATTCAGAAAGAGCACTAAGTGGTCAAGGCCAAGCACTGGAAACCAAAGTGGCAAACAAACGATGAGGCTCAAGTCTCCCTCCCCCACCGTGGGGAGAGGACTGGGGAAATTTATCCCAACACCCACACCTATCGGCTTTCAACTCTAGGAAATGAAGTTTATAGTTTTTTTTTTTTAAATGTATTTTTAAAATAAAAACCAACATGAAAGCATTTCCCTATACTTTCTACTTGTGAAATAGTTGAAGACAACCTTCAAGGCATTTTTTTAGCCATAAGCACAGAAGGAGAATCAGTAGTCAAATGAGAAGCCTCCCTCCCTCTACATATTGGCCCTTTTCCTTTGAAAGGGAGTTAAGCAACAGCTTCCATTGTTTCTGCAAGAAAGGGGAGGGGGAGTATATTCATTAACCAATTCTCCATGTAGGTCTTTCCCCTAAAGGAGGTCGATGTCCCACATGGGGCTGGCTACCTGCCCACCTCTGCTCCAGGTACTCCAGCTTGTAAAACTAACAAGACCACCAGGAACAAGGGCCATATGCTGTTGTCAGGGCAACAGCAGGACAGATGTGTACAGTCTGCTACATACACAATGGCTTTGAAACTGGTGGAACCAAGAAAACAGAGGCAGAACTGTGGAAGACAAAACCCCAAAAGAGCAGGGTATTGTTCTTCCTCTCACTCACCTAAACTCTGTGGCCATCTCCTTTCCCCAACCACATGAAATACGAGAGACTAACCTTCACACAAATGTCAGGGTGTCCGGGACAAGTTAAAGTACTAAATCACTTTGTAGAAAAGGGTACTTTGGCAGGAACTGCCCTAAATGTTTCGGAAGGAGAAAGTTTACATTGAGCCATGTCACATTAAAATATATGGGAGTTTTCTCTTTTGGGCACCGGGGCACTGGGGAGATAGAAAGTCACCTGGGAATGTAGGTGTTTGTGGGAGTAGGTGACAGCTACCATGCACTCATCTAAATATGTATTTGAGAAACACATTCCACAGAAAATGGCAAAAATAATGACCTTGATTAGCCTCTTTTTCTTCATTTGATCTGGGCTTAGCTAAACCAACTCCATTCAAAACATCCTGACATCTTTATTATGAAAACAACCTGCCATCAGAATCAAGACCCTCTTGAAATCCAAAGAAATATTATATTGTACTATTGCTGAGTATCACAATGGCTCTTCCAGTCACAATGACATTTTTGTATATTTTGAGTTACCTTTTATGCTGGTCTACTGACTCACTCACCAAGTCCTTCCTCTGACTGATGGTACATATTCATTTAATTCCATGACAAGTTTATAATGCAGATATTGCTGATACTGTTTCATCAACAATGATAAACTATGAAGAAACAAGAGGCCAGCCAGCGAAGTCAAGCAACTTGCCCAGTGTTGCATGGCTAATTTATGGAGGACAAATTTAAACCCACACTTCCAAGAGAGTACCCTTATCACTATACCTTTCTTCTTATGGACAAGATAGGAGTCACCACATTTCATTTGCTTGTTATCCATGCTGACTTTTTTTAACTTTTTTGCATTTGAGTTCAATGTTGAGATGAGCCACTTGGCTTGAGGAAAATTCTATGGAGTGAAAACTGTCCAATTCCACAGCATTCCCTAAGCCTACTTAAGGCCTAGCTGAGTAACACTGGTCACCAGAAGGACAAGCTAGAGAGCTGATATATCACTGCAAGTTCTTCACCATACCTAGAAAAACAGCCCAGAGCACGTTCTAATGGAGTGTGTGTAGGGACATGGATACTTCCTGGCTGTGAGTGCCTGAGTCTTATTTTCCTTTCTAAACTGCTACCCATCAATAACCAGCTGTCAAGCAAGCAATCATTTCTGCAAACCTATTTATGTTTAGCAATTATTTAAACATCAAAAGGAGACTGAGTGAGACACTTTCCAGAATGCAAAAGATTAAAACTTTGCTTCAAATACCTGGGTATTTTAGGCAAGAGTCACTTGGAAGAGAGAGAAAAGGAAGAGAAGATAATTTCTTGAAGCAAATAGGTAATTACCTCTTTATTTACGAAGACAGTCTTTTGGTAATTGGTTTAGCACAACAAATATGCACTGAATTCATACCATTGGTGGTGGTGGGGAGGAGAAGGGAATGTTTCATGAATACGTATGTGGAACTCTGTGAGTCTGTATTGTAAATTAGATCTCTTTTGGTATAATAAATGGTATGACTTCTTGGATAAATAAAACATGTATTCATCCAAATATTAAAGGATAACATAAATAATGCCAAGTTGCCAAGGTTCTGTCATTTACATGGATGTCATTCTCCCATCTGCTGAAAATCTATGTCTTACGCATTAACGTGTCTTAGTGTACTTCCCCCAGCAATTCCTGTCTCTGGTTTTGAAACATGCGTCTAGAGAAGCAGCCTTCTGTTTTGAATTCTTTTTTCCACTTATCCCCATGATGCTTCATTGCCCTCTCAGGGCCACTGGACTAGATCCAGAAGGAACAGAAAAGGGTGATGGCAGCTGCTGATTCAGGAAGATTGCTCTGTTTCAGTTTTTATTTTATTTTAGATGTACTCCTTCTCCACAATGCACTTCTCAAACACTCATGTAATGAAAGCTGCCTGTTCTCAACCCTCCTAGAATTTCAAGATGGGCAAACTTACAACAAAGAAATCAAGGATGAGCTCCAGTATGTACCGTATTCATGCGAATACAAGTTGATGCCTTTTTAATAAGAAAATGAAACCCTAAAAATACAATATACTTCATATTTACAGATTGAAAAATGGGCTCCTTTGTCCCGAGCAGCTGCCCACGTCCAGAGCCAGGGAACACCGTCATCCCAGGAAGGAGAGGGAGGCAGAGGGCCAAAGCTCACCCAGGACAGACACTGAGGGAGAGGACTAAGCACGAAGTACGTCACTTTCAATCTCTCTAAAACTATATGAAGTTTTCCTGCACTACCATATTTTCTTCTGGCCCCTTTGTAGACTAGATTGTAAAAACAAAACAAAACAAAACACCCTGTAAAGGTCTATGATCCTGAGGTTCTGGAACCGAAGGCAAATCCTTAAAAGTTAGATTCTAAATCGTTTGTGAAGAATGGTTGTATCACAATTTTGAATCATAGTAAGCAGGTTATGCCTTAGAACTTCATCTAGAAGTTCTAGAAAGACAATATTCAAACTACTTAAGGCCAATCTCAGGCATTTTTAGAAGAATATTCTTTAAAAAGAAATTATTTATGGCACAAAGAATTCAGACTCTGAAGTTAGAATACCTGGATTCCACTTTTGGCTGTGGTACCATGGGGCCTCTCTAAGCCTCAGTTTCCTCATCGGAAGAACAAAAGAATAAAAGCTCCCTCATAGGGTTTTCACCAGCATTAAAGGGACTTCCATACAGAAAGCACTTAGCATAGTGTTGGAACATGGTAAGCAGTAAGAAATGTTAGCTGTCATTATTTCTAATTAAGCAGATATATAATAAAAAAGCTGCTCACAAAGTATTATTTTACCTCTCTAAGCCTTTATTTCCCATTTAGAAAAGAAGCTAATAATACGTATGTTGCAAGATAGAGAAAACATACACAAAGACTCAGTACAAAGTAGGCCCTTGATAAATGACAGTTACAATCTCCCTCTATCAGAATTTTAGTGCCAAGAGAGAAGGACCATCTGTTTTATTTATTGCTGTAGCCTCAGTGCCTAGAACAGTGCCTGTACACAGGAGGCGCCCACTAACTACTCTTCGAACAAGCAATCATTCTTCTTACTGTTATTGTTGTTGTGCTGGGTAGAGGCCGCATGCTTTTTAAAAAAACACTTACATTGGGTTACTGTGTGAATTATAAGTTCTAAAATTGCTTTTGTTAAAATACTCTTTAATTCTGACTCACTAATTTTTGTTGATCTTCCCCCAATTAATCCAAAATATGAGGTCTGGAACAATGACAGACAAACTTTGTGGGGAAACAGTGACAATGCAAACCCAGTGTCACTGGGAGCTTCATTTCCGGAGCTGGGAACCAATTCATGGCAGGGGGTCCCCAAGCTGGTCAGGAAGGCTGGAGGCGGGCAAAACTCTACATTAAGTAGAGCTCCCCACCCAGGCCACCCCGTTTCTTTTCCTTTGCCTTCCCTTTCCTACTCCTAATATTATTTTCTCTCTTTTGCTAACATATTTCCCTCTTGCAAATAAGCCTATAGAAGTAGCTGCTATAGTTCTATCTGTCTATACATTAGCAGGAGAATGAGTGAATAAATGAAAAAAATGCAGAGAAGGGAATGGAACAGAGGGGTCTCAATGCATGCTTACTATGCGGTGTTATGAAATCAATTTACTAGGTCATGACTAGCACTTTTATCAATTAATGACAGAGAATAGAAAAGAAAAATATCAGAGTGCCTCATATATAGTAAGAATTGTTTTGTGGTAAATTTTTTCAGCTCTCTGTGTGTATGTATGTGTGTGCCAGGTCACAGTGTAAAATATATTTATTATTGTAGTTTCTGGTTAAAAAAGAAGTTTGCAAACACTGGCATAAACCCCCATTCAGTTAATGGCAGAGGCTTTAAAAAGGAACCATGAGCTGTGGTCTTCCCTTCCAATGCCTCAGGCCGCCCACGCAACCCAAGAACTTACTTCATTCTCACTGGTGGAGACCAAGGAAATGAGGGGGCTGATTTCTGGGATCTGGTCAATTTATTTGAACAGAAATTTTATGAGCATGGTAACAAGGGAAAATGTTTTGGGAAAAGTTCACTTCATGGAATTTGGAGCAAAGAAGGCAATTTACTTTCATTGGTGATTCTTGGTGAGGAGAATTAAACCATTTCCACAAAGAGCTGAGAATGATTTTGTAGAATTCACAGTCAATTAAATCACAAGTATTTTCACATGGCTTCTCACCCTGGCCAAAGTTTCCTTCCCATTATGGCTGTTCATAGTATCACAAAACTCGACATTGCATTAGCCCGCAACACTACTTAGCTTTATGAGGTTATGTTGCATGAAGACGGGTGAAGCTTCCTTACAGATATGCTGCTTGTTGACCCTCAAAACTTGTCAACAAGACTTTTTCTTTGAGCACTAGGAAAATGAAGTGCAGAAAAGCAAAAGAGAAACATTCCCTTTTGAAAGATTGTTAAATGGAAAAAATCAGTGGAGAAGACATTATTAGTGGCAGAAAAAGTCAAACAAATCACTTTTATCCTCAGTGAGGCGGGACTAAGCGGACTATCCCGTTTCTCTGGCTACAGCCCTACTTGGAGAATGAACTTTCACATGGAAGCAGTGAGAGGAAACTGAGGCCCAACTTCCACCACCACCACCTCTGATATCAAAGACCTTCCAGTGCCTTTTGGCTTAACCTTTGGGGTGACCAGCCAGCGGGGTCCTTTCAGCGCTCAGGCTTCGCTCCTCTCCACGCGGGTCTCGATCGCTCAGCAGACTCCCACGACAGCCCAGCAGAGCCCGGCGGCCGCCCGGGGACGCGGTCCCGCGGGGACTTCCTGTCGCTCCCGGCGAGGTTGCCGGAAGCTCTTCTCAGAGGGGGCAGCTCTGGAATCCGCCCCGCAGCGGCCCGCAGCCGCCGGCGCAAGCCCCACTGTGAGGTGATTTAGATGCCCATTTACCCCTCACATCAGCCCGCCCTTCGCTCACAGTATTGGAATGCGCCGCACAATATGCTTTTTTGAAGAGGAACCAGAGAGTAATTCATCTTCTTTATGTGTGCTAAGCAGAGCAAGAGGGAGAGGCGAGCGGGACCGCGACGGGCCGGGGAGTAGTGATTAGTAACAGCTGACAGCCTCGGACCAAGAGCCTTTCTTTGGTTACCTCATTGTAACAGCCGAGCACAAAGGAATGACTGTCCTCTTGCCAAGATTTAGAAACCCAGGACCACAGAAAATAGCAGCAAAGAGAAAAGTGTGTGTTGGGCAGTGGGGGCGATGGGTGACCGAAGCAACTCTTGGTTAGACCTGCAAAGCCTGGCTTGGAAAGGAAACCCCTACCATGAGGGAGACGCGCCCCCGGGACCGGCCAGGAGCGTACTGGGGACCATCGGGGAAGTCACAGAACGAGCCTGGGGAGAGCAGCAAATCGCCTTGGTTCAATGAGAGGAAGTGCTTGGAGGGCCAGAGCCCCAGCCCCTCTGCCTTTTGTCCCAAAGAATCACGACTTACAACCAACCCCCGGATGAATCGTTTGTAATTTCCAAAATAGCCCTCTTTCCTTTGGATTATGTTTCTTGTTATGGAAAAGAGTAGAGCTTCCCGCATGACTTTCTTGGGAAGATGATCAAGATAGCACGTTTCTCAGCTGGCAGGAGGCTGAATTGGACCGAATTCCACAACTGGGCTGCACTTGTCCAAAATTAACCAAAGGGTGTCTCAAGTTGACTGCAGGACATGTCAGACTCAAGGAGCGCCCTTTCTTCCCGTAGAAGGCCTGTCTCTCACAGAAGAAAAGGAATTGAAATGAAAGCTGCATAGAAGTTGAAAGCAATATACGAATGTTAAAGACCAGTTCCACCTGGCCCTGCTTCCCCAGAGCACAGCTGAAGCAGGAGTGTGACTCCAGGCCTAGCAATGCGGCTGGGAAGCAGCAGATTCCCTGGGCCAAAAGAACCACACACACCTGTGTGAACCGATGTCCACCCACCTCCCCACCCCCCATTCCTTGGCATCAAGATTCCGGAACCATAACCCAACCTGGACACTCTGAAATGGACTGAGGTTAGGTTTGTTGCTCGGAACCGAAATTAGGATTTTTCAAGAAGGTGTGTTTCTTATAAAAAAGAGAAACCACCACAGAATAAAACATGTTCACCCTGTCTATTTTCTAAATTAAATCCAGAGATGTGAATCTTATCTACCATATAGAAGAATACATTTTTTAAAATGCAGGTCCACATTTTGGCCAGTTAAGAGAGAGAGTGTGCAAAATTAAATCTCTGGGGATAGAGCTGGGGGCTGAGGAGTAGAGAAAGGGAGGATAGATAGTGGAGATAAGAGAGTTGAGAGAACGACAGAAGGAGAGAGACAAAAGAGAGAAAGTGGAGAAAGAAAGGGAGACTGAAAAGCAGAGGCGTATGGAATGGAGAAAAAGTTCAGTAGGTGCTTTTATCTCAGTCAGCAGATTTCTTGGGCTGTGGCCCAAAACACCCCCTTTAGTTGTGATTAGTTTTCTCAGCATTTAAAAGCTCATCAATTGTTCTTATCTAATCTATAAAGGAATAGTCACACCCAGGGAGTGGGAGATTATTCTCCCAGCTACCTGAGCCAAACAATAAAGCAGCATCATTTCATAGAGTGAAAGAGACTTAGTAGTGAACTCTGGCAGTGGTTGGCTTCCCTCATCTCTGCCTTACTCACAGTGAGAGCATTTTCTCCTTGGAACAGGAAAAGCTGCATTATCGCCCCCAGGCCCAAGAGCAACAGTGAAATTGAATTATTCCTGATATATTCCACAAGTAGTGACAACACTTTTACAGCTTTCTTCCTTCTATAGAAGGGAGTTGTGTCTGCATGTTCTACTTGAGTTTTATAACACCTATGTGCGTGGTTCCTGTCTGCTTCTTAGCTTCATATTTTGCTGTTTTTTTCAAGAAGTATTTAGGAATTCCCAAAAATTCTCTAAAGAGAATTATGGACAGTCCCTTCCATCAAACTTCACTAATCGTGAATAGATTTCAGCCTGTTGCCCAGGCTGGACTCGAACTCCTGGCCTCAAGAAAGCGTCCTGCCTCAGTCTCGCAAGGTGCTGGAATTACAGGCGTGAGTCACTGCCCGGTGACAGTGATGTTTTTATTTTTGTTTCTTAAAAATATTTTTAGCTCTGAAGGACTCCTTGGAGCATATCTGTAAAATATGAGAAGTCAGTAAAATTAGAGCCTATACTGCCAGGCACTGTGCTAAGTGCATTATTAGTTTTACTCCCCCCAGATAACCCTCCAAGGGACTAACAGTGGTCAATCCTCATTTATAGGTTAGGAAACAGGGAGGTTAAGTCACTTGCTCAGAATCACACAGCGAAGAGGGAGCATTATGGACATCTGACATCTTCCCAACTCCAGAACCCACTATACCTATTGCTTTGGAGATTATCTGTAAGGTAAATTCTTCTTCACATTAGATTTGTATCAATCATTGATTTGCATTTGATCCATCTAACGGAGAATTGTGACAAAAATCTGTTTAAATCTATATTTGAAAGGATGTGTATATCACAGTAGAAAAAGGTATTTGTTGTAAAATAATGCAGTGAGGGTAAGTGGCTACTGTCCCAGCACTGGGACAGCCCCGCATTGGAGTTAGTTTGACATCTCTCTTTGAACTGCAGCTTTATTCGGAAGGTGATATATTAACAGATAGCCTACATAAAAGAAGAAAGAAAGAAAGAAAACTCAACCATGGATAATTACATATTGCAAATCACATATGTGTAGTTACCTTTGCAATGTGTAATTGGGTAATTCCTAGAACTCCCAGGCCACATGGTGAAGCTGTAGCATTTCCCCCACAACTCCATTTAGAGTGTTAATTATTAAACTTTCTGAGTCCATCCACGATCATGTGCACCATCTCCTAGGTTAATTCTTCATTATTGGGTAGCTTTGATTTATTTTATTTTATTTTATTTCATTTTTCTTTTTTTAGAGACAAAGTCTTGCTCTGTCATCTAGGCTGGAGTGCAGTGGCATGAACGTAGTTCACTGCAGCCTCCAATTCCTGGGCTCAAGCGATCCTTCTGCTTCAGCCTCCTGAATAGAAAGGCCTCCAGGTGTGCACCACCATGCCTGGCTCCTTAAAAACATTCTTTTTTGTACAGACAAGGTCTCACTATATTGCCCAGGCTGGTCTCAAGCTCCTGTCCTCAAGTGATCCTCCTGCCTCGGCCTCCCAAATTGCTGGGATTATAGGCAGTGAACCACTGCACCTAGCCCCAGCTTTGATTAAAAAAAAAGTGCCTGGGCACGGTGACTCATGCCTATAATCCTAGCACTCTGGGAGGCCAAGACAGGAGGATTCCTTGAGCTTGGGAGTTCGACACCAGCCAGAGCAAGAGCAAGACCCCATCTCTATCAAAAATAGAAAAATTAGCCGGAGGTGGTGGTGCATGCCCGTAGTCCCAGCTACCTGGGAGGCTGAGGCAGGAAGATTGCTTGAGCCCAGGAGTTTGAGGACTATGATGATGCCACTGCACTCTAACCGGGGCAACAGGGCGACACCTTGTCTCAAAGAAAAAACAAACACAAAACAAAACAAAACAAAAAAATGTGCTTAGAAAAAAACTGAAATTTTGTTCCTTATAACCCTTGATATAAATTTTTGCCCCTTGATATAAAATTTTTGCTTCTGGAGGAACCCAAAGCAAGTCTGGTCTACATTTACCAGGGGGACTTTGGTCTCCTTTTCTCCAGAGTAAATGTACATCATTGTTTCTCCACCTGATCCTTATGTATCACTATTGCCAGTGTACCATTCTGCAGTGCCTCCCGCTGCCTACCAGTCAATCCCCTTAGTGCCCTCATGCTCTGGCCCAGATCTTTTCTCAGCTTCATTTCCTACTCAGACCTACCCCATTCTTCCTGGCAACCCAGATTATTCAGTACTCCCTAGACATACTTTGAGTTTTCCCGTCTATGCGTCTTTGCTTTCCAGGCTTCCTCTGCCCTCATCCTCATTGGCTTTGGAAATCCTACCACTAGTCCAGCCCCTGAATTCCCACAGCACTTTCTTTGTGCTTCTTGGCTTCATAATCTGTTTTGTTTTACAGTCATGTATGTACCTGTCTGGCTCTCCATTTAAATTTTCAACTCCTTGAGGCTAGAGACTGGCAATGTCTCTTTACATCTTTATTGCCGGCACCCGTTAGCACATTGCCTGCCCCAAAAGGAGTCTAATAAATGTATCTTGGATTGGATTTAGCATCC
Source organism: Lemur catta (assembly GCF_020740605.2). Lineage (NCBI taxonomy): Eukaryota > Metazoa > Chordata > Mammalia > Primates > Lemuridae > Lemur > Lemur catta. The sequence continues at coordinate 23,274,548 of NC_059139.1, read as the reverse complement.
TCTTAGTAGCTATTCTGCTTTGTCAGTCTCTCCTCAATGTGCTCGGAACTAAACAAATTACTCCCGACGCAATGCGACCAGTGTAGAGTACAGTGAACTATTAATATTTCTACTGAGGAAGCACACGGCTATATTCATTCTTTTTTAGCCACCACTTCCTACTGTTGGTTCACATTAAGCCTTTTTAGTCACATGAACTGCTGCCAAGCTCAGTTGCTCCCCATCCTGTAATTGCGCAATTCCCTTTTGAATCTGAAAGCAGAAATGTACATTTATCCCCTGCTCAACTTCATCGTGTTGGTCTCCATCCAGCATTGCCGCCTATTGCAGCATGAAGTCATTCTGAATCGTGATCACAGGCATATGGAGTAGAAGCCATCCTCTGTGGGCTTATGTCATCTGAAAACACTATGTAGGTGCCTTCTACGTCTCTGAGTCGTTGATAAAAACATGGAACAGGACAGGATTTTTTGAAAAGTACATCAGGGTACTTTGCCAGGTGTCTTTCCAGGTTGACATGGAGCCTGAAACACTCATTACGTCTAAATGTTCAGCCAGCTTCAAATCCACTTCACTGTTTTTATCAGGCCCTATTTTATTATCAAAGATATTAGGGAAGACTCAAAAATTTTCAGAATAACCAAGACAAATTGTATCAGGAATTCCGTAGCCAAAAAGTTATTATAGAAAGAAAGTATTTTTAAACTATAAAAAGATTTCTTATTGTACATGAAGCTATTACAAGATGCTTTTTGAGAATACTGTAAGCCTGACTTTGTAACTTTAGGGATAACTCCCTTTTCCTGAAAGAATCAGTAGCATCAATCTAGAAAAGTATAATCTGATAAATAACCTTCCCTACTAAATAGGAATGTCATGTATTTGGGAAGAGATGTAAATGCATTAATTCAAGGATTAATACAAATATAAATTACTCATATGTGAAAGAAATAACATAATTATTTTAGGCTTCAGAAAAATTCACTGGATAATTCATTAGCAAAAAATTCTGGTTGTGTTACATTATTATAAAGTCCATTATCTTATCTTAAAGTATATGCCTTTAGTTCATCTTCATTTTTATTCCTTCTGCAATAACATACCAGCTTGTGATTTTCCAGGTCACAGACCTTCAATGATAATAATATATGGTGGTCTGTATTTATCACTATATGCCAGTGGCTAACATTGAAGGAACTCAATATATCTTCGTTGAATGAATGATGAATGACAAATCCTGAAAATTTAGCAGAGGAGAATGATTAAGCAACTGTGCCTAACATATAAATCAATGAGTTATTTCTGTAACATCTACTACAACAGGAGCTCATCGCTGCAACTAGGGCTGAGAAACGAATATATAAACAGTAGTTCCTATTCTCAAGGAGTTCTTTTGTTGCATAGACAAGTCATAGTCTCACCAAATAATGAGACAAGTCAAATTCTCACCAAATAATCAAATGTTCAACTACACATGATATAAAAAGTTAAGTACATGGGTCTGGGAAAACTGTGGAAAATATTAGCTCAGGTGGAGAAAAGACTTTGCGTAGGCAGCAAAATTAAGGCAACAAATGCATTTTGGCATTTTAAGCTAACTCAGTACAAACCTAGAGGCCACACCGTGTTAGGGGTTGCATGGCACCACGGAGAGAGGGGCATTAGTGAAACACAGATTTGAGTTCGAATTTAGGCTCAGCCACTTGCTAGCAGGGTGACCTTGGGAAGTTGTGTAACCTCTCTGAGACCCAGTTTTCTCATCTGTAAAATAGGGACAATAATAATGACCTTGCAGAAGGGACAACAAGTATCTGTGCTCAATAACCAGCCATTTTTTATACTTGATAACTGCCAGCAATTATTATGGCAAGTAAAATAAAGAATACCACCAACCAATCATAGCACAAACCTGCAATCAAGATTATCATTTTAGCACTTTAAGGTAGAAGAGAGTAAACATGATCTGAACTGCCATATCAATGCTCTCTAACATTTATAGCTTCAGATGTAAATCACACATTATTTAGCTAATCACTGAGGAGCAGCCACGTGCCAAACTCTAGGCTAAGGAAACCCTGTAGCATTGCCTCCAACTTGCACTCATCTAAATCCAATGATTGGTTTGCAGAAAACATGATCCTACAGAGGATCTGCAAACACCCTTGGAAACCAATTCTGTCAATAAAAAAGCCAAAATCAAATGGCTAAAACTGGGGCTAAGTCATGGCTGAGGCCCTCCAGGTTTGGTGAGTGAGGCCAGGGAACCCCAAAGGCTCAATGAGGTACAAAATGACACCACTAGTTAGTGGTGAGGCTGGGACAGAATGCAAATTTCATGGCCCTCTGATGATGCAAAGCAGTTTAAAGCTCTACTTTAACATACCAACTTGAAACTGGCTAAATTTACAACAAATAACGTTTTCCCAATCTTGGAAGTTCACCAGCTTCTCGGCAAAGTGGGTTTTTTATTCTAACAGAGAAAATACAGTGACTTCAATGGTTTACTAAGGGTCACCTATCAGCAGTTTTCTCATTCAGAAATATCTATGAGCTGCAGCGAGCAGTATTTAGGAGGCAGCCTGTCAGTGGGAATGGAAGGGGGTGAAGTAACGTGCAACATGATCTCTGAAACCGGCTACCAATTAGCGACAAAGCCAAGGCGCGGTCAGGGAGAATGCCATCAGATGACCCAGGCCAAGGCTGAGGAAATGATCCTCTCTGGGCAGACCCTACCTACATGCAAGTGCAAGGAGGGGGTCTTACACTTGATACTCTCGGGCAAGGAAGCCAAAAGGGCCTTTGAAACTGATGTTTACAGTACTGAAGTGGAATCTCAGAGCGGCAGTAATCACCAGCATCAGTCCAGTGCCCCTAGATTCACGTAAAGCCCACGCACAGCCTCGCTGAGCTTACCTCTGGGGCCCCCACAAGGGACATACGATAAATATTTTTATTACTCTCACTACTAATATTTCCACTGCATAAAAAAAAGCCATGAATGCCAAAGAGACTTCTCCCCCAGCTAGCCAGTGCTGTGACTGGCACAGAAACCAGACTGGTAGCTCAGAAGTTTGTGCTCTTAAGAACCAAACAGGAATTACCACAAATAAATGCAGCCAAAGTGAGCATCCTCCTCACCACTCAGCTGGCCCCTGTTCAACTTTTCTGATGTAAACATCTCCTCTCTCTGCAGAAGAGGGAGATGCAGGACCCAGAGTCTATGTTGAATGGCGCTGTGACTTCCTTCTCCGACACCTAGCATGGCTAACTGGAGGAGCTCAGTACCGAGTGAATTAACAACCTCAGCAAGACAATAGCTGCAGGGCATGACTCAGAGCACAAAGGCAATAAGGACAAGGAAGGGAATGAAGCATGAGAACACGGCACATGCTGTCAGGACAGTTTACTGCATATCCACATAGCTACACAAGGTTTGCCCGGGAAATAGAGGAAAGGGTGCAGTGTGGGCCTCTGAGAAGTATTATGGACCGTCTTACAGAGGCCATAGCACATGTAAAAGGCTTCATGAATGCCTGTGGAATAACTTTCAAATGAGTAGAAACTTAAAATATTTCTAGTACGGAGATAAACTGTGTAAAAAGTGGAGTGAATGGGATCAACATGAACAGGGAATCAGTGCTGAGGTTACACCAACGACCCTCCATCTACCACGAGTGCTGTGACACGTGAGAACGTTTCTCCAGGCTCAGCTGCCCGCAGTGCAACTTTAATACACCCAAACAGACCCCGGAGTGGCCTAAGAACTCCCTTGGGGGTGGATTTTGAGTCTTCTGACTCATGAAAGCTGATTAGGAAGAAAACATAAATATTTTCCTTATTCTTAACTAACCATCCTTGGCTCATTTGAGATACATTTATTGAGCATTTATTGTATGCCAGGCTCGGGAGCTATAGAAAGAAATACAACCTGGTGTTTGCTCTCAAAGCTCACAAGCCCAGAGGGAGCACAGCATTCCTCGAGACAGAACAATATGTTGGGTTGAGAAAGAAGGGATACGTGTGTGTCAGAAGAGAGAGGCCGGGAGAAGGTGGCTTGGGAAACTCTAATAACCTATACTTCGCAGTTCTGGCTACACTTGACTTTACTGTCAGGGACAACTGGAAAAGCTCATCTAAAAAGAAAGAGCAATTTTAGTGCCAAAGCAGATCTGCCCGTGCACGCCTACCAGATTTGACTTTGAGGGCCAAGAATTTAGTGGTGGTGTTGTCAGAACAAATAGGTTAGGAGAACGCATGAGGGGTAGGTGTGCAGTCAGAGGTTAAGTATTTACGTTAATGCCGGAACACATCGAAGGCCTAAAGACTGTTGAAATTCTACTTATCAGACATGAAATAACCAACATTTTGAAAACTAGTATCCCTCACTACGCTGCCAAACACCTAGCATCTGTTCAATTCTGTTACGAACCATTTCCTCAGGGACAGAACGTGAAAGAATGGTGAGCAGCTGCCGGGAAGTGTGCTAGCAGGGGATGCTGCTTCCACGCTGCAAATTTATGTGCAAACTTATTCATTAAGTAATATTACTGAGCATGACATGCTGCAAAATGGGCGAGGAATTCAACCACAAAGTAAATGTGAGGTCAATACTTCTAAGAGGTCATAAAACACCTTAAGAACTACATCTTAGAAAATGCATTAAAAAGCAAACTGGCACATCTGATTTCTCACGTTGGGTTTACGAAGCAATACCTGCACTCTCCAGTGGAAGCATTTAAATTTTCAGTACTGTACCCTCGCCCAAACCATTTCAAAGCTTGCAATTTACAGCAGCCATGCCAATTTCTCTAACTCAGCTTTTAGAGGTATTAACTTTATTTTGATTTCTGGAAAGTGTGTGTGTGTGTGTGTGTGTGTGTGTGTGTGTGTGTGTAAGGTTGCTATGAAGTGTTCTTGGCGAAATTTTCTTCCACTGTGCACTTATATCCGCCACTATGGGAGGAGAATAATAAAGCCATGTGATACAGCAGTGTTAGTAATACATAGCTATATTGGGTTACTTTCTTTTTACTAAAACATTTTAGGCCCAGTTCTTGCTCTGTGGGTAACTCTGGGAATTCTCTGGAGGCCAGCGGAAGACGCGACTCCAGCTCTTTGTGTCTGTAACTGTACACCTGCTATTGATGCAGAGGATGAAAAGAACACACTAAACTCACATTGTTCTATTTTTAAGCTATTGTACTCAGCTCCAGGGGAGGGAAAGATGCCCTTTCTCCCCTTGAAAGTTACCAAGAGCCAGCTGTTCTGCTGTAGCATAAACTCAATTTCCAAACTTTGAAGATAGAGGATCCCAAATACGGAGGGTGAGTAAATGTGTGTGTGTGTGTGTGTGTGTGTGTGTACACACCCATGCCAGTTGGAGCTGTAGGTGCCAAAATAAATCTTTCCTCACATCCGGAAATGCCTGTCAGGGAAGCGAACTAACTGGCAATCAGAAAACTCCCATGTAATCCTCACTGTTTTCAAGGCAGGCACACACACACACACACACACACACACTCTCTCTCTCTCTCATGTCCTAGGGCAGAATTACATGCCATGGCTTTTGCAGGCATTCCACCAAATATTAACTGAAAGATTGAATCAGTGAATCTTTCCAGGAAAAGCATGGCAAAGCTCTCTTTGCCTGCTTAAAAAGGAAAAAAAAAAAACAACAACCACATAAATTGGCAGTAGGGTGCAATATTCTCTAAGTCAGGAGTCCAAATGCTGGCTTTTCTGGTCTGATACTGCTCAAGGAAGCAGTGTAATAGTTTCAGGATCTTGGAACTTTGGCCCTTCCTCCCTCCCATAATAACCTTTCTGAAAAATGTTATACGGTGTATAATATCATTTCACATTAAAGCGGAGACTTTCACAACACTTTATAAAATAACATAAGCCTCTCTGAAATCTCAAAAACATGACTGTTGTAGGTCCCCAGGGATGGTGTGCTGGACAACATGGTCCCTGCTTTCAAGATAGGGTTGGCTGGAGGAGGCGGAGACTGGCAATGGGGCCACCTCGCCACAGGCCACAGGTAGGAAAGGTTTCCTGGAAGAAGTAACACGCAAGGCAAGGCCTGAGGGTAAGGGGGACCTTCAGGTGGAGAGGCTGGGGAGGAGAGTCCAGGCAGACACTGGGGAGGGGGGGTGGGGAGGGGGCATGAGACATCAGACAAGTAGGAGCCACCCAGACATGCTCAGAAGTCCAACCTTTATTCTAATACCAATGTGGGGAGTAAGCTCAGAGCTAAGTTTTAGGAAGAACATACTGTCTTTGTGTTAAAAAAAAAAAAAGGTAGATAAGAAAAGAGCAAGAGCAAGACCCTGGGGTGTGGGGTAGGGAGAAGGCAGGGAGACCAGGAAAGAAGTTACTGCAGAGCAGGATCAACATGGTGTTGCCTGGACTAGGGTGCAGGTGGTGCCCACAGTCAGGTCAATAGAGTTAAGGAGGAAGAACCAACAGGCCTGGCCTGGGGAAGGAGTCTCTGGCTTAGCCCCGAGTGTCTACATTTCTTTTGATTAAAAAAAACAAAAAACACACTTTTCAATAGTTTTCCTACTCTTTCTTCCTAAATCTAAAATAGCTGAATTCCACTCCAGCTTATGTTCTTTTACCAGGAATACATGTATTCTACATGCACTCATCGTCATCATAATGAACCAACTCTGTAAATCTCAGTAACTTGAAAGGGACCAATGGCGCTTTTATACGCAGGGAGATGGGCTTAGAATTATGAAGTCTTTACTGCATCTATAAGCTTATTTTGCAGACAATTCTAGTTATACATACACCTGAGGACTTGTCCTGTAGCTCTTTCCTATTTTCAAAGAAAAGAAATAATTTTTGTAGGTCTAAGGACATAGCAATTGCATTGTCAAAGGCTGGCCCTGTCTAACTCAATATTCTTTGGCCAACTCATTTTTATCAGCTCCTAAAAGCTCCTAAAAGCTGGTAAAAGTGGTTACGGAGGCTCTTCAAGGCCTCTTTCAGCTACGGAGCTCTACCTGTGAATCTTGTGACAGAAAAACAATGGTCTTGGGGACAGAGGAAGATGTTAAACACCACCATGGAGATATCATCATCAAAATCCAGATTGTGAGAAACTAATTTTACATGACAACAACCTGGTCTGTTCAACAAACAACTTGCAAAAGAAAAGAGGGGGGAAGATAGAAAGAGATAAGAGAGAGAGAGAGAGAGAGACAGACAGAGATAGAGGTTGAGAGAGAGAGAGAGAGCGCCAGTGCACACATGCATAAACCTACAGGTTAAGAGACCTTGTCAAACAAATTCAATGTATGAACGTGGCTTGATTCAAACCAACAAACTGTGAAAAGAGAAAGAGAAATTAAGGGGTGGGGAACCTGAGGCCTTGGGGCCACATGTGGCCTTCTGGATCTTTGAGTGTAGCCTTTTGACTGAATCCAAATTTTATAGAACAAAGCCTTTTAGTTCTTTTATTTATCAGATAATGGGTATTAGAGTTATATCTAGGGAAAAAATCCTTTTTAAGAAACAAATGACTCCAACAGAAACCAGCCTTTCCTTTAGACTATAGAAAGTCCCTGTTCTGTATTCTGGAAAGACTTCCACTCTCGTCTCAGAGTTAAAGGTCAAGGTAGAAACAGTGGACAAGGTTACCCAACATTTAACCTAGTTTTCCTACCTGCCTCTACACTAAGAGTTGAATGCCTCCGAAACAGTAAGGTAGACTGACAGTCCCAAATGCAAATTTCACATCTCTCCAGCAATGTATTCGTGAAAGTGAAATTAATGTTCCTAAAATTTTGAGTCAAATTTTAAATGCACTAAAGTAATCCATTATGGGGAATTTTATAATTCATTATTTTTGGAAAACTCACAAAATGATTTTCAATTGGGAAGGCACATGTCATTAAAGGGTTGGGGAGTGGGGAAAATGAGTAATCAAAATAATCTTTAGAGTTTTTAAAGCCATGCAAGTTTACATAGCTCCTTCTGCTCCCTCCACACCAACAATAAAAACAAAATAAGAGGTTATATTAACTATTACTAATTATTGAGAAGAGTGACTTTTTATCTCATAAGTATGTTAGGAACACATACTTTTTGAGAACCATCGATTTCAACTATTCTTTAGGGTATTTTCTCAAAGTGAACTATACCTTGTCCCTTTCAACACAGTCAGGAGTTGTTTTAGAACCAATCTGTTAGAATGAAATTCCTGAAAGAAACAGAAATATCTTTCTTTTTAGCAGACAAATAAGAAGCTACAGAAAGGCTACAGCTCTGCTCTTTATGTTACTTTTCAATCTTGGTCTTGTCAACCAACAGAAGATAGGATGGTGTTTTCCTTTGGGAAGCCTAAAAATAGGAATTTACACCAATTGTCCATTTTTTTTTTTTTGTGATAGAAACAACCAAATTCTCGGATAATCTTTTACCAATGAGCCAATCAGATAAATTCATTCAGCTAGGGTAGATTTGTGACTTTTACAATTAAACATGCATCAAGAATATAATAACAGCATTGTGAAGTAAGGAATGTTCATTCTATATGGTATAAAAGTGTCTACTTGTGGTAGTTTTTTTGAATGGGTTTTTTTTTTTTTTTGTATTTTATTTTGCTCCCATTGAAATCTTAGTAACCTGTGAACCATAGGTCATTAATGCAGTTAGGGCCATGGGAGATCAAAGTTTTATATGTTTCCCCATTGAGTCCTTTTACAATGTATGTGGTTGAAGGGAAAACTGGTGAGAATTGCTATCTCTAACAACCAGTTGCACTCTGGGTCTGTTTGTGCCTAAAAAGTCCTTTTCAAGTCTCTCTCTTGATGAGGCTGCACTTTTTGAATGTGGATTTGGACTATCTGTACATGTGGGAAGTTGATATCAGTAGCTCAGTGTCACAAGAAGGCCAGGGGGGTTATCCTACAAGAACACTCTGATTATGAACAAAGCCCATCCAAGCCATAAATACCTTCCAAGGGCAACCAAAGGTTATAAAAGCCAAACTCCCAAACTATTCTGAGGAAGAGATAGTACGAGGTATAATACAGAATGCATTTGAGGTTGTACAAAGGTCTGACTAATTATGGGGGGTAAAAATGGTAGATTTTGTAGGTTCAAATGAACTTGCAACTTTGAACTGTGTTCCAAATCACATTAATCATTAGTAATATGGTTTCTTGACACAAATCTCAAATTTCCTTGAAAAGTTCCTAATGTAAATTTTTGAAAATTAAGTTTGTTGCTCAGAGTGGCACAGTCCTGCCTCTCTCTTCTGAGCAATGTTTGGAATCATTTTGAATGCTAAAGGAAGGATTTTCCTTAACAAAAAATACATTTGAATTTGGGTGTATCTTGATTGAAAGTCAAAAATGAAAACATTTATTAGAAAGGAACAAGGGTGCTTTGCTCCAGAGAAATTCATGGTAGATAATTTTGCCTTCTGTAGATTAAAAATAATTAAATTATTTCATTCAAATACTCTAAATAGGTTGCATTATGACCGGCCAGTATGTGGCTGAAAATAGAAATTGGTCAACAGTGAGTGTTTGCTGAGTATTCACAAGGCTTAAAGAGTATTTTAAGAGGAAAACAACCAAATGAGACTCTCATTTGAAACTAAAAAAGAACTACACAATTTCCAAGAGGGTAATTAAAGAAAAAAAATTAAAAATGTGTATTTTTTACCAAGATGTCATGTAGGACCTATATTTTATTAGAATAGATACATCTTGGCTAGTGACATCAGGGCTTTGGAATAGTGATGGTTTCAATGAAAAACATCCCACTGGACCAATTCTATCCCTGACCTTCAGACCCCAGTAGCACAGTTAACATGGGGTGAATATAGTCTTTAAAAAGTCCTGCCAGCAGCTTTGAGGCAGAAATGACTTGTATCTGCAAAATTTTGAGGAATTTGAACATTATTTGTGGGTGCTATTGAAATAGAAAGTTTTCAAAGACTTAGGAACCACTTGGTGGAATTTTCTCCTTAGGGAGACCACAAATATGACACTGCAAAGTGTTTTCCTGGAGAAGGTCCCGTCTTCCCATCAGGGAGGTAAATCATTATTATTAATGTGAACATACACTCGCAGAGCACCGTGCCTCTGTGGTACTTATTAAGGAGCTTGACTGCAAGGCCTAATCAAAGCGGAGACAGGCTGTCTGCCTTCATGCAGCTTGCACTTGGCAGGGACACTGGCTCTGGGCCACCCAAAGCAAATCACAGGGCTGAAGAACAAAGCCGACACGCATACCAGAGTGTGGTTTTGTCCAACCACGGTGAGTAGACATTACTGAACAATGTCTAACATTTAGATTTCCAAAAAGTTTGGGATATCTTGTTTATTTTTTGAGGGTTTTTATTTTACGTCCCTTGTGTGGATTTCAACACAGAAACGATAATCTGAAAAAGCAAAATAAACAGAGGAAACCAATTTTTCATGAAAAAAAGCCAGCCCTTGTTATCTAGGAACCTCCATGCAACACTCTATCAGCGCTATTTAAAATTCCAGTGCATCCCTGGTCAGACCAATAATCCATTCTGTCTCCAGCAGTTGCATCAACAGAGCAGTGTTGCCCTCCTTGACATCAACTTCAAAAGACTCAATCATCTTTAGTTTTCCCTTAACAACATAGTTTTGTTTCTTCAGAGTATTCAGTGACTTACATTTAGCTTACTCCAAAGAGTCTCTTGGGGGTTTTCTTTAACAAACCAAAGGAATGACTTGTAGTCAGCACATACATTACTTCCATATCTGGAAGAGGACGTCAACATTGATGCAAGAAGTTGCTTGGGCTGTAGGTCTGTTCAGGAATAAAAATTAGCAATAATCCATACCACGATAAACTTCGCTTATCACGTAAAAGTAAATTTTGTACAGGCCCTGCTAGGAGTTCAAGGCATGAGATAGAAGCTAAAGGAAACAACCCCCAAATTATTGACGATGGTTGACTTTAGAAAGCCTTTCTGGTGAGCTTCACTTGTGGCCTTTCCTTATTGATAGTCGAAAGGCAGTGGAAGTCATTCCTCAAAGATGCACTGTTCAAGATTTGGGTGTGAGGTCTTACTCATATTTGGGTGTGAGTGCTTTCAAAGGGAAAAGAGTCCTGTTAAATTTAGCCTAAAGCTGCCTCACAAATCTTTCTTTGCTCAATTAAACTCTGTTAAATTTAATTTGTCTAAGCTTTTTCTTTTAACAGTCCCAACAGAATACAACTTGAGGAGCTCTTCTTGCAGACACTGAAGTGCAGATACCTATGGAAACCAAACATTGACTTTCTCTCTGAATTGCAAATAACTGACTTAGAATCATAACTCATAACACAAAGCATTATAATGAATGTATAATTCAATACTATCGTAAAAGTCCTAAACAGAACTTTTAGCAATAGGGCCATCTGTAAATTGAGCTGTACCAAGAGACCAAAGCAGCTCATAAAATCCACTTCATACCAGGGAGACTTGTCTCAGGACTCTAGTCTTAGTATTGACACTCCTTAAAGGAGGTCTATGTCTTGGTCTGGTCTATGCCTCCCACCAGCACCACCCTACCCCTCAACCACCTCCTTAGGGCAACCATGGGGGTGGCTGAGGAATGTATTGACTTAGAGAGATATCTGAGCAAAGAACTAACATTCTGGACAATTCGAGTATCTGTATTACTCATCTCATGAAGCGAAATGTGGATAGGGATGTATTACTCAGCTCATGAAGCGAAATGTGGACAGGGAGAAGCTACCTAACTCAAAGTAGTATGTAATGTGCTTTGAAAGCTTTGTATAAAAACTCTAACTGTGGTAGCTTAGACTGATAAACATTTGGAATGCCCTGTTCAAAACAATGATATTAAATTATTATATCTGCCTTTAAAACAATTTGTAACTGTAGCAAAACATACACAAAATTAGCTACCTTAACCATTTTTAAGTGCACAGTTCAGTAGTGTTAAGTGTATTTAAAATGTTGTGTTACTTGCCTTATTTTTTAAATTTATTTTTATCCACTCTAACTGAAGACATGAACACATACTGTATATTAATGCGACAAAAGTTATAATTGATGAGTTTACCATCTACATTTTAAAGGATTTCAACAATTATTTTAGTGTAGCTAAAGCCTCCAACATTTGAATTTTACCATTTTTGAAATGTACCTGCACAATTATAATACCCAGACTACATATCTTATGACTAAGTTTCAGCTGAAACATGAATCTACACAGATAAAAGCAAGAGTCCTCCCACATCTAGGACAAACTAAATGTATTGCTAACGAAGTGCCACTTTCAGGGGAGGGAGAAATTCTATTTCAAAAGTACATACCAGTACAGAACTTCATTTTCACCAGTGTTTTATTGTTTGCATTACACTGTAACAAGCACTTACGAATGCTTATTTATAGTCAATATTAACTACAGTAAGGAATCCTTCTCAAGGATAACCATGACTGTGACTTATGACAAGCCGTACAGCAATCACTATATAGTCTAGTGTCCAGAGCTTTTAAAAAAGTGCAACTTTAATACATAAAGAACTATTACAATTCAATAATAAAATGACAACCCAATTAAAAATGGGCAAAGGATCTGAACAGACATTTCTCCAAAAAAGATACACAAATTACTAATAAGCACATAAAAAGATACTCGACATCATTAGGCATCAGAGAAATGCAAATTAAACCACAGTGAGAGAGCACTGCATACCCACTCTGACAAAATGACAGATAATAACAAAGAGGCAGATAATAACAAGTGTTGGTGAGAAAGTGGAGAAATTAGAACCCTCAAACACTGTTGGTGGGACGTAAAAGAGTGCAGCCACTTTGGAAAACGGTATGGTAACTCTTCAAAAGGCTAAGCAGAGATACCATATGACCCAGCAATTCTATTCCTAAGTATACACCCAAGAGAAATGAAAATATATGTCCATGAATGTTCATAGCAGCATTATTTATAATAGAAAACAAAACGAAACAAAAATATAATGGAATATTATTCAGCCACAAAAAAGAAGTACTAGTACATGCAATAACATGGATGAACCTTGAAAACATTATGCTAAGTGAAAGAAGCTACTCACAAAGGACCATATATTATATGATGCCATTTATATGACATGTTCAGAATAGGTAGATCTATAGAGAAAGAAAGTAGCTTAGTGTTTGCCTAGGGCTAGGGGAATAGGGGGAATTGGGGAATGATGACCAAGGAATGCGGGGTTTCTTTCTAGGGTAATAAAAGTGTTATAAAATTGTGACGATGGATGCACAATCTGTAAATATACAAACAACCATTAAATGGGTAAATTGTATGTATATGAATTATATCTCAATAAGCCTGTTAAAAAATAAGTGCAATCTTGAAATAAGAGAAACCAAGGTTCACCGACACCAAGGAATAATTTTAGAGACTTCTTATAAATAAAATGAAACCTCTCTTTTGCCTGCAAAATAAGTTTCTCTTCTAAGGAACAAGGGGAGATTGGTGGTGGGTGGCAAAGTTTGTCAACAAGTATGTTTTTAGCACTTGAAAGTCGGATATCCATTGCTACAAATGCATCTTTCACAGAAGGAAAATGTACTTGTGTGATGTATATTGCACTTTCCAGGCACTTGACCTCGGGTAGTTAAATAAGTTCAGATATTTACTTAATGGGAAATTATATAGTGACTGCAAGTCATGTTCCCAAAGGACATCTGCATTCCATAAGCTAAAGCCAAATGTTTTCTGCTAAAATCAGATGATGCCATGTGCCCAATTCAGAGAAAAAAAATATTGGTCAAGTTAATAGATTAAATTCTCTCAATTTTAAGATTTTTCACTATAAATTTTTCTTCAGCCTTTCTTGTCCTCCACTTGTCTGAATGCTAACAGAAAAGGGGCTTGAAAGCTATGAGTATTATATTTAAATGATATTAAAAATTTTGAGATTGTCAATCATGCTTAGATTCAATAGCTTTTACTGTTTATGGAAATATGCTTACAGTTTTGCTTTTATATTGCATAAGAGCCATATTTTCTCATAGTAAATGTGTTCCTACTTCATGTAATAGAATTCAATATACAAACATTTTTTTACTGTACCCATAAGAGTGTTATGAATTTTCAGTTTGTTTGAGAACTACTACACTGATGTCTGGCTCTACAACTATCTTTCGGGTCCATGCCAAAAGAATGCTTTCAGATATGTCATTTAAGCACAGGGCCCTGAGATAAGACTACCAAATTCTATTTTAAAGCGAAAACAAATGGATCACTATATTATGATTTGGAAAAATTTTGTGATATACTTCCAGGAAGTTAGCTTTAAAATAATGAAACTTCAGCTCTTAGCACAAATGCCCTTGAGAACAATACATTCAAATTACAGCTTAACTAGAAATTAATATAGTTGAGAAAGCTTAAAGTACAGAAACAAATTCTGGAAAACTAAAGACGAGTCACCATCAGTAGAGGCACTGTCAGACTACAGTGCTTTTTAGAATTGGAAGGACTTTGGATAAAAGAACAAACATGCAAAGCTATGTGTGCACATACACACATACTGTGCTATAATGAAAAGTTGTGTCCCAAAATTTCATAGCATAAACATTTGATTGCCTTATCTTATATTAAAGATGTATCATGCTCTGGCTGCAGGAGGCTTTTGGTAATTAATATAAAGCACTGGTACAGAAAGCTTGTACTATAAATTGGAAGAAAGGCAAGAGCTTGGTTAACAATTTCTTCAAGTGACTGACAGCTCTTGGTGTGTGGTGGGGCATTAAAGAAACATAAAATCTGTTAACATCATCTTAAAATATTACACCTGTCTTATGTTTCCTTTGCCTTTAGAAATGTAATGAAATACTGTATGTTTGCTTCAAAATAATCCAGTAGTGGGAAGGAGTGTAGCTGGGGGTAAGGCTGGGTGGAGGAGGGGGTCCAGGAGTCTTGTAGATGAAACAAGAATGTGTGTTTATATATAATTTCTTTCTATTTTTCCCCCCAACAGTACTGATAAGTCCTGGTAATACAGATGTCATTTTAACAAGCTGGATCTAGGAAGTTTACAGTCATCTTGCTCCTCTTACAGAATTCTTCCCAAAAGATTAGCTAACAGTTTCTCCTGACTTGTTTACTTACCCCCAGAATCACAGAGCCCAGCCAGGGGCCACCCTGAATCCAATGCCCTGTGAGAGGAAACTTCCTTGGTGATTTAAGAGAAGTTCCTTCCCTCTAAAGAAAATCCAGATAGAAACTCAAATAATTGTTCAAAAAAAATAAATATGAAGATGGCAAAACCTATTTCCCCATGTGAAGTCTGGATGAGAACAGTGTTACACTGGGAGTGTCTGTGTTGATGGGTCAGTGAAACACGTGCAGTCTTGGGTACAGCACTGGCCTCCAGCCTGGGGATTTGAGATTATTGCAAAGATCTTCTCCATGAAGAAGCTAAAAGTTGTTTATTTTGCCTGCTGAAATGAGTTTGCAGAAACATAAGACTTGGGAACCTACATTCTACTCAGACTCAAAATTGGATGGATCATTCAGGTGAATTAATACTCCAGCAGAGAATATCATTATCCCAAAGCTTTCTTTGTGCTTATTATGAAATGACCACTATACCCTGAACAGAGGGAAATCTGGGTTCTGTTCTCTGGAGGTGTACAATCCACACCACGGCCACAGAAAGTCTCGTCTGGCTATAGATTCTCTCTGTCCTTCTGTCTCTTTCTGCTGGCAGAAGCTCCAGCATCTTTTTACTTAGCTTTATGGGATACAGAAATGTTTTATAATGAATGCAGTTTCCCAGTCATTTCAAGGGCCAGCAGTTCAGAAGTCTATTCAAACCACAGTCAGTATATTGGGTGTCTATGTGTGTGTTGGTGGGCTGGGGCGGGGGTTACTTCATGTTTTGCTCCATATAAAGCATTTCTATATTGTTGTACTCACACAAATAGTAAGCATTCGTGTACCACTTGAGTCATAAAAATGATTTTAAGTAACACTGTGGGGAATTTATAACGGATAGTGTCTTGTATTCTGAAGGAGCAGGAGAAAAGAACATTCTTTTAGGAGCATAATTTTGAAAGGTAATTTAGCAACATCTCTCCAGGTTTTAAATCTACATACCTGGTGCTCTAACAATTCTCCTGTTAGTAATCAATCATTCAGAAATAGAATACAAGATCCACACATAATGAAGTTTACTGCAGAATGACTTGAAAGAGCAAAATACTGGAGATCACTTAACCATTCAGTGATGAGGCATATCTGGATAGAGGGGAATACCCATGAAATATATTTATCCAAATAAAGCATAGTACAGAACAGTATGTATGATTCTATCTTTGGAAACACAGTGGTATATTTGGGTGTAAGCTCCCAAAAAAGTGTGAAAGATTAATAGCTCACATTTTTAGCAGCTATTGTGTCAGGCAGTGTTCTAAATACTTTACGGGTATTAATTTGTATCTTCACAACAATCCAATGAGGTAGGTTACCTCCATTTTGTAGATGAGGAAACTGAGGCAGAGCAAGATAAAGTAGCTTGCCCAAGGTCACTTAACTGGGATATGGCCAAGCTGGGCTTCCAACTCAGTCATTCTAGCCTGAAACCTTACCCCCCACCACACGCTGCTCCTCCGACAGGTCTCACTCTGTTAGTGGTGGTTCCTCTGCAGAGTGGCATTTCCCTGTTCACGGTATGCACATCCCATCAATATCTATGTGTCATTTTTAATACACTGGCTATTGCTTTTGTGATTTAAAAAATAGCCATTAAAATGGTATGCTGTCAGGCAGGGTGAACTTTGCTATAGGTGCCACAAAAACATATAAAACATGGACCTTGTGGAAGCTTCCAATTTAGTTTAGAGGACAAGACACTTGGAGCCTGTGCTGGTAACATATGAGTGACGGCAGTAGGTACTCCAGGCGGGTATCCTTCCTTTTATCTGGAGCAAACAGGGACAACTTTATGGAAATACTGAAAGCTAAGCTGGACCCTGAGGAGTTAAAGAACTCTGATGGAACTGGGGAAGAGGTCGTTTCCAGACGGAAACACACAAAAGGGAAGATGAAGTGCTGAGAACATTAGAATGTTGAAAGAGGGAGCAGAGTTTCTGTCAGGGAGGCAACAGGCAAAAAAAGCTGGGAAAGGGGCTTGTGAAAGCTGCAAAGGGTCTCATTTGCCATCCAAGAATTCAGACTCTGCTCTCTAGGCAATGCAAAGAATGTGCCAGGTAAAGCCAAAGTACCTTCCAGAAGCCTTTGTGAGGAAGCAGACAAGTTAACAGCAAACTCCCATCGCGGTGCAGTAACTGAGATGGATGTGAACCTAAGCCTCTGGGAACATGTGCTAGCAGTGCCGGGAAAACCAAGGAAGGCTTCCTGGAAGGGGGGGTATCTAAATGAACAAGGGCCTGAACTAAACGGTAACATTGGGGTACAGTGGACTAGAAAACAAAGAACAATTCTAGAAAAATTATAAAGTGGTAGTTCTCAATTCTGGGTGCACAGTAGAATCACCTGGAGAACAATAAAGAAACATCAGTTCCCAAGCCCCATTTTGATCAGTTAATTAAAGAACCTGGGGGTGGGGATGGGATTAACTCCATACAGTGCAATTATTCTGAATGGGACAGTACGTACTCTCAGAATATGAACTCTAAGAGCAAAAGGTGTTTCACTTCAGAAGCAATCTTCACCCACAACCCCCACCCGCCACTTCCAGGCCTCAAGCGCAAACTTCCAAGTCAGAACTCATCAGGTAGCTTGCTCTCCCGAAAACCATTATATCCACAGGAGATTCTGAAGGAGATTATCAAATCAATGATTTCAGCGGTGGGTGGAGGAAATCTTGTTTTTCTTAGGAATAAAGGAAGCATTTTAATTTTCTTTCTTATTTACTTTTTTAAAAGCTTTCAAAAATCTCTTCCAAACCAGAACCGATCAAAACCACAGGCTAACTTGAAGCTGCTGAAATTAGCAGATAAGAATTTCCAGCTCACACAGACCAGAGCGTTTTGAAAAGCGGCATCCCACACAGCGCCTCCAGCCCGTTGCCTCTGATCTTTCAACTGAAGAACTGTTCCCTTCTCACCACAAAAATCTTTCCACAAACATTCAGTTCTGTGGGATTTAGTTGACCACAAGCTTAACTCCTCTAAGCCAATGGTTTGTTGCAGCTGGTAAAACAGCTGACCCAACCTCAGCCCCTCTTAATAGAGGATTGAGTCCAGATCACTGTCCCTACCCAGTCACGTGCCATCGGGAACACTGGGATCAGTTCTGGGAACACAGTGGGGGCTGGGGGAGGCCGCCAGGATGGCAAGGGCCTAGGGAGCAGGCACAGGAGAAGCACTGGGACATCTAGCTTGTGCTCAGGTGCCCAAGGCTCTCCTGAGACCATCTGAAAAACCGTCATCCTCTATCGCCCCGCACAGCACAATCCAACAGGTGGGCCTTACGGAAGACTTCACAGCGCAGCAGCTGAAACCGTCTCAGAATGGAATGCTCAGGTGGAGCTGGGCAGCCACTTTCCAGGGGTGCTGGAGAGGGAGTCCTGCTGTGGGAGCACGGTTGCAACCCAGGGGACCCCCATGCCCTGGCTCCCGTCCAGCAGGCTGAGTGCTCCCCTCCGAAAGGGAAAGCTTCTGTGGTTGAAACCCTGTCTAGCACCTCTTCTCCCTGACTTCCCGTTTGTGAGGCTCCAGGGTGACTTTGGCTGGGACCTCACAGAGCCCCACCTCTGGCTCTTACTGCATTTAATGATGAAATACTCAGGTGTGAGGAAAATAATGCAAGACAAAAAATTTGCCCCTTCTCCTGCTAATAGAGCTGTTTCCGGGCCAGGGCACGTGAATACTGGAGGGGCAGGGAAGAGAAGTGGGCACGTCCTTCCCCCACCGAGCTTGCACTGCCTGCATCCCGTCACCCTGGGTGTTGCAATCCCAAATTCATCTCCCAGTGAGACTGTGAACTCCTGGGGGGCAGGAACCTTGTCTTCTTCACTTTGGTATTCTCAGCTCTTACAAAAGCACCTGGCACACAAAAAGCCTCCACAAATGCTTGCTGAAGGAAGTTGTCTGTAACAGAAGAGTTGACTTTTTCTGGGATCACTAGACTTAAATGACTTCGTTTATACCTCATGCAAACCCAAATCCACAGCCCCCTCACCATGCACACACATTTAATTACCCAGATTTCCTTTCTACATGATGCAAAAAAGCCGGGAGATTGCTTTACCCCACAGAGGGGTTCTTCCCACCATATGATACAACCTTCCTCTCTAGGTAGGCATCGCTTAGCTTCCCTTCCCATGTCTGTGAACAGCCGTATAGAAACGACGAGGCAGCCTGTGGGCTTCAGGTGAACTGGGCTGAAGCTTCTTCCGGGCTGCCTTGTTCCCAGGCTGCCATGAAGTGTGTGTGAGTGTTGGGACTGAGGCTCAGTTTGCCTCAAGTTTTGGTTAGTCAGAAGGGCTCCGCTCACCGTGTGTGAGCAGCGCGTGGAATTTGCTGCCCCGTGGAATGCAGGGTGCCACACACTGGGGCCGAGCTTCTGGGGGAAGACCGGGCGGTTGTATAACCAATGATAATATTTAGAATTACGCAGCTGTGATAAGGTAATTGAATTCCATGCCGCAGGGCAGAAACCAAACCCCTCCAGTAATGAGAAAAGAATTCTCTCCGGCTCCCATGTTGTTACTGGATTAACTTTATGGTTTCTTTAATTTACCTTAATAGGAGAGTGATTGCTGCAAAGATCACAAACAAATGAGACTCATGGAATCTGGAGCCTTAATTACGAGCCCCCTCTCTCTTCTTGCTCTAGAATTTTCATTTATACAATGTAAACCATCAGAGGACAGCCTTTGCTGCTACTCTTACTGCCAACAGCAACCACTAATTGAGGACATAATATATGCCAGGCATAAATCCTTGCAACCACCCCATGACACTAGTATCATATCACCTCCATTCCGCAGAGAATGAAAGGGAAGCCTAAAGAAACTCCTCCCAACCAAGATAGATATATATTTTTTTTTAATACAATGTGCGTGTGTGTTTAGGGGTGGGAAATCTTGTCCCTAAGAGTCCAGAGTATTCAAACAGGCCTTAGTTATACACTAGAGCCATGGAAAGAAATAGTTTAAAATAATAAATTTCTCTTAAATGATTCTGGCTGTCATTTCTTGCAAGCCCTCAACAAACTCTTCACATGCCCAAGAATTAAGAATTGTCTAGCTCATTTTTTGCCCTCATGTGTTAAATGAAATGGCAAAACTTTAGTTCACTCTTATTGTAACTGTCATTTCTCTGAAGCCAAAGGACTGTACTTTGAGGCCCAACATTTATTGTTTATACTTTTATAACTTTCTCAGGTAAGAAAGCCCTTTGCTGGTGATTCCAGCTTATTGGTTCCAACCACTGTTAAGTCCCACATTCCACTGACTTTACTGGTCTATAGATTTGAAAGGAAGCCGCCCAAATAACACGTGACACATCATAGAGCTTGTCACATGGAGAAGAGATGACCCAGCAGGCAGGGGTTTTGTTTCGTTTTTCTGTTTTTTTTTTTTTTAATAATTTGTTTGTTTGATTTTAGATACACAAAAGAATTGTTAGAGTTTTACAAGGGCAGATGGGTTCCAAAAATCTCTTGTCCTTGGAAATGTTCAGGCAGAATCTGGACAATCACTTGGACGGGATCCTGCAGGAATGGTCTGACCAGATCAGAATTTCCTAAAGCAGGGTAAGTACAGTGGTTTGGTGGTACAGGAATCCTTCCTTAGTTAATATTACGTCACAGTAAGAAAGTCACTCTTTTCAACTCTCAGTTCTTCAGATTACAGGAAAGACATTTTGTAATATTTTGGTGCTAACATGTATTTCACAATTTATTAATATTTGCTAATCCCTCTTCTTTTTTTTTTAAACTATGAGAGTGGGAGTCTTGGCTCTCAAAGCCTTTGTCAGGCAACTGTATCAATTTAGAATTTTATATCATTGTAATTTATTATCTCCTTCACAAGGTAAGTAATAGGAGGTTCACATTTTTGGTAATGATTTAAGGCATTGGAAGAAAAGTAGGTTGATTTAAAAAACATTTTAAGTAAATAAGACTAGGGATGGTGTCCATGCTAGAAAATTCTAGAATAGTTGACTTTGGGATGGAGATGCCATGACTCTATGGAAGTCAGATTAGGGTCATGTTTTTAAAAATCAAATTGTCTCTTTCTTGTTGGGAGTACAGAAAACCAGCTTTATAGTTAGAAGTGGAATGGGAACTTGCTTATGGGTATCGTGTGAATTGAGGGATGTGAGAAGCTCCCTCTTCTGTACCCAACATACATCTCCTTGGGGACCATATCTTTGTATTCGTGTATCCCCAGTGCCTCGTTCAATGTCAGACAGAGTAAGAGCACAATAAACAGCTGTGAATGAATGAGTGAGTGTTAAAGGTTGAATTTCATCTGTTTTATAATCCTCCCTCCGATGTGCCCTGCCGCACAGCCTGGACGCTGCTGCTGCTTTTACTGTTGCTGTTAACACTCCTCTCTCACCTCTTACTTACAATATGCTCAACTCAACTCCACAGAGATTTTCAAAGTTATGCTCCCCCCTTTCAGAAAGCTGGGGTGACAGCAAAGATTCCTTTTG
Source organism: Lemur catta (assembly GCF_020740605.2). Taxonomy (NCBI): domain Eukaryota; kingdom Metazoa; phylum Chordata; class Mammalia; order Primates; family Lemuridae; genus Lemur; species Lemur catta. Next base: position 23,252,899 of record NC_059139.1, on the reverse strand, counting down.
AGGTAACTGATTAAAGGGGAATGCCCAATTGAATAAGAAAAGAAGAAAGCACTTGTTTTCTGAAAAGATTCAAAAGTGAGCCAGAGGTGATAGTTTCGTCTACACAGCACAACCAGATACGGTATTTAATGATTATCCAGTGAATTTAATCTGCCTAAGCCAGCCAAACCAACTCATATTTCTGGCATAAAATATCTAGTTTGGCTGCCTATCCTGACCAAATCAATAGAAATTGGTGCCAAAACCCCCTATTTTATTGTGTGGTGTGTTGGCATAGACATATTCTTCTTACTCAAGAAAATAGGTACTTGAGTACAAATTCAGCCATTAGGCTTTTTCCCAGCTTCTCTCTGGCAGCTTCTGGAATGTTACCCACCAAGGATGTTTGGAAAGATTGGAATTTCAAATTCAGGAAAAAGAGAACGTGGCTTACAGGGGCTATAGAGCTGTAACTCACAAACAGATGTTTCAAATACAAAAATCTAACTTAGATTTCGCAGAGTTTAAATGTAACTTTAGTACAATTAAATGTATAGCATGTTTCCTAGAATCTTCCAAAACAAAATGCTTAGTCCAGGAAATGCAGTAATGATTTCATGCATTTCAGTTTCTGTCTGCACAGACTCTGGGATGTTTGAATGTAGGAGTGCTAAATCTATAATGCGTTTTCACACTGGGAAATACCTTTCCATGGGAGCATGACCTCTGAGTTCTTACTTTGGTTTTGCTGTCTGGGGCAGGAAAGACCAGGACAACTACTACACAATGTGGTTATACTCAGAAAAATGGAGAGGAGAGGCTTTCCGATAGCTATTTGTTCCGTTGTCAGTCAACATGGCGTTCAGTAGCTAATTCTGCATTATGAGTTTAAGCTTTGGCACAGGACTGCCAATGGTTAAGAAAGGCCACATAGGAAACCCAGTTGTTAGCCTGGTGGGTGCACAAGTTTAGCAGTGCATTTCTCATAATTAACAGCCCAGACATTCAAACTTGAGTCTCAATATTAGTAGCCCAAGGGTTGGAATGGGCCTGTAGATGTGCTGTGCTTGGCTTATAGTATTTCGTTTTGTAAACTGTATCAAAAAATCTGGAGGCTCTTCCAAAAAATTTGGATTTCTAGATTCTCTTGAGAAATGGGAAGTTTGGCCTTGTTGACACATGGCAACAACTGGTGGGAGCTAGTTAGTTTTATGCTTTTCAGGTCCCAATAGTCTCTTTGCCTCCCTCTTGTCTACATTATTCTGCCACTGGGTCCCTCTCTGCTTGTCATGATACTTGTCCCTGTTATTTCTCCTGCTGAAGGGAAATATTCTCTGCATCCATGACTCTATCAAAGTAGAAAAACAAAAAGTGGCCTGAAAGGCCAGCGTTGTCACCCACTTGGACACTGGAGGCATTTGAGATTGCCTTTCCATTCTGAAATAATGGAACCTGACTTTGTTCCCTCTCAGGCAACATATTCTCCAGTAACATCTACTGTGACACACAGGGAGGCCCTGGGGGTCTGTGTAATTCACAAGAGTTCCACCCTTTTCATTCCCACTGTCTCACGCATCCCCCTTTGGTTTAGCATGATTGTATTTAAAACCATGAAGTAAATTCTTATTGAATCAATCATCCATTCCATTTGATCCTAAATATCTAAATTACTGTGTAGTGTGGAAATCACTCCTTTCAGACTAACACCTTAAAAAGATCTTTGGCAAACTAAACTATGCCCCTCAGGCTCTCTGTCTTAACACAGTCCTGGATAAGAGCTAAGACTCTTAATGGTCCCATTTGGCAGCACTCCCAACTTGCAATTAGGTTACATTTAAAAAATTCATCTTACATTGGTTGTTTGCAGCTTATAATTCCTTTCTCTTAACAACAATGTTACAAATGCTGATAATTTCTTCAAGATTTGACCAAAACTTTTTCTTTAGCCATGCAAAGGGATTGCATCATAGTATTTTTTTATGCAAAATTACTCAACCAAAGCTCTCATTCTTTCAATAAAGTTGATTATTAAGTAATAAAACCACCAGGAAATTCCACTTCAAGGTAACTGTCAACTGGGACTGCCACTAAGGGGAAGTAACACTTCTCTAACTGTATGTATAAGGGCTTTTCTCTTCTAAAGAGCAACTCAGTGGGTTTTTAGCACAATTATGAGAAAGCAGAAACCTCTAAACATTGGTTCCACCTTGAGAAAAAGTATAAAGGAAACCAAGACCTTCAGTTTGTGTACAGGAAAACTGCAGGCACTCAATCCAGATGCCCTGCCAGTAGGCACAGTGAAGAGATACTCACTGCTCTACCACATAAAATGTCAAAACTGGATTCTGTCCCGTAAGTGCTTTCTACAAAGAATTTGTTTCCTGGAAAAATGGCAGCACATGGATAATAAAGTGAGAATGTGTGCCCTCATGTCAGCCTTTAGTATAGCTTCTGTGATAAGAACTGTGGTTGCTATGGTTACCCCTTGTCAGCAATGGACCAGCCCAATTTCACAAACAAGTACCCCAAATCAACCCCATGACTATTTTATGGGCAATTCATCCTCCAGTGAAAGCTCCTGTACATGCAATCACTTGTTTAAGGCCCTGGACAAGTGGAAGTCAGCAGAGACCTGCAAGGCATTAAGGAAAAATCTGACATAGTTCCTGTCCAAGTAATAGCCAGTCCTCCAAGGCATGTACTAGTTAGAATGTTGCCCCATGAGTTTTGAGTTGTACTATGAGGTTTTCATTACACAGAGATCTTGCAAGGAGAGTCTAACTATCTTTGAGAACTCCCTGGGCAGGGGAAAGATGCTCAGAGCCTGCTCGCTTAGAGGCAGAGTGGCCTTCCTAAGGCGGGGACAGTGAGCCAAGGGTGCAAAAGAGAACAGGGTCAGTAATACCTGAGTTCTGGGCTTTAGCTACAAACCTAGAAACCATCCCGCTGGGGAGTGTCTATGGAAATTCCTTCTCCAAGTCAGAGATGTGCTGTGGGGAAAGAGAAGAGTGGGCAGGAAGGAATGTACAGTAACATTTTTCTGCAACTTCTTGGCTCCGTCTGTATTCACCAGTCACATATGCTAATGACTCTTTAACCTTTTCCCATGCAGGAGTCAACTGTTATCTCACTGTCATAGAAAATAGAATCCTATCCCGAAAAGCTTCCACTTGTTAAAAATCCAAGTGTCGACTGATAAAATATCCAGATGGGGAAATCTCCCACCCCCTCCCCATTCTCCCACCAGCGTAAAAGGTAATGGGGGTAGGGGGCAACTGGAGAAGGAAATGAAATCATGCGGGTACACCAGGAAAAGACACAGTGTTGGTGGCAGCAGAGTTGGTGAGTGTGTTGTGGGCATTACCTCTTGATGAGGCTTCCAAGAAGGCTCCCGCTCAAGTCCTGGTGGCTCTGAGAACAAGCATTCTTGCATCAATAGCTAATAGGCTGTCCAACCAGATGTTATCTGGGTGGGATAAGAGGGTGAGAAAACAGACCTGTTGTACGCTGTTGTCAACTACATCACTGTGGTCAGAGAAGGCTGATCGTGTGGTGTTTAAGCAGGGCGCCTCGTTCGTGGTGAGGCAGACCAGATTACGTGGCTGTTTAAATCCGTTTCCTCTTGTGATTGGTAAAATACGAGAGTTATAATCATTCATGCATTACTAAAGCCTCCTTTCCATCATTTTGAAGGGACTTTTTTTTCTAGAACAGAGCATGCATCCAGCAGAAACCCAAAGCGTTTGCTTTTCTAAGCAATCTTTTGCAATAAGCACACTTAAAAAAAAAAACACAACTGCATATGGTACCTGTGACAAGACTGGAGATGATAAGCGGTAAGACCAGCATCTGTAACATCCTCATCAGAAGTTCCCCAGGAAAGGAGAAGTACTTGACTTCCCGGTAGCTCATTTTGTATGGTCGCAGGGTAAATCCAAGGATTGTACCTGAAGGCAAAAAAAAGAAAAAAGAAAGAAAAATTGAGTCTTTTTTGAAACTGAGGCAACAATCCTAGAAAAATGAGCAAGTATTTGGCTACTGGTTGTATTCATCCAAGCAGCAAATATTTGTGCTGCTTTGGGAGGAAGGGGTCCATCTATCTTTACAGGCATTATCTGAAAAGATCTGGATGAATCCAGGGCTTCAAGTAGAACTTATAGGAAAAAAATTTCTGGGTTGAGCACATGAAAAATTCCTTTGTGTAACTTGAATGCAGTGGAGCCCGTTTTGACATGGCTCAGTACAGAGTTACAAAGATTGGGGCATAATTGGGAAACAAATCATGCGTTCATGAACAAGGTGATATGGGGGGGAAAAGGCCTTATTATAATTAAGTTCCTCTATAACAATAGATGTTAGAATTGCTGGCATAGCCACTTATAAAGGGTAGCGTGATTTTTTTTCCAATTAAAAAAACCTTCATGTTCACGTTGTTAATCCATTTTCATCATCCTGTCTGCACGCCGAGTTTTCTCCCTCTGCCTACATGGTCTTGACATTGCCTTGGCAACTGTACTGTACAGACTTGTTAGTCGCTGGCAAGAGAAGACTCCAAAATGAGCAGAGACTTTTCTCCCAAATTTTTCCCTGAAAACTTAGGAGTAAATAGGGGAAAGAGAAAGCAATTTCCTCTTTAATGTTCCTTCTGCTCCTGGAACTATAAAATATTTTTAGAATGATAATTTTACATGTAAATCAAATTACACATGATACCTTTTGTAATGTTCAGAAATTAATAAAGGTATTGGCATTAATAAAGGTATAAATTTACTCTCTCCCCTTTCCCTAATTTACTTTTCCTGCCAAAGAAAATTTGCTTATTTCAATATTGTAAATATTTTCAAATTTTTTGCTCTGCTATTATTACTAAAACGTGTGATTTCATTTTTTTGAAAGGTCCTTATAAGTTATAGGGGAAAGAAAATGCCCAGTACTAATTAACTAGAAGCTAGAGGCTGGCAATGGGGGTGAGGGTGGGGGAGGAGGGAAGACGACTGGGAAGGCAGAGCTTTTCCAGAAGACGCAAGCCGTGCTTTCCGGAAACCGAAATATCTTTACTTCTTAGGAAATGAGCTTTTTCTCTTATGAAGTGGGACTCAAAATTCATTTCAGTTATCACTGCAACTCCAATTTCAACTCTTGGGTCTCAGAAACCATGAAATATCCGTGTTTTGACTCTACACTGATATTTTCATAAGAGACTGAATCTATGGACTCTTATTAGCAGGACTAGAACATCCTGCTGACCCAGTTCTCAGAAACTTCAGGAAAATATTTATCGTTTTTTTCCAGTGTAATGGTAATATGCTCAAGAGAGAAAAGTTGGTTTGGAAAATGCAGGAAAGTGGGGGCAAAGCCTGCCCATGTTGGTTCTACCACTTAAATAAACAGCAAGTAGCGAAAGCCTAGTGAGCTCTCAATACATGCGGGGCATTATTGTCTGTGCTTTACTTGTATTAGCAAACTCACTCCTCACACGACAACCCCAGGAGCTAGGTCCTATTTTATCACCGATTTACTGATGGAGAAACCTAATCACAGTAAACTTAAAACTTGCCTAAAGTCAAATATACTTAAGTGGCAGAGCCAGGATTTAAATGCAGGCAATTTGGGCTCAGATCCCATGTTCTTAACCACCTTATGTATTTCTTGCCTTTCCTGTAAGTGCTTCAGTGAGGTTCTTTCCGGAATGTTCCAGCACATAGTTAAATATATGGAAAACACAGAGAGTATACTTTTCTATATATGATCCCCATAAATGTAACTTTTAGGTCTGACGATATCAGATTTAATGACTAAATCGGCATTTACTTAATTCTCCCTCTGTTGTTGAACACTTAAGTTGTTTAGCATTTTTCACTTTTATGAAGAACACCATGATGAATATGTGAAGGCTGTTTTACATCAAGGAATTTTTTTTACTGTGGTTTTAGAGAAAGAGAACCAGTACCTCAAAGCATATGACTACCTCAATTCATGTTATCAATTGCTGTCCCAATGGGATGGCCCAGTAGCTTAACACTCCCCCAGTGAATGAGGCCTTGTTTCCTGTACCCCCGGGAGCAGAGTATTACCACAAAAAGATTAAGACAAGCAAAATTTGTTAATGTGGGCCGGGAGCGGTGGCTCACGCCTGTAATCCTAGCACTCTGGAAGGCCGAGGCGGATGGATCCCTCGAGGTCAGGAGTTCGAGACCAGCCTGAGCAAGAGCGAGATCCCCGTCTCTACTAAAAATAGAAAGAAATTATCTGGCCAACTAAAAATATATATAGAAAAAATTAGCCAGGCATGGTGGTGCATGCATGTAGTCCCAGCTACTCGGAAGGCTGAGGCAGGAGGATCGCTGAAGCCCAGGAGTTTGAGGTTGCTGTGAGCTAGGCTGACGCCACGGCACTCACTCTAGCCCGGGCAACAGAGCGAGACTCTGTCTCAAAAAAAAAAAAATTTTGTTAATGTGATGGGTAAATAGTACATATTTTGTTTTATTTTGTATTTACTTAATATCTAACCATGCCGAGCATTTCTCCATATTGTATTTTCTCTAAGCATCTATTAGATCCTAATAGTTTGAGTTTATGTATATATGTGTGTATGTACGTGTATATGTGTGTGTGTGTACATGTTTGGTATAGGTTCTTTATATGATAAAGATAATTACCCTTTGCCTATGTATAAAATATTTGCTATAACAATTTTTCTAATTTGCTTGCCTTATATTATTACTTTAAAACTACAAAGGTGTTCTGAATTTTTATAAAATTATGCCTGCACACCTTTTTAAAGGCAATTTCTTCAAGTGTTATAAATTTTAATTTCCCTTCCCCCTCCCAAGTTTGATAGACTTTTAATTCATTTTTCTCTCTCTGTTTGCTTTGCTTTAAAATAGTTAACCATTAATCTTCATGAAATTCTACTCAGGGTAAGGAATTTAATTCTGATTTACAGCAGCATCTATAACATGTAGGAATTAATCAAAGTCTTTGATTATATCTGATTCTTTCCTGCTTGTTCACATAAAAGCCAAGTCACTCAGAGATAGTGCTTCATCTTAAAATAAATAAAAATAAATAAATAAATAAATAAATGTTTTGCTTTACTTCGAATCAAATGCAATTTTACTGGAATTGATTACGTTTTCTGATTTTCATTTAAATGCATTTAAACATTTGCTGTTCCATTGCAAAAAAAACATGTACATAGAAAACACAAGAAATCTGGAATTTGAACATATCAAGCTACCAGGAATTTTAGATCTCCCCAAAATAACAATTTAAGACCAGGATTGGTTTTATAAATTCATATATAAGTTGTTATTAGAAATGTATTTACTTATATACAACAATATTTACAAGGGTGGGTAGGATCCTGGCTAGTCTTAAAAATGTATTTTACTTGTAATTTACAAATGATTAATAGAATAACTACTCTACTAATGATATAGGTTCTAGGAGCAAGAGCCAAACCAGTAACTATGAAGGAAGCAATTATTCTTTCTAAATACTAGGTGCACTTGATCTCATCTCTTGAAGTCTAACCTGTGCCAACGCTGACTCTACTCTCCTCCGTACAACTACACTGGCTGTGTACCAGCTTCTTTCTCCCCTTGGGTGTTCCACTACCTTCTCTCCTTTTCCCCCATCCAACCCTGCACTTACTCAGTGCAACCAATTTTCATTTAGGCGTTAGTTGGGAAAGTAAGCCAGTTTAGTGAGTGAATTCTGGGCAATGTGTGAATGCCAAAGTCCCTTAACTCTCCAACCTGCCAAATAGATATCTAACAGAACAACAGCAAGACAATCAGGGAGGCAAAGTCTCAAGAGGTGGTGATACTGTTTTTGTGTCTCGTTACAGTCAACAAGCCATTCTTACATGGACGTACAGTCCTGGCATCAGGCACTCTAGGATGTGCCTCAGTTTCCTTACATTCTCCAATATAGAGCCTACATTGTCTAAAAGCTCTTCTTTATAGTAGGAACGCATAGAGGAGACATCATTTATTTATTGGAGATAGTGCTAGGTCAAATTTTTGAAGAGAAGAATTGTTTAGAACGACAGTAGATGGCAGATACACATTTTGAAACATTTTTGTCCATGACTATGTTTTGGTTGGTTTACTATCTCTGGATTTACTTAGTGAGCCATTTCTACTTTTGGGAACAAGCAGATTATATCGAAGAAGAAGTATATTTTATTGAGCCCTTACTATGTGTTAATGGTGGTGATTAACCCTCATCACAACTTTAGGAGGTAGATATCATCCTGTCTATTTTACAAACGAATAAACTAATGCTCAGAAATTAGTTAATTTGCTTAAACTTACAGATCTAATAAGTGGTTGACCTGGGGCATTCTAAACAAAGCCCACTGCTCTCTCTACTACACTTTCAATGCCACTGAAACACAAGCACATCCTTGTTGCCTGGGCCTGAGGATACTTCTCTAACGAGCCCGGCTCCTGGGTCTTGAGCATTTCTAACTCCTACATCATGCACACCCTTGGTGTAATAATCTTGGATCTCCTAGAAATGTCCCAGAGGCACCCAGCACATCCTTGAACTCTTTACAGGTCTTCTTAACTTGTTGAAGATCTCAAAATATGGCTATTAGTACCAGGTCACTGTTTATTAAAATGGTTACACCAAATCCCTTTTTATGATTTAACTAAACTTATATAAAGTTTATTAATTAAAATAGCCTGCCTTTTCCCTCCACTGCACACATTTTTAATTGTTGAAAACCATCAGTAATAAAGGTGAAAAAGAAATCTAATGAAAACACGTCTCAGGGTTTGCATCCTTAACAACAACAGCTCATAGTCGCTGAGCACATGGCAGGTGCCAAGTCCTCACCAGCACATTGCCTCACAAATGCTGCTGCGGCAAGAATAATGGCACTAGCACTATTGTTATGAACATCTCACAGATGAAGAGCCAGAGTCATTGAGAGGGTGGGTGGCCGGGCATGGTGGCTCATGCCTGTAATCCCAGCACTCTGGGAGGCAGAGGTGGGAGGATGGCTTGAGGTCAGGAGTTCGAGACCAGCCTTAGCAAGAGTGAGACCCCATCTCTACTAAAAATGGAAAGAAATTAGCTAGGCAACTACAAATAGAAAAAATTAGCTGGGCATGGTACCACATGCCTGTAGTCCCAGCTACTCAGGAGGCTGAGGCAGGAGGATTGTTTGAGCCCAGGAGTTTGAGGTTGCTGTGAGCTAGGCTGATGCCACGGCACTCTAGCTCTGGTAACAGAGCAAGACTCTTTCCTAAAAAAAAAAAAGAAAAAAAAAGAGAGGGTGGGTAAATTGCCAAAACCACATAGCTGGCAGGTTGGAACCACAGGAGGCTTAAAGAGGGGTCAAGTGCTTGCCCAAAGCCATGCTGAGGGGCTGAGGTGGACTTCACACCCAGGCTGCCCGGTTCCAGAGTCCAGACTCGACTCTATGGCACTAATGGCCTCTCAATAGTCACAGTACTAATTTAAGGATCCTAAGGTAGTACACAATATTTTGCCTACTTTTTCATTCTATTTTGAATTAGATTAACTAAATCTAGAGCTTAGGCTGGGGAAAGATTTTGTTGTGTGAACTATGATAAAATCTTAAGCCTCCCCAGCTAGCTGAATAAATCCCCTCTTGGCCAAGGGGACCCCAGAAACACCTTAAAGCTGAGTTGCTGGCCTTGAGAAGGTAGGTCAGACATGCCTCATTATGCCCCCCTCCCTGCTTCGAGATATCCTTTGTAACTCAGTAACAGGCCCAAGGGTATGCAAGACAAAGCTTAAACCACACCTGCAGGTTATCAATTTACTTAACCGATCACTTGAGTCTGGATATATGTCTACTGTATGTATGTCCAGTGACTCATCTCTGATTAACAGCCTTCCTTATCTTAACTTAAAACATTCCAACCCTTTAGACAAAGCTTCATTAACCAATTACAAATCAAAGAATCTTTAAACCCACCCATAACCTGTAAATCCCTGCTTTGAGATGTCTTGCCTTTCTGGGCCAAACCAATGTACTCCTTCCATGTATTGAAATATGACTTTATGTATAATTCCTGTCTCCCTAAAATGTATAAAACCAAACTGTTCTTGGGAGTGGCTCTCAAGGGTTCTTGGTTGCACGTATTTGGCTCAGAAAAACCTCTTTAAATTATTTTACGGAGTGTGGGTTCTTTTCCTGGGACAGTTGATTTTACTTAATGAAGTCAACATCTAGGTTTTTCAACCCATCTGTTGAATGAATAAACAAACAAGAGGCATTTTTCTTCACCTTTCTCCTCCCACAAGCAGCATTAGAGGTGAAGCTAGTGGTGGGGTCAATCAACTATCAGCATCTCATCAAGAGGAAATGCTCTAAATGCAAAGATGTGTTTCTGATCATATCCCAGCCTAGCAATGAAAAAAGCCTTCCCTGAGACACATTCTCACAGCATGATTCACAGACTTTCCAGAAACCTCTTCACTCTGTCCTTTCAGCCAATGAAAGGTAACAGGATGAGGTCTTAATCCTGTTTCTCTTTGGTGAAGCAGCTCTCCTTTTGCAAAACTGAGCTCCATTAGTAGGCACTTATTGAAGTACATCAATTTATGGTCCCATGGCTAATAAAAAACTTTATGTACTTTGGGAGGCTGAGGCAGGAGGATCTCTTGAGGCCAGGAGTTTGAGGCTGCAGTAAGCTATGATCATGCCACTATGCTCCAGCCTGGGAGACAGAATGAGACTCTTTCTAAAAAAAAAAAAAAGGCTTTATGGCCACCAGATCCTCAGCACAAAAGAGCAGATCCTTCATTATCAATTACTCTGCAAAAATAACAATTAAAGTCAGAATAAATAAATTCCCAGCAGGATTTGTTAGAGCTTAAACAAACTTTGCAAAGTTTTCATCTAGGTGACATTATACTATTAATATATATGGGTGTTATGTGCTATATTCAGATTGCTCACTCTTGCTTAACAATCTTACAGTATTCCTATACTAGTATTTTTATAAGATTACTAGAATCTAGGAAATATCTTAACTGGAAAGTTAAAGATCATCAAAACTAACTGTGTCAGTTGAATGCTAGAAACAAAGACACATTTTTTTGCTGAAATACTTTATCTTTCTTAATGTGGAAAGCTCAAGAAAGGAGTCCTTCAGGGGTTCATTGTTTCCCCTGGGGAGTCTATATAACAAATACTTCTTTGGAACATTAAATATCATCTCACTTTCTAAACTGAGACATAAAGTGCCCCGTGCAACCTCAGAGAGCACACACAGTGGGCTTGCTTTTTAAGGCCAAACACACACAATAAGTTAAATGTTAAATAACTATTTCATAAATTTGGTTCATATTTAATCTAATACAACTATTAAAAATATTGAGAAAATATTTAAGAGTAAAAGATGAGGCACAATTGGAAGCAAAATTTAGACCAAATCACCCAATTTAACTTTTCATAAATGTTGGAATCTGAAATAGTAACATTTTACTTAAGTTCCTCCTCTATCTGCAAACTTTTGTCATGAACAAATTCACACACAAAAGCCTTCTAGAGTTATTACTCACAACGCACAATCCTCCAAACAAAGAGGTGGCCCCTCAAAAGGAGCTCAGATGCCAAAAGGAAATCTCAAAGCAATAGAGGCATTGATCTTGAGAAAGACCTCACATTCTGAGGCCAACCATAAGATAACTACTGGGTGCCCACCCAAGATGAGGCAGCCAGCTCTTCCAGCATTTATGCTGCAGACCAGACAGAAGACATCCTCACTCTTGTGCAGAAAAAACTTGGCCTGTAGATCTTCAGCCAGAAAGGAGACCATGTTGTCTACTTGTATGTGCACTGGCTCAAGGAAAACCATACTATCGAAAGTTTTTATTGATAGCACACGACTGGCTTTATGGGACAAAATGCTACTGGTTCCCTGTTAGGATCTTTTTATTTATTTATGTAGCCAAAAACTCCCAAATAAAAACAAACTAGCACTAATTTGTCCCAAGGTTACAACAATCTGATGTATAACGTAATAAAAATCTCAGGAGTGACATCACTTCACCTTTCACCTTTGCCATATTCCATTGGTTAGAAGCAAGTCACAGATCCCACCCACAATGGACAGGTGAGCCACACACGGCAGTTAGGGGGTCTGTCTAATATGCACAGGTCTCTGAGCCTCCTCAGTACTGCTCCTACTTTCATGGAAAAGATGCTCCACAAATGCTTGGTGATTGAATGATGTTGAGATTCTAGTCCTAGCCCTGCCTTTAACTCTCCATGTGACCCTGGATAAGTCCTTTGCCTCCTAAGCCTCAATTTGTTTTTTTCTAATTCATTAATGAAGAAGCCTCCAAGATTTAAAGGTCACCCTCCTTCGAGCCTACACTGCTATGATAGTCTTTTAAGTGTTTTCCCTGCTTCCACTTCACACCCCTATAGCCTTTGCCCAACATAATGCCCAGAGGGACCATTTTGATGCCTAGGTCAGGACCTCATTCCTCCGCTCCCTCCACTGGCGCCTCATCTCATGTTGAGTCAAAGCTAAAGGCCATGCAGTGGCTGCACCAGACCTGCTTCCCAAAAGCCACCATGCCCAGAATCCGCCTCCTACTCCCCTCCCCCGCACTTGTTTCCCCTTCTGCCTCGTGGTCGTTTCTCCATCACCTCACATGACATGATCCCACTGTCTGCTCCTTGCACTGGCTCTTCCCTTTGCCTAGAACACTCTTCCCAGGTATTTACAAGGTTTACCTCCTTTAAGACTTATTCAGATGTCACCTTCTTAATGAGACCTGCCCTGAACTGTCTTCTCCCTTAGCTGACTTTATTTGTTTCAGTAGTTCTTATCATCCTCCAAAAACAACATAATTTTCCAATGTATTGTGCTTGTTGTTTATTATCGTCTCTACCTGCTAAAATGTAAGCTCCACGAGATCAGGGTTTATGTCAGTTTTGTTCACTGATGTATAATTAAGCTCCTAAAATAGTTCCTGGCACATAGTAGGTGCTTAATATATTGTTGAATGAATGAACAAACAACATGCTTATTTTCTTTTAGATGACAAGCGTCCACCAGTGGTTGGCCCCCCGCTGGTGTTGAACATTTTCTGAATGCAGGAATCTCTTTGTTCAGTGCTCTCAGTAAATCTTAATCCTCATTGCGCTATGTGAACATAGTAACCTACCCCAAGGAACATCCCCTTTGTTCAAAACTGTGTGATTTCTCTCTTATGATCTGGGGAACTGGATCTTCGCTAAACTTCCATTTCTCATGTGCTTAGGTTTCTAGATTCACAAATGAGGAGTGACAGCTCCTGATGCGTAATTCTCTCCTAAGGTAGATTTTTCAGCAGGCGGGAGAGTAAAGGTGTGATGCTGTAGAAAGATCATGAACTGAGAGTCAAGAGTTGAGGGTTCTGGGCTTAATTCTGCCAGTAAATTAGGCTAGTCGATACTTTATATAAATGACTTAATCTTTGCCTCAAACCTACAGGATTTATTACCACCATCCCCTTAATGAAGACATTGAGGCCTGGAAAGAATCACCCACTTGCCCAAGGTTGCATTGCAGTGAGGGATGTGGCAGGATGGGTTTCAAACTCAGATCTGGTCCCAAAGCTTCAGATCACAATCTCTCTGGGCCTCTTTTTTCATTTTTAAAAATATTCAAAATATAACAATATATAATATTTGTATATAAAATATACGAGATGTATCTAAGAGCTTCTTGACCTTTAATATTCTCAGCTAAATGTTCTAAGTTTAAAAGAACCACGTAAAACAAAGCATTATAAATCTTAGCTACTTTACGTGAATTCATCTTGTTTCTTCTGGTCAATTCTAAACTCTTTGATACATAAGAAAGCATTAATGAGACAAATAATGCTTTAGCAATTTGGCCATTACAGTTAGTAGGGCAGGTATGCAATAAATAATAATTTGAGAGATTGAATGAAAGTTGCTATTTCAGGACTTGGCCCGATTTAGAGAAGCCATAAAAAACCTGTCTCATGCCAGCCTGTGGACATAAAGTTCCATTAGCTTATTTTTACAAAGAGGGCAAGGGCATAGCGGTGAAATTACCTGGCCAAGGGTTCCTCTGGTCCCTGGTCTTTTGTTTCAGCCAAACTTCCAGGCATTTCCTGGTGAGAAGCTACTCCGTGTTGGAGGCAACCTCTCAACCCTCCCCTACTCCTCTGTTCCCACATCCTTCAGAGATTTGAGCCCCTGGCCTGGCTCATTCTTTTGTCCTTTGGTATTTCCTGTTGTTAGAGGTGGAAAATACCTGCTCCAGCCTTGTTCCACCCGTGGTGCCCCACGGTCCAGCTCTGGGTGACTGATGACCAAGTAGGGTGCAGACACACACTGAAGTCCACATGATGTGTCACTCCGTGGGACCGCTGGATCAGAAGAACCCTGGAGTTCTGAGAAAGGTCTGGTTCTTGCTCCCTAAAACTGCACTAACAAAGGCTGTTTGAAATGGTAATTTAATTTACAAATAATCCCATGGTCTTTTAAGTGTCCTATCTACTATCATTTAAAGAAATCTCATATTCTAGATATACCAATAAATCATCAGAACCTGTGGTGCTCCTTTCTGAAAACAAAAATATTGTTATGAGTGAGTAGATATTGGAAATGAAATATATTTAAAACTTCCCAAGTTCCCCCGGTGCCTTTTGCTTTTGTGTCATATGCTCACAAACGCAGTGGTGCCCCGTCTCCCTCTCCTCCCCCTCGTGTTCTTTCAGAGCCCCCGTTCTGCTAACTTATATGTCTCTGCGCAGCACAAGTAGTAAAGCATACTCCTATTTCCTGATGTTATGTTCTGCCCTGGAGTCCAGCGGAGACCCATTTGTGCTCAGATCTTCACACTGTCAGCACCAGGATTTTGGGGAATTCTTTAGAGACAGGTTGCACACCTAAGACTCTACCTGAAAGAGCCAGGGCTGGCCTGGTGGCCGGGGGTCTATGCTTCCATAGTCTTATTTCTAGTGATATCTTATTTTGAAGTCCTTTGAACAAGTTGCTCAATATTTCAGTTTCTAAACTTTGTCAAATTGGTGGTGGTGGGTAGGGGTTCCAGGAGGGACAAAAACTGAAACCCTGTTCCATCTTTCTTACTGTTTGTTATGACATTATAGGTGGCAAGAGATGTTAAAGTGCTTCGAAAGATGAATCATACAAATAAAAGCTTTGGGTGTCATATCTGAATTAAATTTGGGCTTTGGAAGCAGAGAGCTGAGAAATATCTACTTGACTGTACCCTGAAATTGCATTTTTTTCAATGCACTGATTTCTTTAGTTTTGTTGGTGTGTCTGCTTAGCCAGCCTGCACAGACCCTGAAGTCCTCCCTGCTTTACCTCTGGCAGGGCCAGCAGTGAGGCTCTTTTTTACGTCCCACAATTTGGGAAAACAAATGACTACAACCTCTGTGGGGTACAAATTAGAAATACTTATCAACCTTACGAATGTGTGCACTTTTATTTTATTAATTTATTTTTTTTTGAGACAGAGTCTCACTCTGTTGCCCGGGCTAGAGTGAGTGCCGTGGCGTCAGCCTAGCTCACAGCAACCTCAAACTCCTGGGCTCAAGTGATCCTCCTGCCTCAGCCTCCCGAGTAGCTGGAACTACAGGCATGCGCCACCATGCCCGGCTAATTTTTTTCCTATATACTTTTAGTTGTCCAGCTAATTTCTTCCTATTTTTAGTAGAGATGGGGTCTCGCTCTTGCTCAGGTTGGTCTCGAACTCCTGAGCGCAATCCACCTGCCTCGGCCTCCCAGAGTGCTAGGATTACAGGCGTGAGCCAACATGCCTGGCAATGTGTGCACTTTTAGACGCAGCAATTTCATTTCTAGGGGTGTATCTCACAAATATACTTTACTGGGGTGAAATACCTTTCATACAAGATTATTCATTACACCATTTTTTAATAATAATATCCAAAGGCTGGAAACAACCTAAGTGTCCATCAATTGGGAATTGCTTAAATAAATGCTGGCACACCCATACAATTAGCCCCAAGAATGAGGAGCCTCTCTATGTGCTAAAAAGGAATAATAGCCAAGATATATTGCAAAGTGAAAACAGCAAGGTGGAAAGTGGGCTATGAATACTATACTATCATTTGTATACAAAAGGGTAAAAAAAAGAATAAATATGTATTTACTTTTATATTCATAAAATTACTCTAAAGGCACAAGAAATGAATAACAAGGTAAGTGGATTCCTGTGGCACAGGGGTGGATGGGATACCTTCTTTCTATATATCCTTTGGTAGCTTTTTATTTTGGACTATGTAAATTTATTTACTGCATATGTAAAATAGCAAAATAAATAAGCAAAAAATTAAAAGGGCCCACAACTTAAAAAAAAAAAATCTTACTGGATTCTATTCTACATCATTTCTGCTGGATGCTTGGATCTTTCTAAAAAGCCACTCTGGGTCTGGGTTGGTTTCTCCTCAATACTGCTTGAATTTGCTTCAACAACGAGTTTTTCTTAGTTTGGGCCACAGAGAGGAATGCCACTAGTTGTGTTCAGATTTATAGTGGGTAGATCACCTTCTGACTAAACAGCTCTCTTTCTCTGGAGACAAGGAAGCGAATCTGAAAAAGCTTTGAACTCAATCGTTACGAGTCACAAGGATGCCGGAACCCAAAACTCACAACCCAAAACCCACGCTGTAAACCCCTCAGCAGAGGTGACAAGTTCCTTCATTATCCATCATCCTGAATGCTAGAACTTACAAAGCCCTGCAAAGTTTACTGAATCTCACATTTGTTTACATGACTCCTTCATTTGCCCTAAAAAAGCAAATCTAAGCAAACAAAAATGAATAGGTAAAAACAAGTCAAATTTTGTCATAGACAGTCTCTTCATAGACTCATAATTTCCTTCTTGATGCCTTTCCCTTCCCATTCATCAATAAGCTGGAGACACCAGGAAGCTTCCAGTCAAACACACGTCCCCCTGGGCTTTCGTCTTATTTGCTTTGAAGATGGAATTTCAGGCGATGCAATGTGTCTGAAAGCAGGAGCTATCTTTGCAGGGTGAGAAGCACAGCCACTGTCCACCCCTGCTCTCATTAGGGATAAATGAGCCTCATCTTACAAGGTTCTGAATAAAAAGTCTCTCACTAACAGCCCAGTGTCTTCTCTCCGAGAAGCAGCAGCGGTTTGTGGCCTGGAATAATTGTTGGAGAACGGCAGAGGTCTCTTTGAGGACAAAAAGAATGGAGTTGCCTTCTCCAGAGACAGGAACTGAGTCTTGAAATTCAAAACTTGATTGTGTCTTTCAACTCACTGCTCCTAAATTTCTCTTCAAATCTTTGATATGATAAGAGGAAAAAAGGGCGTGCCTTCCCCCTTCGCTGTCTTAACTCATCCAGGGTATATCTTCCCTTACCTAAACCTTTTTGAGGCTTTTATCCTTCTTTTTCTGGTTTTAAAAACCTCTTGTGCACATGTCTTCACTGAGTCTAATGATGTGAATATTCTTGGCCTAAGGAAGCAGCTCCGGGCAATTTTGATAGCACCAGAGCTTGACATAAAACTCATCGTTTTTATACTTGGTGAGTATGATTGGCTAAACCGTGTGCCCTGAAGTGCTCTGTGTGTTTTCTCATCCCACAGCAATGATACACTCACCTAGCTGCCAGACCAAATACTTGATGAATGATGGCATCCCAGTGTTCCATAAATATCAAGTTCTCTAACACGGGGAATGTACAACTTGGGAAAGAAAGACAGTGCTTAAACTCAGTTGCCTCCTCCCAACAGTGTAGGCTCTTTATAATCTTGTTTATTCTATAGCAAAAACAAGGGCCCACTATTTTCTTCCTCTGATTTATGAGAGACGGGTAGAAAACTGAAGGGTGGAAGGGGCTCCCATTCGTGTCCTCAAACACTGGTTAGGAAACATTGGTCGTCGGGCTCAGGCTAGGGGCTTGACAGCCTTCAAGAAGTCAAGGGGAGAGATGCTTGTTGGATTGGAGAGAGCGGCCACAGTGGGTTGGGGAACCATCAGTCTAGGGAAGAGGTCCAAGCAATGGTCATGGGATGGAAAATAAATCCCCAAACCAAATACCTGTGTTCCTTAGTCCACATACTCTGATACTTTACAGGAAGGCAAACTACACTTAAAATTATAGAATTTTGGAGTTAGAAGTGGACATTAGTCCAAATTTACTTTGCTGATGAGGAAATACGAGGGCCAGAGATTTGTCTTAAATCAGAAAGAAGGTTCGTTGACGGCAGAGCCAGGTCTGTACCCAGGACCTTTGGATGCTTTCTCAGCTGCATCCCAGACATCCGCAGATACAGATCAGAAGAAGGGTGGACTGGCCATGGACTTACATGCCAGAGACTGCAATGGAAAGTGTCTCATAAACTGCAACGCCACAAAAATGAAAGGTATTATTATTGTAGGCAATTGTTTTGAACACACCTGCTTATTTGATTACCTACTTGAAAGAGAAAGTTGAAATTGCCTGCTCAGTTTTTTCAATAGCTGAATTAACAGGAAGAAAAATAGAGCAAAATAAAATCTAAAGATATTCTTAGAACATTAAGCCTTCTACGCTCTGCTTCAAAATAACTTGCACTGTCTTGGAAACAGGCCACATTTCTCTCACGGTTGCAGCACCCCTCACCTCTCCAGCCCCCGCTCTGATAGGGGTGGCAGCTAACGGGCAGCACGCACCAAAGCTGGGGAAAAGGAGAAAAGAGGGAGGTGGTGAACCCTCAGATCAGCCCCAAGTGGTATGAACAAAAAAATGCACTCTTGAGTGTTTTATTAAAAACATTTCTCAAACATTGCTTAGCAAGTCCCCATTTTCCTGAGGGAGGACCTACTGTCAGGGGCTCCCTCCATTGACATTGACAGGCTCTACTGTGATAACAGCTGCCTGGGGATTACTCTCCGGTCTGCTCAGGAGGCCAGGTAGGCCAGGGACAGATAATCACCGGATCACTTACTCTGAGGCTTTCATTTCTGCCTCTCAAAGCCCTTTGCAACTATTAAGTCTCTTCCTACAACTCTCTTGGCTCTCTTCTCTAGCTAAGGAAACAGAAGCCACTTTTCCTAAACCTAAATCACATGAATATCATCTCCTATCCCTGTCCCCATCCTCCCCAAATCCCTGGGTCTTGTGGTTCTCCGCAGGTCAGCGTCATCAATCAGTGCATGTTTTATCAACAGCTCAATGCCATATCAGAGATGTACATAAAGATGAGGGGTTTACAATTTCTACGGAAACTTTACCTGCCAAGCATTTAAGGAAATCATTTAAGGTGACATGGCTTGTACATGGCAGGACTGGGCTATAGACTTCACAGAGAGTTTTCATAAGCATCCTATTTTTCACAAGAACAAAACAGAGGCTCACCTCTGCAAGTGGGACAGAAACCGAGGCTGTCTGACTCTAGAGCCCATAGCTCTGATCTCTGCTGCACCTTACCGGACTATTCCCTCCCAAAAGGAGGCAGCTCCCTGCGGTGCTTTTTGAGAAGGTGGGAGAGGGCCAAGATTCATGTGCGCTGTGAGCACGTGTCAGGCATTTGCCATCACCAGCCCTGACAATTCTGTATTTGTGCTTCCTGGAGAAGATGAAGCCGAGTGAAATCAGGCCTTCCCCTCATCAGACCCGGTCCCTGTGTTGCGTCTGCAGAGCAAGGCACTGCAAACCCACAGCTTCCTTCCCTCCCACTCCTCTGCCCTGGGAGCCTCCGATGAGTGACAGCACAGCTGAGCTCTGGTGACACCAGAGGAGGGCTTGCCTCAGAGCTTCCTGAAGCACCTCTCTCCCTTTGCATTTCCAGGAAGTGTTGAAGAAACCATAGGTCTTAACTTGGAAACCTGTCTGCCATTCATTGGATTCCTGTTTTTCAACTTGTGTGGAGATGCCTCACTGTCAGGGGTCCAGGAAGTTGAGAAGATGCCAACTCCTCTAATTCAAGCAAGTGGCTAGTGTGGTCCCACTACCAGTTGGTTTAGCCCAGTAGCTGATAGTAAACCACATCGATTAACCCATTTGAATGAATTAACTAACTCAGCTAGACAGCGCGTATATGTTCAAGGTGTGGAACACCCCTGTGGCATCTCTGAAAGATTGATTACTGCTTTCAGGCACGAAGGCCCTACAGTCATCGAAACTTCCAAGAACGGACTCACACTGAATAGCTTCTGCAATAGGATAATCTTATTCACTGATCATTATTCACTTAAAATTCAAAAACAGTACCATCCTCTCTCAGTCTGGAGATCACAGGAATATCTTCCAAACCTTTACTTAGAGTGAGCCTCTTCCATCGCATAGCCACCTGTGTGGTATCCCGCCTCTTACACTCAGCAGGTCCAAACTGCGCTTATTATCCTCGTTCACCCCCCACCCCAATCTTCCCTCTGTTTTCTACATTCACTGGTGGCACCATCAGCCTCTCTTCGGAAGCTGGGCAGTCAGCCTGCAGTCCACCTTCTCTCCTTAAATCAACCTCCAAGTCTCACCAGTGACCTTGCAATTCAACCCTTCCATTCCATCTTTCCTGTCCTACTTCAGGGCAGACTCATAGCTAATTGCTGTAATAAAACCAGAATGGGAAGTCCCTGAGGGCAGGGACCAAGACCCAGAACAGTGTGGTAGATAAGACTATGAACCTGGAGGCAGAGGAGTGGATTCGAATCCCACTCAGTATGCATCAACCCTGAGATAAGGATCTGAGGTTCATTTCCCCATCCGTACAATGAGAGTAATAAAAATACCTCCCTCCCTAGGGTGTTGTGAGAATTAAATAAAGTTAATATACTTAAATACTTACAACAGTGCGTAGCATACAGTGTGAGTGTTAGCTATTAAGGTTAGCAATATATATTACAGGTATAACGACAGATAGGGAAACCAAGGCTCAGGGCAGTTAAATGCCTTCTTTTGGATCACACAGCTGTTAAATGTCAACCACACAGCTGGCATATCAATCCAGGTCTGTTCTTCATCAAAAGCCACACTCTTTTTTTTTTTTCATATATGGCACATCTAGGGCTCCTAATGCATCTGTTAATGAGGAAATGGAATCTCTGAAGTACCAACACAGAAAGATGCCATATAGTCTATAAAACAGTATGTATAATACGATCTCATTAAAAAAAAGTTTAGATTTAATTATAAACGTCTCTATTACTGTCTCTGATCATTGTATATTCCTTTCTCATCTTATTTTTCATTTATGTCTCCTACTAAATTACCTGAGAACAGAGAATCTTCATTGTATAACACAAGGCAAGGTACATGACATTCGATATTTGCTAAATTGATGAATAGCATTGCATTTTTAAAAAAATAATGGAACTTATTTAGTAGAGAATATATGAATGAGGTAAAGAAACATTCAAACTATGCAAAAACTTATTCAGAAGAAAGTAGTATTTCTTTTGCCCCATTCCTCAGAGACCCAGCTCCTATCCCAGAAAACAGCCACACTGACCAGTTTCTTGTATGTCTTTCTAGAGATATAGAATTGCACTGAATTTTAGTGAAATTTAAATTTATTGCCAAAGAGCCTGGGAGAACAGGGTAGGGGGGATGCTTTATAAAAATTTAGTTAGTATGTTTTTTTTTCCCTGAGAAGTCACCAATTTCTCTGAAACCCATATAAAGGAAAACTCAGATGTAAACTCTGTGTGTGTGTGTGTGTGTGTGTCAAGACCAGCATCAGAAAAAGGTGCTCGTTACTATGTTTGCAAACTCCTTCAGGTAAAACCATAATCCAATTCTATGCAATTCTATTTACAGATTTCTATGCCTTGCAACTGATCTTACAACACATTTCTTCATAATTTTTTGGTATGCGATTTCATTTTTATTGTGCGATTCATTCCCCAGACATGGAAAGAGTCAGCATTGTGTGACTTGAACCTGACAAAGGACTTTCCCTTTCTTTCAGCGAGATGTCTGAGGTCACTCTAATACAACTTACCACCCCATCTGAAATGAGAAAGTGCTTTCTGGAGGAAGAAAGACAGTAACCACTCTTCTCAGTGTGGTTTTTGTTAGAGGGATGTCTGCAACAGCCCTGGAAGACATTAACTAATGCTTTCATGATGAACCCTCTTAACGGGACTTGGAGCTTGGTACTGTTCTCTCAGGTTGCTAATCTGCTCTTGTTACGTGGGCTTTTGTAGCATGGCACATTCAGACTTTGACATTGCTTAGAAATGACATTGGAAATGACATAAAATAGCGTAAGTGGTTCAATACTTCTACTTGTAGAGAGGAATTAATACCGAAATATTTACATTTCTCTGCTTTATTCTGAATATATAGGCTCACATGTCTCCACCCCGGCTCCATAATATTTTTCTAGTTTTCACTTTCACACATTAAATGCACATACATTTTATTTCAAAAAGGCAAAATGAAATAGATTGAACAAAAAATTCACCCCAATACATAGATTTTCCCAGTATTTTTTTTAATTAAAAACAATTAAAACCTAAGAATTTGAAAACTAGGTAATAGCTAAGGTTCTTCTCATCTTTGGGGAAATAACTATTTCCTGCTTCCTTGCTAGCATCTTTCCCATTTTTTCCTATGCTACAGCAAATAAATTAGAGTTGGTGTCCAGACATATACTTTTCCTGTTATTTCTTTTAGGGCTGATGTAGACATGCAACCCAGTGACAAGCTAAATAGAGCCTTTATGTCCACTGGGCTCTCAGTGGAAGACACACCAACAGATAACTGAAGGGTTCTTCCTTCGCTCCTAAATCTGTTTGTTACTAAGTTGTCTATTTGTTATTCCAAGTCTTTAGTGTAGACTCAGTGGTCTCTCTGACTGTCAATGAGCTCTTTTTATGTGTTTCTTTGTTAGTGCCTTCTTCTTGGTGCTTCTACCTCCTAAGTTTCCATTAGTAAAGCCAACCAGGAGGGCATCTGGCCAACTTATCTACCCCAGCTCAGCCAACTTTTATTGCAGTTCTCACAAATCTTAGGAAAGGCCTCATTGGGTGAGGAAGTGATCCCAGAACTCCTAGAGAAAATGGACTCTTAAATCCTGGTATTATCTTCCTTTTATTAGCTATACTATTTCTTTGTACTAATCACTTAGAAACTTCCTTCTCCATCAATCTGCCTTCCACGTTCAGGTTTTATTACTTTCTATTCCTCTATTCTTTAATGGAAACATTTCTGTCTTAGAAATCAAACCTTTCTGGTGTTTATAATACCATTTTTAGCAAGCATTTCTGCATCTTTTTCAAACATACTCCAGTATTACTGAGCTCTATTATTATACACCTAGGATTACAAAATAAATGGGGATTTGTTAAATGTATGAGAAGGAAGTGGCTTAATAGTTTGTAGAACTGAGTTAAACTGGGTAAATTGTGTAGTAAAATGACAATGCTATGTGAATACATCTAGCACTGCTAGCTAATTGGCCCCCACCAACACATGGGAGAATATCTCTTCCTGGCATCTCTCGCAAGACGTCAACTAGTCAGCAGAGCAGAGAGGCAGGATGGTAGAATGGTTAGGGCCTCCGGCACTAGACTTTCTTCTCTAGCATTTACTAGTGTTGTGACTTTGGGCAGGTTGCTTGATCTCCCCATAGTCAGTTTCATCCATAAAACGAGGACCATTGTAGTAATCATCCCTTCTTACTCACTTCTTGGTTTGTTTGAAGATTAAGTGAGCTAATATATGCAAAACACCTAGAAAGTAGCTGGAATAGTACTATATAAAATTTACTATTGTTATTATGCAGCCATTGCTTGGTTTGACACTGACTGTGATTCAGAGCAAAAAATGAAGTGAGCATATTACATTTTTGCATTGACTTCCACAACAAAGACATGGTACTGAAATACTTCTAGGAATATGTTCAAACCTAGGAACCTACTATAGAAAGCCATTACTTCTGTGGATCAGTCAGGACACATGCTCTTTGAATATCTCTAAAATTAACTGAATTAGTCACCAACAATTACTCAAAAGGAGCCAAAGATGTTGAAATGGGATATATCTAAAGTCTTATGCAAACGCTCCTGCTGTATTTCTATTTGTCTGTCATTTAAGAATTCTATTTTCTTGGACAAAGTTATAATTATATTTACATACTACAGAATTTTCTAAATCTTTATTGAGTCATTACCTTTGTATAGTTGATGGAAATCTTGACAAACTTTAAGGTAGAGATTAAAACTACACATGAATGCCTTTTTTGTGACAAATTGGTGGAAATTCAAGTTAGAGCATTTTTTACAACTTGGCATTGGCTTATATGTTTGCCAACTTAAGGATTTCTATATTGGTTTGGTCAAAAATTCCAAATAAGTAGTTCTTACAGTTATCTTTTAAAGTAAGATCAATGCTACCCATAAGTAATAAACTATGACTTCAGATACCAATAAACTAAATAAAAATGTTTTATTAGTACAGATTGCTGTCAACCATGCTAAATTAAATTAGTAAGAGACTGAAATGTTTCAAAAAAGGTATAGCTGGTTATGGCAGGCTCTGCGGGGCAATGAATGAAAGAGATCTGTGTTAACATTTTTCCCCAATATACCTTTCCAGTTGCTGAGTGAGAGTGTAAACACATAAAAGATTTGGCCTCTATGTTTAAGCTACTTAGCACCAAGTCAGCATCAGTTAGAATATAATTACTATTAGGGACACACTTTTGGTGTACTCACTGTATAAATTAGTTTTAAGGGAAAGTGACATTGTATAATAATTACATTTTGGCCAAATCTAGCCTACCTGCTTTTGTTACTATTTAACTGCTCATGCCTAATGCTTAAATTATCACTCCTTTTTCCTCACATGAAATGGGAAAACATTTGATTTATTTCAGTTCCTTACACAGGCAATTGATTTGCATAATGCCTAATAATGCTTTTTTCAGATTCCCATGTGTTTACCATTTATTGTTCCAAATATGCCAAAAAAACTGTCATTTTATAGAAAAAAATTTTCAAGTTCAGAGGAAAGCCTGGGCTATCATTTTGAATACCTTCAATCAGTCCATCTGATAATGTTCCCAGGCAGCCAGATGCCCCAGAGAAACAAGATACAATTTTTTTGTTTTTTATCAAATGACTCACCCACAATAACAGCTGTGACAGTGAGCAGCACAAAAGCATTCCGAAACAGGTAACTTTTAACATCCTCCTTTGTGATGTTCTGTACTTTCTTCTTGGCCAACAGTGTGCGTTTACGGACTCCTTGCTGGAATCGCTCCATCCTGCCCCCCATTTTGGGCTCTTCTCCATTGCTTTTAGTCATATTTTACTTTTCTCCGAGTGTCTCTTCTTTGTGTCTCAGGGTCTCGGAATCACTCCCAGAAAGCCAGACCTCCTCTTTGGTGTTTGAGAACACAACTAGAATAAGAGAAAAAGAGACAAGAATTACAGCTTCCAGGGGTGAAAAATCAGTGCTGCCCCACACCAGGCAAGCTCTTGGCAAACTGTATACTCTCAGTAGGAATCAAGGACTGGACAGCCACAAGACCAGGCTTCAAGGCTACCATGTGCATATTTTACTAGACCACGTGTGAGAAACGTGCATAAATTCAGAATATATGAGCAGAAACTTGTGTTGTCTCTTTTTAAAAAATTTGTCCTCCCCCCTCCAATGAGGCTATAACAGGGTTCCTCAAAGCTAGGTGTGACTGAGCACCCCTATCCCCACCCTGCTCCCCAGAACCTAGCTGAGTGCCTTGCACAATGTACGCACTCAATTAGTGTTCAATAGAATTGAATGCACAGGAAATGCTCAGTAATTACTTGATAAATTATGTTGTATACATGATTAAAGGCATAACCAGGTCAATAAAAGGGATGAATATTTTGATATGCGACAGTTGAGACTTTCTGTTACGTGTAGTAAGGTAACTGGCTATTTTCTCCATTGAGAAAAAAACATGATAATTTCAATTAGTAAATACGATCGTAAAAAGAACACAAGTGCCCACAGGACACGCGAAATACATTTGACTATTTTACAGGGTAACTTTTCTATTTTTTTGATGAAATAAGCAAAGTGCTCTGGCACATCTATAAATGATCTGAAATCATAATTCATTTTCATTTTTATTACGAGTAGAAGTACCAAGTAGCATTTGTCTTTGGGGGCAAACATACTGGAGTCTTCTGAGGAAACTATCACCGACTTCTCAGTATTTTAAAATTTAGGATTTCTAGGAGCGATGAGGAGATGAATCCAATTTTCATTCCAAACATTACAGCGTGTGGTTTCTGGTTTCTTTAAAGCGCTCTTAGGTTATTCAAATACGTTCAAGTAAGTCTTTTTCCTTGGTGGAAATCGGCTGTTCTGAAAAATCAAGGGATTGCTTCGGCTGCTTTACAGGAGTTCTAATCCAGTCTTTTCCAGGATGGATCTGGGGAGAGCCGGCCGCGCCGTGGACGTGTGGGGCTGGCGGCGCGAGCAGCCAGCGTGTGCGTGTGCGGGGTGGTGACTGACACCGCGGGGCTCCTCGCAGGCGTTTGGCAAACCCAAGGGTGGAAAAAAAAGACTTGCCTTAACAGTGCGACTTTTAAATAAAATTGCAGGTTGGGGGTCAATGGTAATAACACCTACAAGTTGTTTAAGACTTCACACCAGATTAAAAGCTTAGGGAGAAGTGGAGACGGAGAGACGGAAGAGACCAGATTTTTTCCTAGTAGCTCTGATTCTCTTTACCACTTTTAAAGCTGATCAGCTCGGCCTCGATTCTTCACCAGATCTCTGACCACAGTCTGCCCCAACCCTGAGTGTACTCGAGGCTGAGTCAAGAGAGGACCGGAATAAGTAAGAGGCAGCACACGCCCGCGACAGTAAATTACTAACACGGACTTTATCTACCAAAATGGCTAGCTTTGACTCTCGCTGCTCCTCTGCTTGGGAAACAAAATACACTGTACCCCGGCGGGGAAGTGGAACCAGAAATCAGACACGGCAGCAGCACACACTTACCTTTTCTGATTCTGTAACGGGTGGAAGAGACCAAGCACTGACAAGGTGAATCCCCCGGCAGGTACCCCGGGTGCGATCGCGGCGCGAGGCAGGCTGGCCCTGACACTGTGCATGTGCTCTGAAACTGCAAGTTACTATCACGGCGACTTAAGGAAAGGGGAGGAGTCTGTGCCCGGGAAAGGGGGAGTGGGGAAACGAAAACAGCGCGGGGTAGGAGGGGGGAAGCCCGAGGTTTCTGGAATATTGATTAATCCTGGCACACCAGAAGCATACTTGCTGGCTTTGTTTTGCTCCTTAGACCACTTTCACGCTTTGTCAGTTCACTTTCATTAGAAATGCAAAATCGCGTCCAGGAAGAATTGAAAAATAAAGTGCACACACTCGGAAAGCTGGAAGTCTTGATTAGAACGTTTCAAAGACTTTACTAAGGCTAAATTTAATTACCTTACATTATTGCAGGTTTCTTCCCCTTAAAGGAACACGAGAGTGTGCTCTTTTGCCTGGTTGTACAACTGTTATGAAAAAGTCCCCTTCTTTCAGAAGTGGGAAAATAACTGACATTTCTTGGGAAGACCCTGAATGCAATCAAGTATGGAGAAAAAAAATGCTAACTACGATTTTCTAAACTTGTCTAAAGTTACTCAAAACACAAGATAAGACATGTCTTTATTTTAGCAGTTTAAACTTTACTATAACAAATCTAATTTAGATCCCACTGCCTGTGTGGCAAAGACTGAAAAAGTAAGAAACATAAAAGGAGACCAGGATTTCTGCCAAACTATAAAGTGAAAAACATTTTAAGACCAAGAGTGCAAATGTACACTTGAGGTTTGGTAATTTCAAAAGATAAGTCACTGTTCAGCTGCCTCAATTTTAAAGGATGCTAAATGTCTCCTCCCCCCAACCCAAATACACACACCATTTTTAGGAGTTAGAAAATTTTCATTGCCTTGAGAATATAACTTTCACTTCTAGTCCACTTTTCTTAAAAGGGAAATAAATTATGAAAATATATATTAAAAAATTAAAAGTTATTTTTTGAGCCTGACTCACCCATAAAACTTAGAACTTGTGTACCAGGAAGAAAATAGTTCATTAGAAATGAAAACTCTTACCAAAATCACAGCCTGAATTCTGATTTCTTGTTCACTAAGTTTCATATTCCCCATGGAAAATCTGCTCAATTCTTGGTCTGTTATCCAACACGAAAGTATATCTTTTTTCCCTTCATTAGCAAATCCCTGGAGATTATAAAGCAATGTCTCCTGCCAGCTTCAATGGTTCCATGCATGTTCTTTTGAACAGCAATTGGTTGGAAAGCAGTAGTGAATCATGTAAATACTTTAAAATCACAAATTAGCAGCAATTATAACAACTTTCTAATTTGGCATTACTATAAGAGTTTATTGAAAATACATACTCTTGATAGTCCCAGCCCTCAGCCATCTTTCCCTTCCTGTGATCTCCTAGGTCACTTAACATCTGTGTCACATTGTTTAACACTTAATTACACTGCGGTCTTCTACTACATCCTTTTTAAAATCAAGTTACATGTTGACTTCTCTACTAAATTATAAGTTCTTTAGGGGCAAGAACCTGTCTATACCTGATACACAGTAAACATTAAGTAACTCTTTTAAATGGATGGCATAATACAAGGGTGTGAAACAAAATGCTTTTCAACTTACAGAACAAAACTTCTTATTTTTATGTTGGCACCTTTGGCCTAGGTGGATGGGGCAGGTCTTAACACCATGACTACTTTTTAAAGGATTTACTATACCATGTCTTATCTGAGCATGGGTTTAGGTGTAATTTGTTCACTTGTGTGTGTGTGTATGTGTGTGTGTAAATGACTTGTATTTCAAGGGAACTTGAAAGAGGAATCTGATTATTTTAAATGGGGTTTCAAGCCCAGTGACATTTTGCTTCTTTATTCTTTTTTCTTTTTTTAGTAGTCAAGAAAAAGGGCTGGAAAACCACACTTTGTTTAGCGTAGAGAAGACCCTGGTGCCCCTTCTTTTTTTCCTTTTCCCCCTCTCTAATCCCTAAAGCTTGCGTAAAAACCATTTCATTATTTCAGTTTGTGCAGACATTATGGGACTTTGGTGTTCCATTGAGAAGGGAAGTAATTTACCACTGAAAGTTTTGTTGGCTGTAATAAAACCTAATGAGAAAATGAGATGCAAAGAGTCTCAGTTCAAGGTTCATCTGAATTACAAGGTTTCGGTCATGGGGAAATATTGGGAATTACCTCTTTTAAGCACCACTTTCTCTTTTAGAAAAACTATCAGTAATGCCCTGGGGGCCACCTGGGTTTACTCAACACATATTTCTACCGTTTTTCTCCTACTTCATAGGTAAAATCCTTGAGCTTTAAAACATTTTTTTCTATCATAGAAACACTAAAAAATGAAACATCAATAAATTAGGAACAAACCTGTGAATGCTATATTTAATTTAAAGCTACTTGGGGTGAGGGACATAGAGTTAGGGAATCATATTAATGTTGGTATTCTAGAATGAAAAGAACAAAAACAAACACCTGTGGCAAATGCTGCTCTTTTTGAAAATTTTGCCAAGATTTTTCTTTGAAAATTCTATGATTAAATATGTTGTAGATAAATTCTTTCTTTTGGGAAAAAAAAATGTCAGTCTAACAAGAAACAGCCATATCCAATTCATCCTTAAATGAAGCATCCCCATTAGAAAATGAATTAGAAAAACTTTTAACCTTTTAAAAATATTTTCCATTTTTATTTTTAATTTCATGAAGGATTTTTGTCATTGTTTATTTAAATAGCTTGCTTTTTAGGACCATCATAAGGAGTGTCAGTTCTTCTACAATTTGAAAACTGTAGAATGTTAAGACAATGAATAGGACCTGACTCAGATGTGCTGGAGGCAGGAGTAGTAGACATGGTACTTGTGGTAGGGATCTTTCATTTTGTCTTAATTTTTTCCCTTCTTAAATATGAAGGTAAAAAGCAAAACAATAGAAAACCTGTGACGGATTCTGGTTAGTCGGATTTTTAACTGATTGGGTTTTATTTTAAAATCATATGAAGCCTGAAAAATCCAATTACAGAGAAGTGAACTACAATTAACATTTATCATATTCATTCACTCATGCAACAAACCTTGAGCAACCATTGTGTTCCAAACACCAGTTGCTTTCCGCAAGGAGCTCACAAAGACACATGCGTAATCATTAGGCAGCGGGCTGTGGGAAGGCCCCACAGAGAGCTGTGGGAACTCTGCTGCTCAGGCCCATTTACAAGGTAATCTGCCGATAAGACTGGCAGCAACTTGAGGGACCCAGCTGTGGCTGGCTCCCCACTGTGGACACAGCGTCTAGCACGTGGCAGGCATGCTGCAGCAAGGCAGGGAGCGGTAGGGGTTCAAGCTGAAGAATAGGCGGGGAGGGCCCACACCACAAAACTAAAGAACATGAACTCTATTCCTAGGCAATGGGGACCACAGGATTTAAGCACAGGATTGACTTTAATTGTAGGTAGAGTGTAAATCCTTTGAGTAAATAAGACTTGGCTTTGGAAGCCAAGGGGAGGAGAAGTATTTACTACCTGGGATAGTTCACATTCACATTAAAAAACTAGATTCTGTTGAAAAATACAGACCATCTCTCAATATTGAGGCCCTTCAAGGGATGGGCTCACATTGAGTCAAGGCCACTCCTTTAGACGAAGTGTGTACTCTCCAGACCACTTGGCCTGCCTGCTTCACTCATTTTAGTCGCCAGCACGTGCCTCTAGCAAGTTCTACTGTTTTGATCTCTCATGGGGTTTAAGAAGAGGTCTGAGCAAGGGTAGAGGCCTGGGAACCCCAACACAAGGTAAAAGACAAGCAAGAGGGGCCCCTACCCAGATCCCCAAACAGTGAGAGGTTATACTAAACATTTTACCACAAATTAGGTAAGAGGTGAACATAATGGTGGCTTAAAAAATCAAACACGTTTGCCCCACTCTAAAGCTAAAGAAAGTCTGCTTTACAATGAAGTGTTATTGTTATTATTATTTATATTGAAAAGTGACATTTTTTCGTAGTTGTTCAACATCAGAGGACCAGAATCTTGGTTTAGTTGGGGAAGATCCTCTAGTTAATTGTAATCAAAGCCGTCAGCACAGTGTTAGGAACAACAATAGTCAACATTTTATAGGACCCTATGGTTTTATAAGTACTTTTACACACATTATCTAATTCAATCTTCATGATAATCTGTTCAGGTACATTCTATTATTACTCATCCTGTATACCCAGATGTTGAAATGGAGACAGATCAGTAGAAGTTAAACAATTTGCCCAGGATTACAGTCAGACAAGACCAAGAGTTCTTAACAGTTCTTGGAACTTTGATGTCTCATCTTTCCCCATCTTCTCCAAAAGAAGTCCCCAGTAGCTTTTATTAAAGACAGTTAGGAAGGAAAGTAAAGAACATTAAAAGGAAGTCCTCCCCATCTGTTATTTCTTCCAGGAAGTCAACTCTAAACACCTCCCACTCCCCAAATCCAACAGGACCGGTTGCCTCTCCTGTGTGCTCCCAAGGGCCCTGGGTTAAAATTTCCAGAATCACTACCACTCTGTGCTGCAGTTCTCCCTCTAGACTAGACTCTTTGAGAGCAGGGCCTGTGCTGATAACTATAGTGTACTCAGGAACAAAAACAGAAGGTGCTCAGTAAAGAGTTGTTGCATGAATAAGTAGACACGGCATAGTCACAGGTACAAGAGAGTTCATCTCTCCATCTCTAATTCTAAGACTTGGAGAAAGAACATCATTAAATATCAAACTTAAAAAAGGCAAAAAAAAAAAAAGCCCATAACTTCCTTTTCTAATCATTACTATATAAAATAGATCCAAGTGGGGCTGCCCTAATTGAATAAGTAGTGGGTGGAAGTCAGAGCCTACCTCAATGTCCCCTTCCTCTTATGCAGGCCCCTAAGGCACCTCCTCAGTCCGTGGATTTTACCCACCACAGTTGGGAAACACGATGAATGAGGAAGTCAAGTCAAGTCGGCTTGTGCCATAATTTTTAGTGCCAAGTTCAGGTTTAGAACTTAGGTTCCTGATCTCATTATATTTGTAGTCACCAAACCACATACTCCCCCATCCACCCCCAATTTTGAATGTCATCCATAAAATTAGGTTAGACTAGATTATTTTTCTCAAGTTGCTTTCCCAATTCTAAATCACGTCATGCCAATAAAAGGCTTGCTGTATCCACTTTGGTCTATTTAGTTAAGGACACAAATTTTTATACACACTCAATGATTAATGGCTTCTCATTAGGTTTCTCTGCCACAAATTAAACACAAACATAATACAGCCACCAAAGGAAACTTATTGAAGGGCATAGGTTTTATGAAGCACAGTGATGACATGAATCTTTTATAACTGTTTGCTGGTATAGAATCATAATTACAGCAATCAAGACAGATACACATCTTTTGTAAGGAAAAAAAGTAATTATAATTTAAAAGCACACAGCTCAAAGTTGCCATCACAAAACGACTATTATAGCAACTATTTCCAATTTGGACATTTTTTTGGCAGGAGGTCTGGGCATTGTTTATTGTAAGTCAGAAACAGGCACTGAGAAAATATGCAAATTTTTTAAGCAACAGAAAATGCAGCTCTGAGTTGAGAAAACAGGGTGAATGGTGGAAACCGTCTGGGCCTTGAGCACAAATCAACCTTAGCGGCTGAAATAATTTTTGATCATTGGATGCTCTTGTAGAAATCTGGGAGTAAGGTTAGAATAAAGTTAGTTCATGCATTAAAATGTGCAAGACTTGGGCTGTGCTTCTCAGTCAAGGTTCATCTCCTGCTAATGCTGCGCCCATGGACTGATTCTAAGCTGAAAGACCAGGGGCGAAGCCTTCGGGATGCAGGGCAGGGGACTTGCTATCGCCTTATGAGGCGGTTCATTCTGGGTGGCAGAAGAGGCACAGGCAAGCCTTCCTCCTCACCCAGCCGCCTCCCCAGGAAGGGAGGGTCACACTCGCTGAAATAAAATTAATGCTGGTGACAGTTCACTCATACCAACAGGCCTTATTTCTATGAGAGCTGTATCTATGAAGTCCAGTTAAGTTCTTCAAAAATCTCTTAACAGGTGAAACCTGGGTAGGTAACAGGGCATTAGAGGAAAATGCACAGAGACTAGGGGCAAGGACACCGGGCTGTGTGAGTTTAGGCAAATGCGGGATTGTAGGAGGTCCTCCCCTCCCACATAGAGGGAAAGGGTGAGGTGAGGTCTGGGTTTCAGATCTTTTTGACCCTTTGTTCAAAGAAATCTCAAGAAGAAACACATATGACATGTCAGTTATAAGCCTGAAGTGGGGTGGGGAGCCATTCTCTTATCCACCCCCGGCATCTGGACCCCGAGTGTGTGCCAGGTTGCCAGGGCAAGGTATGGAAATGACTGGACGGGGTAACTCCAAGTACTCAAATTCTATAAATAACATTTCTTTAAACTGGAATTACCTCTGGGGAGAAAACTCAAGGCATGAAGTAAACTCTAAGAACCCCACAGTACTAGAGATATCTCAACGAATAAATCTTCTAGAAACACAGCTTGTTTTAACAAATTCAACTACAGGAAGAATGTGTGGGGGGTGGGGAGGGGATTGTGTTTTAGGTCTCAGGCTGGGGCCTGGGTAGGGGGTGGTAATGAGACAGACTGGATTGAAGAGGTTGGTCCTATTTTTTATGGCCTAGTGACCTAGCTAAGCCCCAGGACAGATGTGGGAAATAAAACAGCTAAATGAAATGGTTTGCCCAAAGTCCACCAATTGAATGGCAGAGTTCAGACCACAACCTAATATTGGTTCTCCCAGTCCTAATCATTTTCAGAGAAACGCATGGTCCTACAATACCAACTACGTTCGGTGAAAGCTTGGTGCGATATAATTCATTTATGAGGCACATACGTTCAAATTCTGTGTTATAAAGCTGTGCTGCCCAATAGCGTAGCCATGAGATATATGTAAAGAACCAATTAACCCTTGGATAGGGCCAGGAGGAATTGAGATGTGCTGTTTTACGTGTAAGGTATACACTGGAGTTTGAAAACCCGGTCCCCTCAGAATGTAAAATATCTCATTAGTAATTATTTACATCGATTACATATTATAATGACAATATTCAGATATATTGAGTTAAGTAAATATGTTAAAATTCATTTCACATCTTTCTTTTTGCTTCTTTTAATGTGATAGTAGAAAAATTTAAATGATCTGTGTGACTCACATCATGTTTCTATCGGACAGCGCTGTTCTAAAGTGACTGCATTTCATACAGGAGTCCTCCTCGGACGAGGATGGAGTAGGCAGGGCCAGCGAAGTCCCCTCTGCAGCCCAGTCACTCCCAATTTATTCAAATAGATTAACACATGGTAAGAATATTTTGGTCCCTGCACAGAAGGTTAATGCTAATGGTAATAGTAGCAATAATAAAAATAGCTACCATTTATTAAGTCTTCTGTATGTGTCAGGCACTGTGCCAACTGCTTTATATTTGCTTCATTTACTTGTCACAACAATCCTATTGTTACTAAATTTTATTGTTCCCACTTTACCCGTGAAGACAGAATTAGCAACCGCCAAGGTCGCAAGCTGGTTAAGTGGCTGACCTGGGATTCCACCCCAGGCCTTCAGCATTCAAACCTCAGGCCACAGTTCTGAGCACCACACAATTCTGCTTTGCTGGGACTAACAGTCCCGGTTAAAACTCTGCCCTCAGAATTCTACAGATTCCTACCACGTTTAAAGGCCTGCAGGGAAGGCGGCATATACGTGAAGGGGGGCAGAATGGTGGTAGCCCTCAAGAATCTTACCATATGGTAGGGAAAGCACATGCACGATGAAATATACGACAGAGTGAGACCTAATGAGAGAGATTAAAATTAAAATCCCCCAGGCAGACAGGAGAGAGATGAATTCCCCGTGTGTGGAAAAAGGGAGAGTTTCACGGAAGAGGCAGCTCTTCGGAAAGGAGTCTAAAGATGGGGAAGTTTTTTCTAGAGTTGGGAATAGCTAGGAAGAGCCCTGCCAGGTGGAAGAAATGGCAGGAACAAGACACAGAGCCCTATGAGGGGACCCAGCAACAGACTGGCTGCTTACCCACGACAAGAGGTGAGAGAAAAGACCGAAGAGAGAGAGAACATCTCACGTTCTAGACAAATCAAGGAGTGCGAAGAAAGTAGAGTGCTTTCTCTAGAGTCTTTAGGTGTGACTTTCACAATCACAGGTAGCTTTGTATTAATGCACTTTGAGGGATGCAGAAGGCTTTTTTCTGGTAACTGGCACAACAAGCAATAACACCAACTGCAATGAAATCAGCCTCAAGATCTTCCAACTATCCAGTCTCCATGAGCCAAAAGGAATAAATCCAATGTGACAAAGACACCACGGGAGTGATCCCCAGGTGGCCAACATCCTTCCAATTCTAGAATATCTATTAGCAGGAAGAGGAACCGCCCCCCCACCACATACCTCCATCTATTCTCTGGCCAAAACCCTGGTTTTTCTTCTATTTTATTAGAGGAAGACCTGTCTCAGGGGTAATAGATTCGCCATGGGATAAATAATAATCATTAACATTTACCGAGCAGACAGAAAAAACTAGAAAAAGGATCTTTCACCAGCTGTAGAAGAGATAATCTATCTTATCAGATAATCAGGATCTGTTTTAGATTCCGGTACGTTTTTCAAATTTAATATTTAAGACAAAACTCACCCCTTGATACCTGGACACGGTAGCTGGAATCTTCCCTTCTAGAGCACTGCTTGAACTTGCCGTTTTCCCTCCACCAAATCCAAAAGGACTTAGAGTTTGGTTTTTCTTTTTTTTTCTAGTTCTGCTTTCAAATTCTTCCAGGAAATTGGGACCATCAAGTGAGGCCTATTGGGCCTATTGTTATGAAAAAGTTTAGTGATTAAAATGTGCTTGCAATCTAATCCCAGCCTGGGGCTTACTTCTCCATGAAAGTATGTGGGAGGGGCACTAGGGAAAGGAGGCCTGCTGAGGGGTAAATTTATTCCAGGTTGACTCCCTCAACCAGCCTTTTACTGCAAACTCATTACCATAGCCTGGTACCCAGCAAATCCCACTCCCCCCAGAACTGGTCCTGTCCAAGTGGACGCTTACTCTTAGTCCGGGAGCCGTCTCTCTGGCATTTCTTTTACCCTACCAGGAATGTCTGGTCTTCCCAACTCCTTATCATAGACAGAAAAAATTATCACAAATCCACAAATCCTTGGGGCCTGGAGCTCCTAGTTGGGCAGAATTCACTGCTTTCTTGTTGGTCATTTTGAACTGTTCTCTCAATTTTAATCTTTGTTTTGAGACGTTGAGGCTTTATGCAAGAAGTCCCTTCCTTCAGGGATGCCTTGACACACTAAAAGCTGCCTGCAGATTAAGAAATGCACATTGACTGTACGAATTGAAATTGATGTTATTAGGATGAGAAAAGAGAAAAGAACAAACAAGAGAAGAGAGTGGTGAGCAAGGGCACAGATGTTCTTCAAAAGACTGGAAACAGGCTCCAGCTAAAGCTGGGATTTGATTCTCCTTAAGAAGTCAGTACAGACGAGAGAGAGTGGCTCCTAACTGATCTTCCTCTTAAAGTTGATTTAACATTTTCAAATTCCTCAGCCCTACTCACCTTGGCCCCACCGATTTTGCTATCTTATTCTAGAGCTCATTCAGTTGTTATATAGAGCTTGGACTTAACAACTTTAAGTCAATTCTTTCCTTTAAGATTTTTGAAGACTTAGGTCTTCAAAACATCTTCTCTTTGCAAAAGAGCAGAAAAAATAGAATAAAATGTCAGTGTTGCCCTCTTTCCTGTACTGCTTTACACTCCCAACCCTCACTCCACATGGAGCAGTTCATTCTCTCTTAGTGCAACAAATATCTATTGCTGCCTACTCTGTGCCCAGCACTGTTTAAGGTGCTGTGGATAAAGTGGTGAACAAAGGAGAGGAGGTCTTCAGTCTTGTGGAACTTACATTCTAGTGAGGGGGAGACAGACCCTAAACAAATAAATGCACACTGCTTCAGGAAGGGACTTTGGATCTGGCTCAGAGTGAGATAGGAAGCCATTGCAAGGGCCTCATGCGGAGGAGTGAAACGCCTTTTTAAAAAGGCTAACTCAGGCTGCATCATGGAAAATGGTTAGCAGGGTGAGAAACTAGCTAGGAGCCCACTGGAAAAGCCCCAGGGAGAGATGATGGTGGCTTGAATTAGGGTGACTAGCCATAGAGGCAGTGAGAAGTAGTACAATTTGGGGGTATAGTTTAAAAGAACTGTCAGGATTTGCTGAAAAATTAGACAAACTCAGAAAAGAGAGTCATGAAAGGTGAAGCTAAGATTTTAGGCTTGAGCAAGTGGGTAAACATAGTTTGACTGAAATGAGTTGGAGGACTGAAGGCAGGTTAAGTGTAGGGGAATGAAGAGCTCTGCTTTGAATTCTCAGCTCTCCAAATGGAGACATCCAGGTGGCAACAGCATTCTAGAAAGAGATGAAGCTGGAGCTCTTCACTTGAGACTTGTCACACACATGGAATTTAAAGCTGTGCATGAGCATGCCAGGGGAGCGTGAGAATGCACAGAGATGGCAAAGATTCATAACCAAAATGGGATGGAATATCTAAAACTTAAATAGTCAAAGTTGTTTTATTTGACATTATGCATGTTAGTACACCAAACACTATAGCAGAGGCTGAAATTATATCTATCCAGTCTCTATTATTTTGCCTCATTTTGTTAGCCAAATTTTTATAAGCATTTATTGGCTGTAAAAGGATGACACCACAGTTTTTGGCCTGCGGCCCTGCAGGAATGTAGCTGTAATTTACTGATTTGGGGAAGACCAGGAACAGACTTGCGAGGGGCGTGGTCAGGGCAGTAAATCAAAATCTGAGACAATCAAGGGGAAATGTTGAAAAGGCTGTTAGATAGGAAAGAATGAATTCAGGGGAGAGGTCTGGTTTGAGATTAGATGTGGTTTTATCAACATACAGATAGTGTTCCCACACGGGTGTGAGTAGCTGGAGAAGAGATAATCAAGGCTTGGGCTCAGTGGGTTGTCCAATGTCTGGAGGTAGAGAAGATATTGGGGAATGGGAAGGGGAACAGTGAGGTAAGGGAGGAAAGTACAAAAGTGATACCTAATATGCCAAATTATCTTAAATATTACAAGATCTTAAAATACCAAATAGTCTCAGAGTCCTTCCAAACTTAGCACAAGCACACAGTACCATGGGTTTGATTTACTTCATCTCTGCATTTAATTCTAAATATTCTCAGGATTATAGATACATATCTGCTAAGAAAATAATTATGTCATCCAAACAATTTTGGGATTGCTTTCCCAAGGGGATGTTTTAAGATTCTGTTTTCAGCTAGTCAGTGTGGCCCACTGTCTGCAGATTTTGGCTGAGTGTGATTTGTGGAGCAGGACACTGGTGCTGCTTCTCACCCCACACTGCCCTGCAAAGGATGATGCTCTTTAGAGTCTCTCTCTGCCATGAATTTGAAGGGTTGAGGGCTGGATGGTCACTTAACTGAACTCCCAGGGGTTTTGTTTCCTTACCTAACTTTAAGTAAGCCCCAGGAGGGCTACACCACTTGATTAGACTTTGCACTTTGCACTTTGCAGGTTGCGCCAAGATCTTTCCCTGGAACACTGAACCTGAGGTTGGAGAAACCCTCCAACAGGTCTGTGGGTAAAACTCAGGAGTCTATGAATTTGAATGGGAAAAACATTATATCTTTATTTTCATTAACTTTTAACTGAAATGCAACAATTCCTTCAATATGGGTAGAGGTAGCAAATTACATTGGTTTTAGCAGTACCTGGACTTTGTCACCAATAGAAATCACAGATATTTTCGTATCACCTTACAATTGTTTCAGATATCTCCCAAGATCATCGGTGCTCATCACTATTTCAGAATTGCAGTAGTTCTTGGACTTGTTGCTATTATTTATTGTGTTAGTAATGAAGCACACACACATATACCCATATTTCCAGGTCATTGGTTTCTTCTGTAATCTTTTGCATTTGCTTTATGTACTTAATGCATTTCATCGCATTCCGAGAAGGGGCCTCAGTAGACTTTGGTTGGGAACAATGGTGCAGAAAGGCGGAGGACCCTTCTATCTCTAAACTTGCGTTCTCTGTTCTTTGTTCTTTTTGTGCACGTCCCACTTCTTGGCACCACACCTCTCTTACAGATAGTATGATGACACTCTACTGGATATCTTGATACTTTGGTCAATGACATGGTGTCTTTTCTTGTCAGAGGTTTTAGGTGGTGTAGTATGCTATTACTACTTTTTCTCTATGGCTTCCAGATTTTTAGTATTTCCTGGAAAGGCCTTTCCCATTAAAAAGTCATAAATGTATACTGTAACTCTCCAATATTTTCTTCCAATGTTTGTATAGGGCTTTTGTTTTGTTTTTCTTTTTTAAATTTTATCTGCTTATTTTTTGTGTTTAGAGATAGGGGTCTCTGTATTTTGCCCAGGTTGGCCTTGAACTCCTGAACTCAAGCGATCCTCCCACCTTAGCCTTCTGAGTAGCTGGAACTACAGTGCGTGCTGCTGTGGGTGGTTTGTTTTGTTTTTCATCTTGCACTTTAATCCAATTGGAATTTGTTTTTATGTCTGATGTGATATAAGGATCTAACTTTTCTATTTGTTTTCCTAAAATGGCAGCCAAATATCCCAACATTATAATTGGGTAGTCAATCTTTTCCTCACTTACCATTTTTTAAGTAGCTTTATTGTACTATAACTGGTGTACAATAAACTATACATATTTAAAGTGTCCAATTTGATAAGTTTTGACATATATATACACTATCACCACCATCAAGAGAGCGAACTATTTTTATTTTTGATAACTTACATTTTATTTCTTTTTTGAATGGTTAATATATTCACATGGTTCAAAATTCAAAGACATGAAATGTTATGTTGTAAATAGTTTCTTTACTACTCACACCCAATCCCCAGACCCAACTGCTCATTTTCCCTCTCTGGATGCAATCAATGTAATTAGTTTCTTTTGCATCCTTACATTTTATGCATATGTAAACAAATACATGTACTGTATACACACACCCAAGATTATATTATACTCGTTGTTTTTCACCTTTCTGTTTTTCCCTTCATAATAAATTTTGGACATCATTCCATATCTGTATTTGAACAGATTCTTCATTCTCTTTTACTGCTATGTAAAAGTGTCTTGTATAGATATATTCAACAAATATTTATTAAAATCATATTACATGTGAGGCATTTTTCTAAGCTCTGGTGTGTGTATCAGTGAACAAAACAAACAAAAGTCGTTTCCCTCAAGGAGCTTATATTCTAAGTGGGATATATCATAATTTATTTAACCAGTTCCCCAATGAGGAACATTTATATGGTTTTCAATTTTTTGCTATCATAAACAGTGAAAAATACCTTATACATACAGTCATGTGTCACTTAACGATGGAGATACATTATAAGAAATGCATTGTTAGATGATTTAGTTTTTGTTCAAACATTATAGAGTATACTTACAGAAACCTAGATGGTGTAGCCTACTATACCTAGGCTGTATGGTATAGCCTATTGCTCCTAGGCTACAAACCTGTATAGTATGTCACTGTACTGAATACCATAGTCAACTGTAACACAATGGTAAGTATTTGTGTATCTAAACATAGAAAAAAATACAGTAAAAATACAGCATAAAAGATAAAAAATGGTATAGGTATATAGGGCACTTATCATGAATGGAGCTTGCAGGAGTGTAAGTTGTTCTGGATGAGTCAGTGAGTTAGTGGGTGAATGTGAAGATCTTGGACATTACTGTATACTACTGTAGACTTTATAAACACAGTACACTTACTTAGGCTACCCTACATTTATAAAAAATAGTTTTCTTTCTCCAATGATAAATTAACCTGAGCTTGCTGTAACTTTTTTACTTTATAATCTTTAATTTTTTAAAAACTTTTTAATTTGTAATAACATTCAGCTTAAAACACAAACATATTGTACAGCTATATAAAAATATTTTCTTTCTTTATATTCCTATTTATATCCTTATAAGCATTTTCTATTAAAAATTTTCCGTTTATTTTTTACTTTAAACATTTTTTGGTTAAAAACTAAGACACTCACACATTAGCCTAGGCCTGCACAGGCTGAGGATCATCAAGACATCACTAGACGGCAGGAATTTTTCAGCTCCATTAAAATTTTATGGGACCACTGTTGTAACGTGGTCTGTCATTGACTAAAACATTGTTATGCAGCTCATGACTATATGTTATTTTGCACCTATGTAAATAAATTCTAGAAGAGAAATTTCTTGTCCAAAGGGTATTTACATTCTTAATTTTGATTGATATGATCAAATTATTCTCAGTAGAGGAAGTATCAATTTATACTCCCACCAATAGTGTATTGATATTGCTGGTTCCTCCATGCATTGTTTTATGTAGGTTCTTTATTTTTGCCAATTTAATAGGCAAAACATGGCAAATATTATAGTTTTATAGACATGTTTCTTCTGATGAATGATACTGGACATGTTTTCATATCTTTAAGAACCATTTCTTTTTTTTTTTTTTTTTTTGAGACAGAGTTTCGCTGTGTTGCCCAGGCTAGAGTGAGTGCCATGGCGTCAGCCTAGCTCACAGCAACCTCAAACTCCTGGGCTTAAGCGATCCTACTGCCTCAGCCTTCCCAGTAGCTGAGACTACAGGCATGCGCCACCATGCCCGGCTAATTTTTTCTGTATATATATATTTTAGTTGTCCAGATAATTTCTTTCTATTTTTAGTAGAGACAGGGTCTTGCTCTTGCTGAGGCTGGTCTTGAACTCCTGACCTCGAGCAATCCACCCGCCTCGGCCTCCCAGAGGGCTAGGATTACAGGCGTGAGCCACCGCGCCCGGCCTAAGAACCATTTCTATTTCATATCCTTTGTTTATCTATTGAGGTGTTAGTCTCTTTCTTATTGGTTTATGGAAACTGTGTATTGGGAAATTTTGGTCTTTTTTCTCTGATTTAAGTTTTTAATTTTTTTTTTTTCTTTGAGGCAGAGTCTCACTCTGTTGCCCGGGCTAGAGTGTCATGGTGTCAGCCTAGCTCACAGCAACCTCAAACTCCCAGGCTCAAGTGATCCTCCTGCCTCAGCCTCCCAAGTAGCTGGGACTACAGGCATGCGCCACCATGCCCTGCTAATTTTTTCCACTTTTAGCTGTCTGGCTAATTTCTTTCTATTTTTAGTAGAGACAGGGTCTTGCTCTTGTTGAGGCCAGTCTCGAACTCCTGAGCTCAAGCAATCCTCCAGCCTCGGCCTTCCAAAGTGCTAGGATTATAGGTGTGAGCCACCACGCCTGGCCTCCAATACCTCATTAAATCCCAATATTTTGTTGAGTTTCCCAGGGAATCCGATATATAATATTTCTGTTCTCTGTCCAAGTTATGAACCAAGAAAAAGGATAAAGAATCAGGCATTTGGGAAATCAATATATAACCTTCGTTAGGGATCAAGGCTGAGTTGGATAACTAAGTATGACCTCCAAATGGGCTTGTAAATGGAACCACAGAATTAGGTACATATAGCCCCGCCCCCCTCCCTCCTCCCCCACTGTCACAGGCAGCAATGGTCTGGGGACAGCCCTGTGGAGTGGGAGCAGTCTGGGAGCAACTCCACTGCTCCTTGTGGCCTGCTCACTTCCAAAAGGAAGGAAAGAATTGAGCCAAGAATGTCTTCTTTATTCTTCCAAAATTTGCCAGTCAGGAGCTACTTACTCCTCACCCTAGATGAGTAAGTGAGATATTGGAAAGAGGCCTCAAGAGCTTCTCTTCCACAAGGAAGGAAACTGTGGCTTCCCTAACAATTTGACACTGGCGGAGTAAATTATTGCCCCATTTTTTCAGATAAGAGACATAACATACAGATTTATTAAGAGACCCAGAAACAAACCTTCATCTTCTATCTCAGTTCCTCCCATATGCAAAGCTTTTTGTGGCTTCAACAGATTCCCTACATTAATTATTTTAATATTTTGGTTTATTCTCTCATCCCAACACAAACATGAGAAAAAATCATAAGCATACATTTCTCCATTGTTTTGTTTTTTTCTCCTTGAAACGATTTACAAATACAATTTCACAGACAAATATTCCTCAATCTATCCTTCAACTGCTTCCAGTTGGAAGTCAGACATTGAGTTCAACCCTTTCCAGTGGTCCTTGTTTCAGAATAGCATCATCCATCTTTCTTAGCATCTACCACATGGGCTGGCTCTGTATAATTTTTTTTACCTCAATTTAATTAACTCTGAAGTGATACTAAGCCACTTGCATGCATAGGTCCCATGTATAGTGTCCCATTCATGTCCTTGAGGGTATCCATGGGATTACTGCTGCAGACTCTGAATCTGGAAGGGAGAGACCAGCATCCTCTCTGGTTTGCTGAACTTGAAATTAGAATTATCCAGGGCTGATTATCCACAACTAGAGGTAGTTACACAATCTACCCTTATCCCATGGGATTTAGCTGCACTAAAACTGACCAGCAGTGGGTCAAGCAAGTTTCATGAATGACTGCCTTGCTCCTTCTAATCCACATGTCATCTAGCTGGTAGGTCCATTTCAGCCCTCCTAACCCTGAAACTTACGCCTGGGACATGTGGCCCTGTGGAATTCCAGGGTGTGGGCATTATTCCCAAACATACGTTCTGAAAAAAATAACGCTTACTTTTAAATTGATATGTTAATATCCATATGGTGGGTGCACACAGGAAGAGAAAGAATAATCTTAAATGTATATAAGTATTGGAACAGAAAGAAAATGAATTTATTTTGAGTGTACTAATGAAAAAGAATTCAGCTTTATTGCACAACGTCCCAAAGAATTGGTGCAAGTCATGATTACAGCAAGCTTTTATAGTCTTTCTCTGTGTGTGTTTTGTTTTTGTTCTGTTTTTTAAAAAAATTTTTTTAGTTTCAAAAATCATTCTCTAAGTGCCACCAAGTTCAAGCACACTCAACTGAAGAGGTTCATCACAGCATCTGTGTTGTATTTGGGGAGGTCCAAGGAACTTAATTAGAAAGAAAGTTGGCTCTAATTTCTTCTTTTTGTCCCCCCACTTGAAAAAATAAAGCCGGGCTGTTTGAAGACCGTTTAAAAAAATCATTCTTTAGTTTCCTCTTGATTTGTGTTTATTGCTAAAAGTTTTCCCAGGGGAGGGCCGAAGACAACCCTAGAACAGTTCAGGCGTCCTGTTCTATTCCCTTTCTATCTAAGGGCTACAGATAAGAGCCCTGAAGAAGGGAACACATTCAGCGCTCACAGCAGGACATCGGTACTTTATAATAACCTCTCCCACAGCCCCAAGCTCTCAGCACTATTCACTTTCTACCAGTGCCCTTAACACAGCACAAAGGAAGACTTTGAAAGTCCCTGGACCCCACATCCCTGCTGCGAGCTCAGGATGCAGGATACTGCACAGCAGTCTTCAAAAAGCCCCCTAATTTTATTTCCGTCTCTGATTTCTGGGCCACAGTCTTCTGCTTAAACAGGGGGAAGAACAGCTGTGTAAATAAATACAGATGACTGCCACAGGCTGAACACTTCCCAATCGCCTCACATACACTCTGTTGCTTGTGTGTCAGATGGATAAAGACATGGACCAAAAATGCTCCAACACGTGGTATTCTCTGGGGAGAAATTTGTTGAGTATT
The DNA here is from genome assembly GCF_020740605.2 of Lemur catta. Taxonomy (NCBI): domain Eukaryota; kingdom Metazoa; phylum Chordata; class Mammalia; order Primates; family Lemuridae; genus Lemur; species Lemur catta. The sequence goes on along the minus strand of NC_059139.1, from coordinate 23,208,178 downwards.
AAGTGCTTAAAGGAGTGTTCTGGATAAAATAGGGATACAGGGCTGATGGCTGACTAGAAACCACATTATTGTAGTTACAAACTTTCAAAAATTTTGTAAGTTCCTGAAATCAATCATTCATTCATTCAACAAACATTTATTGAGCATGCGCTATATACAAGTGTTTTTTTCCCAAGTGCTTTCGGGACACTTGGCAAGCCTGAATGAGATCTGTCTAGGCCTTCAAGAGCATAGTTTCTGAAATCAACTGCTTTGAGTTCTAACTCCATTACCTACTAGCTGTGTGGCCTTGGGCAAGTTGAAAAGCCTTTCTGAGCTTCAGTTTCTTCCTCTCTATTATTATCTTCCTCATAATATCATTGTGAGGATTAAATAGTGTGATGAACAGTATCTGCCTTCCTGGCCTTCTCCACAGTAACCCTTGTGTGATCACGTGAAATCCCGAGCCCAGGGCTGGATGACTTCACTGAGGTAAGAAGTGTGAGATGGATGCAGGGGGCTCGGAACTGCCCACTCAGGGCCTTTTTGGGGAAATTCTTTGGGGGATGGCCTAGGAAAGTGTTCAGGTGATTGGTACTAGGAGGCAAGCAGCTCCTGTCTCCCTACTCTGGGTACCAAGCTGGGGAAGTTCTTACTGGCGAAGGAAGGACCGGAGCTAGATCTTGGGGAAGAAGGTTGGAGGAGGCAGGAGCACGGTGCCAGCAGTCAGGATGGCACAACTTCTCATTTTCTTCTGTACTTTTTGTAAGATATCCCCTCTTTTCCTCTTTTTCAAATTCTGATGATGTAGGAGCAACACTTTTTTAAAAAGCTTTCATTGTGCCTTTAAATAAATAAACAAAACAAACCAATAAGAGAAATATTTATCCACTGTAGAACATTTGAAAAATAGTAAGCAACCTTAGAAAATAAGAACTATGCATATTTCCACTAGCCATGGAAATCTACCTTTGGTAGTATTTCCTTTGAATAAAATACTTAAATAGATAGTTGGAATAATGTGATACATAAAGTAGTACATCTGATTTTTAAAAGCTAATGTTATAATGACAAATTTTTCTAAAATTTCTAACTCTGCCAGTAATTGTTGTGTTGGGAAATTACTTAACTTCTCTAAACCTCAGTATCCTCATTCATAAAATGGAGATAATAGCATGTCTTTCACAAGATTGCTCTCAGACTAAATAGGATAATATATGTAAAATTCTTAGCTAGTGCCTGGCATATGGTAAACACTCATTAAATGTTAGTGAATATTAATATTTGTCATGTCATGCACGAATTCATATTATCAAAATACAATTTTACAATGAGTACATAATATGTCATTATATAGCAGTACCATGATTTACTTAACCATTTCTGTTTTGGGACATTTATATAGGATAAAATTTTTACTATCATAAATAACATTGCTATCAAAGTCTTTCAATACAAAACTTTGCTCACCTTTTGGATGAAGATAGTTTCTTGGAAGTGGAAACGATTGTTGAGGGAAAGAGAGAGTTAGAGCTTTCCTTACCCGGGTTGGCCCAAATTCTTCATGCTCTACCACGCCTGCCTTGGATATAAGGACCCTAAGAAAGGAGAGCAGTTTGGGGCTGGTTTATAGAGGAATCTGGGTTGCAGGAGAAAGGGGGACACTTTGGGAGATTTCTAATTCTTCCTTCCTCTTTGTCACAAATTCTCAAAGGGATAAGGATCACTAAACTGGGAATTAGAAGACCCCAGGTTTAATTTCAGCTCAGGAGCTAACTTTTGGCAAGGTTCTCAACCTCCCTGGGCTTCCCACTTGGTAAAGTGAAGGAGTTGGGCTTCACTTCTTAAGTGCCTTTGAGTGCTAGCCATTGACAGATCTAAGACTGACAACTTCTTAGCCAATATCAACCTACCCCACTTCCTATTTTAAGTGGAGAATCTAGTTCACATAATCTTCCTTCATTCATTCAAGAAGCATTTATCCATCACCTACCATTCATCTATCACAGAGATAAATGACACAGTGTCTTGTCCTTGATGAATTTCCAATCTAGCAGGGAGATAGGACAAGAAAATAATTATATTGACATGCTGTGATAAGTGTTATAATAAAGGTTATTAGTAAATCCCATGGAAGGACAGAAGAAGGAAATATCTGCCATGTTTTTAATGGTGCTGGCTGGATGGGTCAGATTAGGAATGGATTCACCTAGGAAAAAAATTCATCTGTTCCCATGGCTCTCCCAATCTCGTGTATGAGCCCGATCCTAAGTATTAATAAAAGCTCTCTCTTATAAGACCGTTGTGTGTCTTAAAATATCTCCACAAAGCATATGTTGTTGAACTTCTCCAGGGTGGGAGAGAGGGAGTTGACTATAAAGATGAACAAGACCTTGGCCTTACCCTCCAGGGCAGTGATGGAGAATGGTAGCTACAAGGTGATTGAGGCTGTGGGAGTGGGGAGTGATTTTACACAATGTGCTGGGAGTGTTGGGGAGGAGGTGATTCTATTCCAGAGAGATCTGGGGGAAGTGTTCTTTCTCGAGTGGGTTTGGAGTTGGAGGAGCCAGGTTGAGCCCCAGGGTCTTAGGTAGTTCCCTATTGACTGTGAACATCAGTGACAGCCCCAGGAACGCTTATCTGAGGTGATGCAGGTGAAGCCGGTGTCTACGAAACACTGAAGAGGATGGTCTCCTCCCCTCCAGTTACAAATCCGTCAGAGTATCAGTTTGCACACCCTAAAGGTGTGAATAGCGTTTCTCCCTGCAGGAGTACGGATGAAGTAACGTGTGGGAGACATTTGGCAAATGCCAGAGCATTGCTGTGGTTCTGGAGGAGGGAGGAGATGAGCTGGGACCCTAAAGAGCTGACTTCTTCCGCAGGCTTTTTAAGGAAGATTCTGGCAATCACGGGGGAGTTGCTGCTCTTCGGCAGAAGGGCACTGTCCAGCAGCGGTTGCTGAACCGGGGCCTGGTGGTGGCGAAAGCGCTCGGAGGAAAGGGAAGTGGAGCAAAGTGGAGGCGGGGGAGGGGGGGCGGGGAGCCGATCACACCGCAGTCAGAGCCGGCGGCGCCGCGGGAAAGGGGCGCTCAGGTGCGGCGGGGGCGGCCGCTTGGGGTGTCCGGGCCACCTAGCACGGTGGGGAACGCGACAAGGATTGGCCTTCGCTCCTTCACCTTTGTCCTTCCTTGTTATATTCCAAAGGGAAAAGCTGTGATGAAAGGGCTTAAGAAAAAGTAGGGCAAGGGAAAGATAAACCAGGCTGGGTTCCAGGACAACAGCGAACGGACAGCTGCGTTGGGTGCTGCGGCCCGAGCGGCGGGGAGGAACGCTCTGAGAAGCGCTGTGCTTTGTTTCACATTGAAACTTCATGTGCACAGTCCAGTGTAACCCTCCCCACCAGCCCTCTTTCCTGACACCCCCAAAGTCCACCCAGAGAGAAGGGGGAGAGAGAAAACTCATTTTGGTGTGGGGTGCTTTGAAAACAACATAGGAGAGGGAGAAAGGGGGTTCAGAGAGAGAGAAAATGTAGGACATCCTAGGATGCCTTCACACGGGCACCAGGAGACGAGAGGGAATTCATAAAGCTGTGCCGGGTTCTCTCCACATGTATGGAATGCTCACTCTGCGTGCGGCTCTCAGACAGGGGGCTTTTTGGGGGGAATGGAACAGGATTTGTGCAGTACTTGGGGATGAGTTGCCTCGGAATGGATTTCCTGGGCGAGCTCTTCCTCGCAGTAGACTTCTGTCCCAGGTGCCCTCATTGGGTAGTGTAGGTGCCTGGTTAGATCCAGGGTACAGCACTTGGTGTCTCCCGTAAGCAGAGAAGAAGCAGGTGCAGAGGTCAAAAGCGTGGACTCTGGTGCCGCACTCTCTGGGTTAACACCTGTGAAGCACTGAGAAGGTTGCCTGGCACTTCATAACGCCAGGCGCGGTAAGAACAGTGAAGTGCGGGCTGTCGTCATTAGCACATATTTAGTACTTAGAAGGCATTCGATAAATGTTAACTGTTGTCAGAAAAATCATCATAATCAAAGACTTCCTGAACAGCCACGTGTCCATGATGCTCTGCTCTATGCTTATTTACAGTGCAGGAATGAAGACATATTTTCTGCCCAGGAACTTACTTTCTGAGGTGGACACACTGATTTGGACATGCTCAAAGAGTGGAAGAATAAAATGAGAATAAGGCACAAGAAATAATGCATCAAAAAAAGAAAAATCTGAGCTGAAAAAGTCAACCAAATTTGTGTTGACTGAGTACAGTAATCTCATTTTTACTGGTAAGGTTTTGAAATTGGTTGATAGGTGGATTTGTAGCTGTTGAAACAGTCATATGCCAACCTAGAAGGAGGTCTGTATTGGAATAGCACAGGTATAATTTTTAACTTGGTGAATAATTTTTCATAATAATAATATTTATTAGTTATAATATAAATAGTAATATTTGACACATTGCATTTAATATTTAATGTTATATATAGTAAATATATTTATGACATTATTTTAATTACATAATATTATATTAAGAGACATACCAGCTATTATGTCATTTAATCATTCCAAGAATCCTGTGATGTGAAATATTTATTATTATTCCCATTTGAAAGAGGAGAAAACAGAGTTAAATTGAAATTGCCCAAGTCTGTACAGTTAATGAAGGGTGGATCTGGTATTTAAGCCTACAACTATTTAATTCCAAACCCATGTTCTCAGTGACAAATAATCCAAAGCTAATAATTTGGATAATCAAAAAGATCTCAAAAGAAATAGAGCTATGGACTGAAACTAACAAAATTAACTAAAAAGGGATAGATGGAATATTCTAGATGTACCCTCGTAAAATCAGCTGTTTGAGTTTGAAATGGGAAACTATGACTTAGTAACAGGTTATGTGAAATAAACTTGGGTATATATATATATATATATATATATATATATATATATATTTTTTTTTTTTTTTTTTTTGAGACAGAGTCTCGCTCTGTTGCCCAGGCTAGAGTGAGTGCCGTGGCGTCAGCCTAGCTCACAGCAACCTCAAACTCCTGGGCTTAAGCGATCCTACTGCCTCAGCCTCCCGAGTAGCTGGGACTACAGGCATGCGCCACCATGCCCAGCTAATTTTTTTTTCTCTATATATTTTTAGTTGGCCATATAGTTTCTTTTTATTTTTAGTAGAGACGGGGTCTCACTCTTGCTCAGGCTGGTCTTGAACTCCAGAGCTCAAACGTATATTTTTAAACTTAAAATAGTTTAATATAAGCTAACAAATATGTAACATAGTTGTCCATAAAGGCTAGTTGCTGAGGTTGCAACAGTAGCAGTATTATCTGCAGAAATGGAACTATAAAGGGACAGGAATTGGCAAATGTAACCCAGAGAGTATTCCTGACAGCAAAGGGTTTGGAAAACATGTGAATTTCTAACAATTTCAACAATAAGGAATTGTTGAAGGAATTATAGTATTTGTTTTTCTAGAAAGCAGTAATAATTATTATAATAATACCTAATTCTGATTTAACAGTTCCCTTAATTCAATCATATTTATATTTATTAACTCTTTTATTCTTTACAACAGCCCCATGAGTAGACCTATTATTCCCATTTTATAGATGAGGAAAATTTGTTATGCAGCATAAAAACTAAAACAGTAGCCCGCTGTCTTGTACTTTTGGTTCTGCTATGGTTACATCTAAGACGTATGTACAGTAAACAAATTTAATGTGGTTAAATTTGAAAGAGGATCCACGAAAACTCATCTCTCTTTCCTCAGCTCTTTCCAGATGCAATGTAATTAACCTTTCCTTTTCTAGAACAATATGCAGGGGGCTAGCTGTTAAAGGAAATGCATCCACTCTTAGGGGAATAGTAACAGCTCTTTCTGCTCTTTGACACTGCTATCTCTACTGGCCACTTGGTCTATCAGTCAGTTGTGCCCTGGTATGTGCCCAGCCATGGCCAAGAAGAGTCACAAAGCCACAGATTGTCCATCAGTAGGAAATATAGGAATTACAGGTTAGGTATATGAGAAATATGTGCTGGATATAAAGGCGGAATAATACTGCCATGATGGCATATTCAGAAAATAGTACAAACTTTCTTGCTATAATGGTTTTGTCATTTGCAACTTGCTTACTCTATTTAAAAATTTTGCAACAAATACTTTCAGCAGCAATGAACTAAAAAAAAAAAAAAAAGCAAAACCAACAACGATGATGACAACTACAACAAAACAAAACCAAAAATCCTAAAAGAGCATATTTAATGAAAAATTAGGTCTTAAATGTTCATTTGTCAATATAGTTGATGATGAATACAAATCTTGCAAAAAATGTTTCAAAGGGTTTCAGTGATATCACTGAACATATAAAAAGCAGATGACACACATCTGCAAAAGAAGTAACAGCACCTACTTCAAAGTTAGAAGTTATTTTAAGAGGATTGTGCTCAAAGAAAACAATTTAACATGTGCAGCTGTGGAAAGGTTTGTTTACACATCACTCTTTGAAGTGATTTTTCATTTAGATCAAATGTTTGTTCTTCTAAATTAATACCAATGATTTTCAATACCAAGATTTTTTGTGCATGTATAAAGCAACGTTAAAATGTTGACTCCATTAGCAAATCCTTCTCCATAGAAGAATTTTGCAAACAAATAATTTCAGTTTTAAATCAAGGTCATCAGATACTTTAAAGGGGAAGTCAATCAAGTTAATTCCAGTTAATATCTCAATTTTTTTCTTCTGAGAATTCATTAAGTCAAAGTTAAGCTTTCAGAAGTTTATTTGTTGAAAGCAAAACATCATTGTGAATACTGGGATCCATCCAATTTAAAATTCAACATTGAAAATGAAATGAATATGAAATGAAGTTATTTGTGTCTGTGATGATCTTATGAATATAAACTTTGGTGGATCTTAGCTCTGTGGTAAAAACTATGTTCCACTCATGGTATCTATGGAGCAGAAATGTACTTGGATTGATTGTGGTGCACACACAACTCCTAACTGCCTCCAAACATACATCAATATTTTACCATTGAAATAGGAACTGTTAGTGGTTAAATTTTATACATATTTTATGTGTGTACAGAATAACTGAATTTTTATTTTTGGTGGTGAAGCTAATGTTGAAAACAAACAAAAAACTTCAGCATGGCAGTATATACCTTCTCTTTGCCATTCATCATCAATTGGATCTTATAAATGTTTGAACTTTTTGAAGAATTACTTGGCAAATGAAGCTAAATATAAACCATGATGAAGAAGTCCTCTTTGCATTGGTTGCCTTTTGTTCGAAATCAGTTGTAAATATTTAATCACATTATTCAATAAAAGGAACAACCAAAAATTTCAGGGTTTTTTGTTTGTTTGTTTTTGTTTTTGTTTTTGTTTTTGTTTTTTGAGACAGAGTCTCACTCTGTTGCCCAGGGTTAGAGTGCCATGGCTCACCATAGCTCACAGCAACCTCCACCTCCTGGGCTCAAGCGATCCTCCTGCCTCGGCCTCTCAAGTAGCTGGGACTATTGTCCCAATAATGCCCCTTATAGCTATTTCCCCCCCCCAGTTGATAATCTAATCTGATATCACATGCAGTATTAGTTGTCAGATGTCTTTGGTTTTCTTTAATCTGAGATAGTTCCTCAATTTTTCTTTGTCTTACCTAATCTTGACTTTTTTTTAAAAGAACAAGCCAGTTGTCCTGTAGAACATTCCTCAGTTTGTGTATGATTAATTTCAGGCCATGCATTTTTGGCAGGAATAATTATGTCTTTCTCACTACATCACATCTGCAGGAACACAATGTCAATTTTTCACAATATGGTGATTAGATCATTTGGACAATATGGTGTTCATCAGGTCTCTCCCCTGTAAGGTGGAGATATATTTTGTGAAAATTACAGGAGTATCATGCACATCAAATTTTTACCAACATAGTTAACATTGGTTGATTTCATCCAATTGTCCTAGATTTGGTCAATGGGACCTCTTTCAAGCTGGCTCCTTGTCCTTTTGATATGCTTCTTATTCTTTAAGAGCTTCTTTACTTTTCAGCATGAGGTACTATAGGATCACCTTGTATTCTTTATGTTCTAACTGCGGAATCAGTCTTTTCATTACGCTTTTTAGTAAAGAGTGGTGTTTATAAACCAAGATCTGGGCACTAGGTGTACTTATTGTTACACAGGTGTCATTGCTTATAGGTCCTCTCAGTGGTGGTGCTAAACACACACACAAACTTGTACATGTACAGATTTATTTATCTCTATGTATGTATATAGAATCATGAATTTATGCTGATACTTCCAATTCAGTTCAACACCACAGTATACAGTCTAGTCTTCTCCACTTGCATAGTTATAATCACTTCTCTAATATTGAAAAACCTGGCTTCCATCCTCAATAATTATTGATTTGCCCAAGGCTTGAATACGCAGAAAGTAGCTTCAGAATTGCTCAACCCTACCACTGTGAAAAGAAAAGTTACTAATAAGAGTTTAATGTATGTTTATCGTTTTGTCAGGTAAAATTACATATAGTGAAATTTAGACATCTTAAGTGTACAATTTGATGGGATTTTTCAGATGAATACAACTGTGTAACACAATCCCTGTCAAGATAAAAACATTTCTATCACTCCACTGAGTTCCTTCTTGTGCTTTCACAGTCGATAAGTCCCCTCCTCCCCAGTACATATACTCCAAGGTAACCAATTTTCTGATATTTTAAACCACTTAATTAAGTTTTATCTGTTCTAAAACTTTATATCCAGGTCATGAAGATATTCTACTAGATCCTTTTAGGAGCTCTATAGTTTTAGTTTTTGCTGTTAGGTCTATGATCTGTATCAAATGAGTTTTTGTGAATGTTGAGATAGGAATTGAAAGCCATTTTCCCGTTTGTACATGTATCCAGTTGTTTCAGCATATTTGTTGAAAAGAAAAGACTTTCCTTTTTTCTCATTTTATGCTTTGGTGTCTATGTTGAAAATCAATTAGTTGTGTAAGTGTATTTCTGGACGCTATTTTCCATTGATACCTGTCTATCTTTATGCTTTATAACACTGCCTTGATTACTATAGCTTTATAGTAAGTCTTGAAATGAGAGTGTGAGTTCTCCAACCTTTTCCTTCTTTTTACAAATTGGTTATACTAGTGATTTTTGCCCATTTTTTATATATTAAGTATATATTAATACTTTTGGAGTTATCTAAAAGTATATATTAATACTTTTAGAGTTATCTTGCAATTATCTATAAAAATATCTGTGAGAATTAATAACTAGAATTGTTATAAAGACACAGATCAATTTGAGGCCAGCTAACACTTAGCAATATTGAGTTTCCTATTCCACAAATATAGCATGCTTCTCCTTTCCTTTAGATCCTTAATTTCATCTCAGTAATATTTTGTAGTTTTGAGTGTAGAGGTCTTGAATACTTTTGTTAAATGTATTCCTAAATAGTTTATGTATTTTGCTGCAATTGTAAATTAAGTTGTTTTTAAATTTCATTTTTCAATTGTTTGTTACTAGTATATGGATATGCTATACATTCAATTTTCTTTACTGACTTTTTATCCTGTGACCTTGATAAATCCATTTAAGTTCTACAAGCAGTTTTGTAGATAGATTCCTTAAGATTTCCAACTTAATATTTGGGATATCTGTGATCAGAAATAGTTTTAGTTTTATTTATTTTCTTTTTGAGTCATTTTGCTTTTTCATTTCTCTTACTTGTCTTATTTCAGCAGTTAAGTTTTTGATAAAGTTTGTGTAAGATTGATGTCATTACTTCCATTGTTTCTGATGAGTAGTCCATGATCATTCATATCATTATTCTCCTTTTAGTAATATGTCTCTTTTCTCTTTCTGCCTTCAAGATTTTCTTTTTTCCTCTGGTTTTCAGTTGCTTGGTAATGACATGCCTAAATGTGGTTTTCTTTGTATTTATCTTATTGAGGGTTGTTGAGCTTTTTGGATCTGTATGTTGTTTTTCACAAAAACTTGCGAACTATATGGCCATTATTTCTTTAAATAATTTTTCCTCCTCATTCTTTCTTCTCCAATTCTTCTGGGACTCCAATTGCATGTATGTTGGTCTGATTGACATTGTCTTATAGGGCCCTGAAGTTTTGTTCATTTTCTTTCATTCTTTGCACTTTCTTCTTACACAGGATAATTTCTATTGATCCATTATTAAATTCATTGACCCTTTCTTCAAATTCCATATTCTGATTTCTCAAACTAGGACTTTCTGCTTGAATTCTAGTTATCTTAAGCCTGTATAGGTTGACAGTGGCAAACCCTCAGGCAAAAATCTGAATAAGTACATATTTTATCCGATGCAGTTCCCTGATTTCAAACACCAATCCCTCCAGTTGCCACTGATTTTATTGCTCTTCAGAGCCTTCAAATGATTGTTTTTCAATATTTTTTTCAGCATCATCTGCAGAAAGGTTAGTCAACAAAAGTTACTCTGCCAATACCAGACATGGAAACATTAATACAAATACTAGTCCCTAATTTACCTAATAAAGGAAAAATATGTATTTATATATAAATAAAAATAGGTTTGGTTAACAATTGAAATGATAGCATAAGTTATAAGAATAAATAAATTCTCACATTTAGAAGGTTTGTATAAACATTTGGGTCACAGTTTGGTTAAAGTAAGTTATAAACTTACTTTAAAATATCTCCTATGTTAATATGAGCCTATTTGTGCATCACTGGAATGTAGCTCATGCCACAGGCAATTCATCTCATGAAACAACAGCTCCTGAACTGCTCTATTCTCTATTTAATGAAACAACTGCATACTGAATGCTGTGGCAGCATCAAATTGCTATCAAGGTTTCTAAATGCATAGTCTCCATTTCTGTACTTATCTCATGGCAGTGCAGCCATAAGTATTTCACAGATTGGCACCAGTCTGTGAAACACATCGTTAATAGCCCTAATATATAGGACATTTCCCTCCTGGCTTTCTGTGTTGAATTTCTTTTCCTCCCTCTCCAACTTTATTCTTTATTCTTTCTTCCCTGCTCTGTCCTCAGGGAGCTGACATGATAGACTGAGATCCCTTGCCTTCTGGCTTCCTGTTGCCTTTGGCCAATGGCATAACCAGCAGGAAATAGAAGGGGCAGAAGAAGAGTGAGATTGAAGTGTTTATTCCTATAGCTCTTTCTTAATGGGTCACTGAGGGTTGGTTGTGTCACGGTCCTTCCACTAAAAGCCACAGCTCCTGTCAGGTAGCCCTCTACTTATAGCTACCCTCTTTAGGTGCTGGTATCTACTCCATCCTCTTGCCCTTTGGTCTTATAGAGGGTAATGTCCCTTCCTTGTTACTAGCATGATATTGCATTTTCCTGACCATGCATCTTTAAATTTTCTTTTTATTAACTATCTTCAGGCTATACATGTGCCATCTCTTTGCTGTCAGGACTCTGACTAAGACATTCTCCTCAGCTAGGGTTTGTGTCGGGGTTGCACAAGAGCAGTTAGCAGAACAGCCAAAGAGCTTTCTAGAAGAAATAAGATGCAGATTCTGATACCCTTTGTTTTTCAGATTAATGTTAACAGATTATCTTTGATGAATTGTGGTGGCTCAGACTGAGGGTCAACTGGCAGACAGGTAAATTCACTATGAGAGAAAGGAACCAAGGCCAGATGGTCAAGGAAAGAGCTGGCTTGGAGCACAGTGTGTGGCTGAGGCTCAAGGTTCCTCCTGATGTAGTCTTCCTGGCACTGTGGACGTATGTCTGGAAAACATCTGTGTACGATTGCTCAGCCGGGTAACTAGAAAATGTGCCTTTGTTGTATAGTGAGTATTGTTGATTAACACATATTTCTATTTTCTCATACTACACCTTGAGAAACTTCTGCCAGACCAGTGGCATTGGCATGGGCTGGTATCCAGGTCCCTTTCTTCAGTGGAGGGGTAGCTAGCACAGGTATTATAAATCACCACTGTTCTTATAGCAGTGACCAAGGAATGAATCTCACTGTCAGGCCATCTGCTTTCCATAAGCAGTCTGTCAGCAGCAACTGCACCAGATGCTGCATCCTTTAGTGGACGAACTTCTCATAGTTGCCAGTTTTCTTCCATCATGAGGATTGTAACTGGGACTGACCCCCTTTGGCTGAGTAAGCCTCTTCGAGTTCTTTGTCTTAGCATGGGAGGTGAGATACCCTGTAGAGGGAGGCAATACATTTTCACAACAGAGGAATAGAGCTCATAGTTATTTAATTTGAATATTAATAAAGGACTTGGCCTTGTTTTACACCTCATATTGGTAAAGAGAGACATACTGATCATAAAAACAGCTATAAGAGGTATCCAAGACTGCAAGTAGCAGAGTCAAAGATAACACTAGAACTATAGTTTATGTTATGTGCTCTATAGGTGTTGGTGCTTTATGGCAGAAAGTTTGGTTGAGAATGATATATTTACTAAGTGGATAAAATTCCTGTTTCATTTGTATAAGACTGATTCCTAAGGAGGTAGAATTTTAGATTATCTGCTTTTTTATTGTACAAATGCAGCCTTGGTTAGATGTTGAGACCAATATGAAGATGTTTGTGTGAAGAGAGGTATATACAAAGAACTAAATTTAACTGGTTTAAGTTACCAAGAGTTACTGTTTCTGTGATCTGTTTTTACTATGTTTGTGCCAGTGTGTTGTTTTTTGAAACGTTTATCTGCCCTTGGAGAGTTCAGTGATGAGAACATTTTAAAACTCTTTAGCAAAAACCCTCTATAGTTCTTTAAATGCAATCACCTGTTGGCATGTAGTCAAGACACAATTCACAATGAAACATTTGTTTTGGGGGATTAGTCCACATCCATCAGGCAAACGGTTGTCTAGTCAGTTGCCTTTTTCAGAGGTCCTGGTGGGGAAACTTACTGTGTGTACGATTTTAAGATGACTCATCTTATCAAGGGTTAAATTCCTTGATCCTTGCTGGGGTCATGTGGTCAAACATATGGTGGGTACGATATTTTTCTTTATTCATCCACCAACAAAAGCTATAAGGCCCTGTTCTTTTCTTCCTCCAATGTTGGGCTAACCTCTTCGTTCCTCCATTCCCATCATTGTTCTCTTCTACTTCCTATCACTTCACTTGCGTGCTGCCTGCCTGGATGGGGAGGCAATGGAAGAGTTTCAGTTAATAGCTTCATGCAAAAATCTTAGTTGAACAAGCAAAGAGAGTCTTGTCCGGGGGAGAAGATACCTAATTAGAGATGACGATGTTTGAGACAGATGCTCTAATTAAGATGAGCACACCGTGCTACAGAATGTATGGGAGAAAGCTCACCTTGGGAAGGTCCAAGAAGGTTTTCTATATCAGAAGATACTTTAAGAAGCACAGAAGTATAACTTGAAAGGTAAGCAAGGGCTAAATCATGAAAGAATTTGAATCACATGTTAAGAAATTTGGTCTTTACTCTGGGTTTGGGGGAGCCAAAGAATACTTTGAGCTGGCATGTTGAGGTTTATATCTTCAAAACCTCTCTCTAGGGGCATGATGGAGGGTGAATTGTAGACAGACGATTTAATGGGACATGGTTGAAAGCAGATCAGGTGAGAAATTATAATATGAGGACCTGAAAGTAGGGACAATGAATCTGTATACAAGGAGATAGAATCAAGAGATGTTTTAGGATTTATACTCCACAGGACGTGGTGAGTGATTGCATGGAGGATGGGCAGGTGGCAAGGGAATGGAGTGGATTTAGGGGTAGGTCTCCCAGGTTTGAGGGACTGGTGGATAGTAGTGGCACTGGCCAAGAGAAGGAATACAGAAATAGAAGCAAGTTTGTTTGAGGGTGGGTGGGTAAGAGATTAGGAGTTTAATTTTGAACCTATTGGATTTTGAAGATTAGGAGTTTAATTTTGAACCTATTGGATTTGAAGTCTATGGAGAGGTAATAATCAGATGCCTAAGCATGGGCTAAGAAGAAGCATTTTTGTTTTTCATTATTACAATTGGTAATATTCAGTAACTTTTCAATCCAGTGTATTTTTTCAATCATACTAGCATTGTTATAATTTTCTTTTTTCTTAATCTATTTGGCCACACATAAATACATTCCCAAATCTTTTGCCTTCACATTTTGTGAGTTATTTTTGTATTATCATTATTACTGGATTAGAAATACATTTTACCTTAAGATATGAACTTAAACTTTTTTGTTTGCATTATTGTTTGATATTTCAGTACAAAACACTTTTTATATACACATCTCATTTTCCTCTATGTAACAGTGCTACACGTAGGTTTAATCAGATGAAGAACCCGAGGCTCAGAGACAGTAGGCAAGTACTTAGACTTGTGCAGAGAGAGGCCAAAAGACTAACACTCAAGAAGTGGGGCCGCAGAAGCAGAGCCAGAAGCAGGTGTCATAGCATGGATGGTAATGAAGACATTGTGGGTTGACATGGGAGAGTGAGGGGGCCCACAGCAAGCAGCAGAGAAGAACAGAATATTTCCCAAGGCTGGACTTCTACCTGTGGGGGGCGGGGGGCCACCTGGATCTATTTCAAGAACCTCTAGGCCGTTCACATTCAATTACATACATTAATGGAGCACCTACTGTGTGCTTGGCACAAAGCTGGGAACTCAGAATACAAAGATTAAGACAGTCCTTCCTCTCCAGGGGCTAGGAGTGATATATGTGTAAATGATTGACAATGCACAGTGGTTGAGGTCTAAGATAGTGTAAAGAGTAATATACCTTGGGAATAGGGAAGAGGGAATGGATATAAGAGTGCAGTGAAGAGAAGGTGAAGAAAGGAGTTACAGTTGAACTGAACCTTGAAATGCTGGGGAGATGTTTACCAGGTGGGAAAGGAGGGTGAGGATATTCCAAGTACAGTAAATAACAAAGGCAAAAGCTTGGAAGTACACAGGTTTATAGGGTGATCGATATATAATAGGTTGGTATAAAATGTGCTGCCAGGGGATAGAACAGCTCATGGAAGGAGACCCAGATGGAAAGGTGGATGTTTTATTACCAATTTGGTGGAAACTATTCAAAGGTAGGTCAATGAGGATGGGAGAGGGAGGGAAACTCACAGACCACCTCTCTCTGGGGTAGAATCAGCTTCACTGCTGACCCTTGTGCAGCCCTAGCTTGTTTAATGATCTTTATGTCCCAAAGATTCCAGGAGGGTCAGGAGACAGGACATTCATGAAAAAGTCTGATAATGAATACTCTCCCTTTCTCACCCTGGAGTCTGCACAAAGTTTTGGGCTACTGGTTTTCTGCACATGTTTACTTTAGGTCACAAACACCATGATCTTTGTGTTACTTGGGACTCAGAGGTTCCCTGCTCCCTGAAGTAAAGATATCCATGAAAAATTGGGTCTAAATCAAGTGTTTGTCAATTATGGGAGCAAGGGCTGCATGGAAAGGCCAGGACTCAAGCGCCCCTTGAGGCACAGGTGGGGATGTGCAGGGCCACCTAGCAGGGAAGGTGATCTACACTCAGGCCCAGGTGTGGACATGCCTCAGGTGAACTGAGCACTTGTGTCTAGGACCAGGCTCACATCCGCAAGGCCATTTGCATTTGATATGAGGGGACCCGGCAGCCTTCTGAGTAATGAGTGGTGAAAGGGACTTTTTAGGAAAATTATTCTGGATGAATGGAGACTTTAGAGTCTATTATATTTGCATTTTCAATTCTTGGGTTCTTATGAAGTGCAAGGAAGCTTTCATGCAATTTTCATGATAAGCAAACTCATCGGACACCCATCAGCCTCTTACTCTTCACGACCGAAGGTTCTGCAGTTTAGGGTAAACGTAGGACTGAATTAAGGGAAAATGGCCTGAAGCCTGCAGTGAGTAGCTGAAATCAGCAGGCGTTTTATCATCCCCGTGCCGTGCACAGCGGCCTTTCCCTAGGGTTTTTCTAATCTGTGTTTGCTTCAACCTCAGGGGACAATCTGTTCAGTCACCAGAAGGGATACCTTCAAAGAGTTTTCTTGGACAAGGTCCACTCATGTGGTCAGCCGTGACCTCATCTCACTGCTCAGGGGGCCCAGGTTTGGGGCTGGATATCTTGAGTTCCTGCTTGAATAGGAAGCAGAGAGGCCCTTCTTCTGAATGGCTTTTATTCTGGAACACGCTAGAAACCACCGATTAGTTTGTTAAATGTTTTTCCAGATTGTTTTTTCAGTTTAAAATAATTTAGCCCATTTCCCTGCTTACCGTCAAGCGTTGTTGGAGATAGCCAACTGCCTATAATCTTTTCATAAAGAAACACAAAGTGGGAGGTTTGGGGAGGTGCAGGGTCAGGGGAGTAGGGCTTTTCACTTTGCTGGCACAAAATTTGGAACTGTAAAGAAAGAAGAATAGAAATATTGGTTCAGATTTTCCTAAATTGTGAACTTGATGTTTCTACCAGTGACCATAATACTCATCTCATGGAAATTTTCACACTTCTCTATCTTAGCTGTCTCTTAAAATTTGAAACTGATCAGGCAGGCTCTATATTTCCCCATTTTACTCACTCTTGAAAGTGAGGCCCGCTGCTTGATTCCTGCAATCCTGCGGAGGAGAAGCCACGTGTCAGGGTAACTTTCTTCTGCCTGGCTCAAGCAGCAACGGGTATAGATTCAAATTTCCCAACTGCTGAATCACATCCTCCTCCAGTAGCAAAGGGACTTGTGTAGATTCAGTCTGAAGAGCAGCTGAGGGATGGGTGTGTGTGTGTGTGTGTGTGTGTGTGTGTGTTTGAAGGGATGGGGGGCAAGTCTGTTGCTGCAGCTGTGAGAGGCTGCGCACAGGACCAGACCTGCTGTGAGAGACAGAGAGAGGCCGTGCAGGGGACCGGACCTGCTTCCAGATCAGGCCTCTGCTGCCAGAAATAACTTATTCCCTGAAGAGCCTCTGACTCATGCCTCTGATAGGACTATTATGGTTTCCTGGCTGCAAATGTGTCCTTTTGAAATGTAGGGTTTTTGTTTCTCTTTTTGAAATTTGAATTCTGCATATATTTATGTAGATTTGTTCCCGTTTCATGCTCTCAGGGTATTTTTTGAAGTTCAATTCACAATATCCATTTGTGGGACTAGAGTTTAAACTCTATGCCTGCAAAGACCGGGTGTCTGTTCTATTCTCTACTATATGTCCACTATCTGGCATACTGAATGGAGCACTGTTTCATTGTCAGCGGTCCCCAAGCTTTTTGGTACCAGGGACCAGTTTCATGGAAGACAGTTTTTCCACAGACTGGGGGTTAGGGGCAATGGTTTCGGGATGATTCAAGTTCATTACATTTATTGTGCAGTCAAACCTCTCTGCTAGTGATAATCTGTATTTGCAGCCACTCCCCAGCGCTAGCATCACCACCCCAGCTCCGCCTCAGATCATCAGGCATTAGAGTCTCATAAGGAATGCGCAACCCAGATCCCTCACACTTGCAGTTTACAGTAGGGCTCGAGCTCCTATGAGAATCTAATGCCGCTGCTGATCTGATAGGAAGCGGAGCTTATGCAGTGACGCGAGTGATGGGGAGCGGCTGCAAATACAGATGAAGCTTAGCTTGCTCATCCGCCGCTCACCTCCTGCTGTGCGGCCCAGTTCCTACCAGGCCACTGACCAGTACTGCTCCATGGCTGGGAGTTGGGGGCCACAGTTCATTGTTCCAAAATAATTGTTTATCTAATGAAGGAACAAATAGTGAATGAATGGTGCATTATTCCTATATAGCCCTACCAAGAAAGAAAGATTTTGGGAGGCATTATACCTCCCAAAGCCATAGTGGGGAACAACTAAGAAACGTGTCCCAGATTTTTCTTAGGTTTTTTAATTTGGACACAATTTAACAAGCATGGTCATCTGGTTTCTATGCTACAGTAGAGTGGAAGAAATTTAGGGAGGAGGGGTGCTGCTAGACAGAGGCAACTCTAAAGGGAAAAATGGCACAACCTAGAGTCTGACAAAAGACAGGCCAAATTTTAGCAAAGTGTGGGAGTGTGAGGCTATTGAATGCAGGGGCAGATCACCCCATAAACTTTACAAGCACTGAGATCATCCCCATATATACTAAAATGTAATAGTTGGACTGGCAGTGAGAATTTTCAGTTATCTGGAAAGTTTACTGACGTGAACTAGTTTATTTTCAAATGATTCTGGGCCACTGAGGTATTAGCATTCTTTGGCATGTTGATTTTATTTCTTCTGAGCTCTTTAGAAAATCCACCACTCTCTTTGACACAAGTAATAATAATCTTATCTCATTCTGCTTCTACTTCCCAAAACATAGGACAAGATGTCCTTCCATGGCGACAGCATGGGAGTCCTTCTGAGAAGGAGGAAACTCCTCTCCTAATTCTCCCTGGAACACAGGATCTTTATGCACATGTGTCTTGGAAATTGACTTTCAACAAAAAAAGGGAAGGCCAAGAGAAGAAAGCAATGACAAGAAGTGATCCTGAGGATGACAGGGATGCTAAGAAGTGCAGTTCTTATTTTGACACAGCTAATGAATGAATAGAAACTTCTAATAACTTCACAGGAGAGGCAGAGACATGCAACCTGGAAGAGGATGAGGAGGTGTTTTTTCAGGCAAAGAAGTGGCAGGTGTTGCCAATAGGAAATGTGATTCTTCCAAAACCCTTCTCATGTTCATGGCACATGGAACAATATTTGCTTCAGATTTCTAGATAAGGAGAAAAACACTGCATAACTTAAGACATAAAGAGGTCCCTCTTTCAGAATTTAATATTTGAGGGCACACATGGGTTTCTCTTCTTTCTTCTCTTATTTGAAGCAGGCACCAGGTTGTCTAGCTTGGGAGATGCCATTCAATTAACACCTGAAGGGAATAGATATGTCGAAGTACTAACTACATAATGTGAAATACAAAAAACTGTTGCATTCCAATTATTATTGGTAAAGAACTTAAAGGAAAAGGCAAAAAGGATGAAGAGAAAAAACAAACTCTTTAATATCCAGTTTATATCGATTGTGAAAACAAGATTATGAAGAAAATCAATATAAATTTTAAACAGTAAAAAATCACTCTTATAAAACTGCTTTCCATCTTTTTATATTCTTTTCTAAACATTGTCAGTATGTTTGTATATTTTTTACATAATGACAATCACAGTGTATGGGTACTTTTGTATTAAATTTTCTTGTGACTAAATATTTCATGGAGGCTGCTGCTTGAAAACGTGTTTATTTTGGGAAA
Source organism: Lemur catta (assembly GCF_020740605.2). NCBI lineage: Eukaryota > Metazoa > Chordata > Mammalia > Primates > Lemuridae > Lemur > Lemur catta. Next base: position 23,188,995 of record NC_059139.1, on the reverse strand, counting down.
AAAGAGTTAGCTCTTTATCGCACTCCATAAGCCGATTTAATTTACAGATTGACTAGATGACAAAGCGCAAAAATCAAATCTTTGTTAGAACATAAAATGAGAAAAAATCATATGGTTTTCAAATAAGTAAAAAATACAAAATACCTAAAAATAAACTTAAAAAGTGTAAGTCCTATATGAAGAAAACTAAAAACTTTCCTGAGAGAATAAAAAGACTTGATTAAATACAGAGATAGGTCATGTTCCTGGATAGAAGGTTTTCTACAGTACAGATGCCAATTCTCCCCAGATATCTAGAGCTGTAACATTTTCAATCAAAATGCCAATAGAATTTCTCTTGGAATTTGTCAAAATGTTCCTAAAGTTCATATTGAAGAATTTACATAGGAGAAAACAGAAGAAAATGTTCAACAGGAAGGGAATGATGAAGTTCTGTTGTATCAGAGATTAAGATGTATTTTAGGCCAGGTGTGGTGGCTCATACCTGTAATCCTAGCACTCTGGGAGGCTGAGGCCAGAGGATTGCTTGAGTCCAGGAGTACATAAATTCTATGACGTATTTTTTAAAATCATCTGATGATCTTATTAAGATGTAAACTCTATTAGGGCAGGGAATTCCTCATCCCCAAACCTAGAACAGTACCTGTCACATAGTAAGTGTTAGTAAAAATATACTGCATGAATCAGTATATTAAAAAAAGATGAACTAACTGATTAAGTAAATTGTGGAATATCCATTCTACAGAATATTGCTAATCTTCATAAATCATTTTTTCTAAGCCTAATTATATTCCATGTTACTTGATTTAAAACATGGCAAGTGGATTTATGTGATCCATTTGTCAAGGACTGCTTTCAAATTATGCTAGCTTAATAAAATAAATTGATAAACTAGCCATATTTTTGGTTTTGTTTTAATAATAGAGTTTTTACTCTGCAGTGTCTACAGTTAGAATTTATTGACAATTTTTTTATGGTGTAATATATGTGATCAATCTTTATAAATGTTTGATGGACTCGGGAAAGGTTGATGCATTTTCTGCAGAGAATAAAATTTGGCTACGTCTGTAGCTATAGCTATTCAACTTTGCAATATTATTCATATCCTCTTTATTTTAATTTATTCACTTGTCAAACAGCAAAACATGTGTTTATATGCTCCTATTAATGCCATTTACTGTTATTTTCCTCATTATGCACTATGCTTTTTATAACCACTTCTAATTGAGTGCTATTCTATTCACTAAGGCTCATTATTAAAATTTTTATGAAATTGGCTTCTTTGAATGAGAGAAAATTTTTGCAAACTATACATCTGACAAGTGGTTAGTATCAAAAATGTATAAAGAACTCAAACAAATCAACAACAAAAAACCAAATAAACTGATGAAAAAATGGGCAAAAGACCTAAATAGGCATTTCTCAAGAGAAGACATACAAATGGCCAACAGGTATATAAAAAAAAATGCTCAGCATCACTAATTGTCAGGGAAATGTAAATCAAAATCACAGTGAGATATCACCTCACCCTAGTGAGAATGGCTATTATCAAAGAAAAAAATAAGTGTTGGTGGGGATACATTGTTGATGGGAATGTAAATCAGTACAGCCATTATGGAAAATAGCATAAAAATTCCTTGAAAAATTAAAAATAGAACTACCATATGATCCAGCAATCCCACTACTGGGTATATAGACAAAGGAAATGAAGTCAGTATGTCGAAGAGTTATCTGTACTCCCATGATTACCACAGCACTATTCACAATGGCCAAAATATGAAGTCAACTTAAGTCTTTATCAATCAATGAATGGATCAAGAAAATGTGGTATAGATACACAATGTAATATTATTCAGCCATAGAAAATAATGAAATCCTGCCATTTGCAACAACATGAATGAACCTGGAAGTTATTATGTTAAGTGAAATAACCAGGCACAGAAAGACAAATACAAATGAGTACACCCCCCTCATTTACAGGGGATACTTTCCAAGACCCCCAGGGATGCCTGAAACCATGGATAGTGTTACACACTATATATACTATATATTTTTGTATACATACATATGTATGATTAAGTTTAATTTATAAATTAGGCACAGTAAGAAATTAACAATAACTAATAATAAAATAGAACAATTATAACAATTTATTGCAATAAAAGTTATGTAAATGTGGTCTCTCTCTCTCTCTCTTCCTCTCTCTCTCTTAAAATATCCTATTGTGTTGTACTGTACTTAACTATTTTCAGACCACAGTTACCTGAGGGTAACTGAAAGCCTGGAAAGCAAAACCACAGATGGTGGTGGTGGTGGTAGTAGTGATAGGGGTGACTATTGTACTACATGGTCTCACTCATATATGAAATGTAAAAAAGTTGATCTCATAGAGAGTAGAATGGTGGTCACCGGAGGCTGGGATGGTTGCAGGGATGAAGGGTTGGAGAAATGTTGCTCAAAATCATAATAATTACAGTTAGGAGGAATAAATTTCAAGAGCTCTACTACATAGCAAAGTGACTATAATTAATGATGATACATTGTATTCTTGAAAAATGTAAAGAGATTGGGTGTTACGTACTCTCGCCACAAAAATAATTACTGTGTGAAGTAATGCATTTGTTAATTAGCTAAGTGTTTTAACCATTACACAATGTGTGTGTATACATATATATATATATGTATACACTTTAAAACATCATGTATATGATAAAGGCACACAATGTTATCAGTTAATTTAAAATGAGTAAATAAGTAAGTAAAATTTTTCAGAAAGAAATTACCTTCTTTGTCTTGTCCATTTTCAGGGGGAGGAATAAATTCTACTATGCCTATGAATGTTGAATAATTTTATTTTGTTTACATTAGTTATCATATCTTTGTCTATCCTATTACTCCTAAAATTTTCTGTCATTTGGTTTTAGGTAAATTATTTTTATGAATAAAATATAGTTGGAATTTGTAAACATTTATTCTGAAAGTCGTGATAGTGGAGTCTAATAGTGGAGTTTAAGCTATTCATTTTTATTGTAAGTACGATATAGTGGGTATGTCTGTCATCTTTTTAAAAAATGTTTTTGCTTTTGCTTTCTTTACTATGTGTACTGTCTTTTCTTAGGTCGGCTGTGCTTCCTTTATGACAACATTTTCTAGTGTTTTGGAAAGTACTAATCCCATATTAATTTTTTCTACTGATTAATTTTAAGTTTTTCAAAATCATTTTCTAAAACACATTTCTTTTATTTTCAAAGTGAAGAGTAAAATACCATCATTTTAAATTTATGTTCTCCATTCCCCCACCCATATAAACATTTCTTTTATGGTAAACTGTATATTATGAAATCAACTAACCAGGGAATGCAACGTGATTAGCTTTAAGGTAACTGTTGTTGGTTATAATGCATTCAAGATAGGAAATTAGTACAAAGAGAAGGAAAAATCTGTCAGGAGCAACACAGCAGCTTTTTGAAATTTTTTTTTCATCATACAGTGCAGTGAGAGTTTATTCACTATTGTTCAGTTGTGCAAAGAAAATACTGGGTCTTTATTTTTCTGCAACAGATCTAATTTGCATGAACTTCACCTGACAGGTTGTAGGGAATAACTAACATTTCATTAATGGTTTCTAGGTTTCTTCAGTGACACACTTGCCTTCAGGTAAATGCTCAATCTTTTGAATATTCCCTCCCTCAGCAATCCACTTTCCAAGATGGCATCAGAGCCTTGGAGAAATGGAAACTTAGTCTCCTAGTGAAGGGGAAGGAAGCCTCATACACTGGGGTTTCCCCTCGTCCTGATTGGTTTCTGCCACAGGGTGGCAAGTCTGGTCTGGTTTCTGGGCTGGTGTTCTATGTTTTCTTCTTGCCTATCTCATTCCTTACCTGAAGAGGTATATGTCCCCGTCTCTTCCTGGGCCTCAATGGCAGATAGAACTCAGGAATAAAATGAGCTTATCAGTAACATTTATATATATATATATATAATATATATCCATAATCTTCTATTACATTTGTTTTTTATTGGTATAATTGGTGAGCAAGATGGTAAGAACATATAAGGAGCTTCCTAGTGCTGGAGAAAAGGAAAAGAAAAGCCAAATCTAGAAAAGTAATTAAATTCTGAATGGGCTCAGTACTTACTTAGGTTTCATAACTGAGCATTCATATCTAAATTACATTAATTATTAACTATGAATATTATTCACATTTAGGTTTTATAACTTAATATTCATTTATAAAAGCATATTCATTAGCACTTTTTACAAAGCCTTACACATTGTAGATGTTTGATAAATGCTTTATAAGTGAACAAATGAATGCATGGAGTAAGTCCAGTTCTTGAGATATTGGAGTTCTTGAGATACTGGAGTTACACTACTTATTTCCGAACTAGCAATTCAGAGGACTACACAATCGTTTTTAGTAGCAAACCTGGCATACCTTGCAGGAATCCAGAATTTAGGGAGCGTGGGAGAGGGCCATTTTGAATAACACACTGCTTTTGAACCCTCACTTCTTCCCTCTGGCCAACTTCTCCTCCCATACCCACCCTAACCCCCACCCCCTACCGCCAACCAGATAAGTGTCAGGAAGAGGAGAAAAATGAAGAGAAATAGAGCAGACCAAAACTAGTCAGTTATATTTCTGACTGCCATAGAACCAGAAAAATTAGATCTCAAGAATGACTACAGCCACATTCTATTTTCTCAATGGTTGAATTTTCAGCAGGTAGGACCATGTATAGAACCCATCCAAGACGCCAGGACAAAATGGGTTCGTAATTCTTTGAGGGCTGAGAGGATGCATTATCCGTTTCAGTATTCAGTACTACACACAGTGCCTGGCTCATAGTAGAAACTAAAAAATATTTGTTAACTTCTTTTGAGAATTAAAAATAAGCTCAGATGTAACAAACAGCTATCATAAAGCCCATGCATATTTTATATAGCTGGAGAGATAAGACTAATCTCAGGCCTTTGGATTTGGAATCATATAAAAAATTAGACTTACTGGCTTAAAAACTTGGCTATTTATTCAGTCATTATAGAGATTTTTTTCTGAGAAAGAATAACTTTCAGAAAAGGAAACACTTGACCACTAATGAATGGCAAAATAGTCTGTGTTGGGATCCTGTTTCTGCATTTATATAGCACTTGCCCATGTTCCAAAAGATGAAAGGATTAGTAGAGGAATGATCATGTCATTAGGGTTGTTATCAATAATGGCCAAGATTCTGGTATAGGAATGAGGGCCTGAGAGTCCCTCAGGATGAGGCAAACACTGAGGATGAGACTGAATCACATGTTCTGGGAGGGAGTTCAATCTGGAGGGCACAGTGCACTTCCAAGGGCATGGTACTCTGAGATCATGGGCTGGTAGGACCAGAACAGAGTCTAAATTGCATGGGAGACCTTCTCTTCTTCTCCCCACTTGTGGGCACAATCACAGCCTTTCTATAAGGGACTCTTTTTTCCTTCACACTGATGCATCTGGGACTCTCTACATTTGTCTCAGATTTACCTTTTATTAAGTATAATCTTGAGATTGTTGGAGCTCAGTTGCTGACTTTTTTCTTTTTGTTTGATTACTATCTTAGTCAGCTCAGGCTGCTATAACAAAAATGCCATAGACTGAGTGCCTTATATAAAAGACACTTGTTTCTCACAGTTCTGGAGGCTGAGAAGTCCAAGATCAAGTTGCAGGCACATTTGGTTCTTGGGGAGGGTCCCCATCCTGGCCTGCACACAGCCACCATCTTGTTGTGTGCTCATATCACCTCTTCTCTGTGCACACACATGTGGAGAGAGAGAACTCCTGTATCTCTTCCCCTTCTTATGAGGGCGCTAATCTCATCATGAGGGCCCCACCTTCATGGCCTCATCTAAACCCAGTTGTTTCCCAAAGGCCCCACCTCCAAATATTATTACATTGGGAGTCAGCCCTTTAACATATGCATTTTGGGGCGACACAAACATTCAGTCCACAGCAGTCCCCATGTGCTTATTTTCCACAAACTGTTCTAAACCTAGGATAGTGTTTTAGATTCCTGTTCAACCATCCCTATAACCATGGACAAATTCTGCCCAATTCCACGGGTCAAATTCTGGACCATTATTCCAGCAGGGCAGCGTGGACAAACAGCAGTTAAAATAACTTAGGTTTTGTCATTGAACAGATCAGGATGAGTTTACATGTCAACCACTTAAAAGCTGGACCTGAGTTTCCTCCTCTGCAAAAAAGGACTGGTAGTAAAAATAGTTAGCTATGCAAGTGCTATGTAAGACACTATGCCAACCATCTTTCATAAATATCTCATTTAATCTTCATATAAATTCTGAGGTAAGTACTGTTATTATACTCATTTTGTTAATGAGGAAATTGAGGCTAGGTGACTTGCTGAAGGTTATACAATTTATGAGTCAAGGACCCTGGATTCCAATCTAGCTCTGATTCTCAAACATAGGCTACATAATGGTTGTAAACTTTGTATAAGAAGGAGTATGTGAAGTGTTTATTAATAGCCATTATTGTTTTTTTAATCATTGTTGAAGATGAGCCTCCTATTTCCGGTTCTTTCATTCATTTGTTTGTTCTTTCTGTATTTACAAGCCCCTGTTACGCGCTGAGCTAAGCACCTGGCACAGCTCCGATGAGCATCGCCTTTCTTCTCTCTTTCATGGCCTGTCCACTCCCCTGGTACTCAATGCAGGCTCTGACGAGCTCCTAGTTGACAGATTGAGTTCATGAGGCAGACTGTCTTAGGGTGGGTTCCCCCTAAGGCAGGGCCTGACATAAGGACTTGAGTGTCACTGGGTGTGCCTCCTTGCTGAGGAGTGACCCCAGGAAGCGGGAGCGCAGCGTAGGGGCAATGAGACAGGAGAAGAGGAAAAGTCAGTGTAAGGATACACTGTCCACGTTGCTGCTTGGACAGCAGTGCTGGATTCTGCTGGGACCTCTTGAGAAGTGTACAGAACGCCTGTCAGACGGTCTTCCTGAAGAAGAGGCAAGAAGGCTGGAATACTTATCTAACCACTATATTCTGTCTCGCATTGGTTGAGAGTTACCCCTAGGGACATAAACTTCAGACAGCACTTGCCTGTCCTACAAAGGCCTGGGGTAGAATGCAGAAAGACTCCACAGTATGCATGAGGTGCGTCACCAGTGCAAGGTGACCAGAACTGGCCGCCACGTCTACAGCTGAAATCAGAGGGGGGTCGAGGGGTTTGATGCCAGCACCAGAGCTGTCTGCCACAGATGCTTCCTGCCTCCCCCATGCCTGTCCCCATTTCCAGTCTCCCACATATTCTGTTCAAAGTGATAGCCCTCAGCATTAAGAAAAGGTTAACTGACATTCCACTTACTTGATTTACTTAGGTAGTTGCAGTGGGAATTATTAAATTATACCAGTGGTGGTATAATTTTGATAATGTCCCTGGTTATGTGATCACTGGTGAAAACTCCCTGACCCACAGTGGTATCCTTAAAGAAAGATGTTCCTCTTCAGCACAGACTAGCTAGAGTTGGTTCTACGACGTGCAGCCAAGACCATTGACTGATATAACCTCCATGCCGCTGGGTAAGTGATGTTTCTCTTTATGATATGTAGTGTATGTTATTAAAAGGAATTAAGACCAGATAAATCCAAATGATAATAATAAACTTTAAGATCATCAGAATAGGGCAAGGCACCAATGCTGTGTGAGACATTCAAAATTGGATTTTTTTTTTTTTTTTTTACTAAGAGCCTGAAAACCCAAAGGCAGCTTCATCACTGTACATAGAAAGGATTTTTTTGGCACATGGTCAAGAAGAGCTTTTCCTATTAAATCATTTCTGCCCTTACAACTGTGGCTCCTGTAGTTCAAATCGATTGTTTCTTTTGTCATTATGTGCCAACGATATTATAGAAAAGGGAAAATGCAGCAAAAATAAATCACAGTAGAACGCCTGTCCTTCATGGACTACTTTTATTTTCTGTTGGGTTCTGATAGATGTCCTACTAGTTCAGTGTTCCAGAGAGCAAAACGAAGTGGATTTTATTAAATCTTTGATTATGAAATTTTATAGCTTGAAAACTAAAGTCCAATCTTCTCATTTTGAGATTTCACAACTAATTAGAGTCAGATCTAGGTTAGAAAAACCCTGGTGCACTCACTGTTCTTTCTCTGCAAACACACGTTCTGTTCTAAGAGAAGCAAGTGCCACCCTGTGCCTCACAGACCTTCACTTGCAGCAATTCTTTCTGCCCAGGGCTCCCAAATCAGGAGTTTAACTGAAGAAACAGATGGACACAAAGATGAAATCTAAAATGGCCTTTGGACTCGGGAGGGAGGGAAATGTATGTGCTGGGCTTCAGTCTGTGCCTGGAAGTGGCCCCCATGTGGCAGGAAGTTTCTTCCCCTTACTGGATTTCCCTCTGAACTCCAGATTCAGTCACATTTACTTCTCCTCGGTGTCCTTTTAGTTTCTGCTTAATGAGACCGGTGGTTGCTGAGAGTTGATTGGCACTCGGTTATGTACAGCCTGTATTCATCTTCCTGAGAAAGGACATTGCACAAGAAAGGATCGCCAACAGCAACGGTGGTGGCATTTCTGGGAGCAGCAGCAGCGCGCCCGGCGGCTCTGTTCCCCACCCAGTGGAAGGAAACTGCATGCTGACCAGCGGATGGAGGGAAGGAGGGAGGCGTGACTCCTAGAGTAATTAGAACACCCCTGTGCACAGAGGCCTCGGTTATTTTCTAGCCACCTATCAGACCTGCTCACATTTTACCCACATACAGTTCTCCTGATTTTCAGGATACCTGAGCCAAGTCTAGGCTGGAGGGAAGTACCTCTGGAGTAAAATCAAATCGTTGCAAACGAGTTACGACATCTCAATTGCCTTAATGGATCAAACAGCACTTCACTGTCAGCTTCAAGCACCAGAACTGATCCCGTCCCGGGAGTCCCCCAGCTAAGAAATGCAAATCTCTGGCCTTCCTATAGCAAGGCCCCCAGCAGTGCCCTCGGAGGCTTAGCCAGGACCAGGTGACTTGGAATAGAGCTTGCCGAGCGCGTGGCCTGGCCAGGACTGTGCAACTGGCAAGCTAGCTGGAACAAGCTCTCCTGCCGCAGCCAGTGAATACTTATGTCAGGCCCGGAGTAAAGAAAACGAATTTCACTTACTTTGTACCCTGTGTACTGCCTGGGGAAAGAGTGGCAAGGGAAGCAGTTTTTTGTGTTGGTAGCACTTTTGGTAGCTCTGGCTAAGCTTGCTGCCCACACCCTCCCCTTCCCTCTTCAGAACAGGACTCTGTGTACTTGCCACGAATATGCATGTGGCAGGACATATCTCCTGGCTTCAGGTGGCCTCCGTTTTAATAAGCCTGGATGGTCCCTTCAAATTCAAACTTTAAAAACGGGTACACTGAGTTGTGATTTATAGAATAACCCCCTGAATTGAAAAGAAAAACAAACTGCACACTTTTATGGAGGTATAATTGACATAAAATAAACTACACATATTTAAGTGTACAATTTGATAAGGTTTATTTTCCTTCTATTTTTAGTTGACTTAATCTTACATATTTATGGGATATAGAGTGATATTTCAATGTGCAATGATCAAATTAGGGTAATTAGCATTCCATCGCCTCAAACATTTATCATTTCTTTGTGTCGAGAACATTCAAAATCCTCTCTTCTAGCTATTTTGAAATATACAATAGACTATTTTTAACTATAGTAACCCCACAATGATATAAAACACTAGAACTTACTCCTCCTTTCTGGCTGTAATTTTGTATCTGTTAACCATCCTCTCCCTATCCTCCTCTCCCCCTCCCTTCCAAGCCTCTAATATCTATAATTCTATTCTCTACTTCTATGAATTCACCTTTTTTTTAGCTCCTACATAGGAGTGAGAACATGTGGAATTTGTCTTTCTGTGCCTGACTTACTTCACTTAACATGATGTCCTCCAGGCTCATCCATGTTGCCACAAATGACAGATTTCATTCTTTTTATGGTTGAATAGTATTCCATTGTGTATATATATAAACCACACTTTCTTTATCCATTCATCTGTTGATGGACACTTAGGTTTAGTCCATATCTTAGCTATTGTGAATAGTACTGCAATAAACTAGGGGGTGCAGATATCTCTTTGATATACTAATTTCATTTCTTTTGGATAAATACCCAATAGTGGGATTGCTGGATGTTATGGTAGTTCTATTTTTAGTTCTTTGAGGAACCTCCATACTGTTTTTCGTAATGGCTGTACTAATTTACATTGCTACCAACAGCGTGTAAGTCCTCTTTTCTCCACATCCTTGCCAGCATTTGTTATTTTTTGTCTTTTTGGTAACAGCCATTCTAACTGGGTAAGATAATATCTCATTGTGGTTTGGATTTGCACTTATCTGATGATTAGTGATGTTGAACATTTTTTCATATACTCAGCCATCTGTATGTCTTCTTTTGAGAATTGTCTATTGAGATTCTTTGCCCATTTTAAAATAGATTATTTGTTTTTCTGCTATTGAGTTGAGTTCTCTGTGTATTCTGGATATTAGTCCCTTGTCAGATGAATAGTTTACAAATATTTTCTCCCATTCAACAGGTTGTCTCTTTACTCTGTTGGTTGTTTACTTTGCTGTGCAGAAGTTTTCAGTTTAATATAGTCCCATTTGTCTATTTCTGTTTTTGTTACCTGTGTTTTTGGAGTCTTACTAATAAATTCTTTGCCTAGACCAATGTCTTGAAGCATTTCCTGTATGTTTTCTGACTTGATAGGTTTTGACTATGTACATGTCACTTGGTTGTGATGAAATCATCACCCTTCCAAATTTTCTTCCTCCTTCTTTAGTATCCATCTCTCTTCCCCATTCCTGCCCCCATCTTCCCACCCCTCCATGTCCCCAGGGAACAACTGATCTTCTTCCTTTCAGATTATTTTTTATTTTTTAGAAGTTTACCTATATGGACTCATACAGTATACACTCTTTTGTCTGGCTTCTTTCACTCCACATAATTATTTTGAGATTCATCTATGTCAAGTGAGCTTTATTTTTCAAAGAATTAGTCCATTTTATATAAGTTGTTGAATTCATGGCATAAAGTTGCTCCTAATATTTCCTAACTATTCTTTTAATATCTGCAGAATTTGAATTGCAGTCACCTCTTTCATTCCTAATATAGGTAATATTTGTCTTCTCGATTGTTTCCCCTGATCTTTCTGGCTGGAGAGTCATCAATTTTCTTGATCTTCTCAAATAAGCAGATTTTACTTCCATTGTTTTTCTTTCTTTCTTTTTTTTTTTAATTTGATTTTTGCTCTGATACGTATTACTATTGCCTTCTGCTTTGCTTTACTTCCTTGGTTTAATTTGCTCTTCTTTTTCTTAGTATCTTAACGTGAAAGTTGAACTCATTGATTTGAGAACTTTCTTCCTTCTAATAGAGGGAATTACTGCTATACATTTATCTCTAAGTATTGCTTTAGCTGCATCCCACACATTTTAATATGTTGCATTTTCATTTTCTTTCCTTTTAAAATACTTTCTAATCTCCCTTTGCTTTCATTTTTGACCCATGGGTTATGTAGAGATTACATTCCAAATATTCAGGAGTTTTCCAGATGTCTTTCTGCCACTAATCACTAATTTAATTCTACTGTGGTCAGAGAAATATAGTGTATTATATGAATCCTCTTGAATTTATACAGATTTGTTTTATTGCCCAGCATATGGTCTATCTTGATAAGTGTTCTGTATGCACTTGAAAAGAATATGATTTCTGTTGTTGTTGTATGGGGTGTTCTATAAATATCAATTAAGTCAAGTTAATAGATAGTGTTATTCAAGATGTCTGTATCTTTATTGATTTCTTGTCTACTTTTTCTATCAGTTATTGAGAGATGGACATGGAAATCTGAAATTTTAATTATGAATTTGGAAAATCTCTCCTTGAAGTTCTATCAGTGTTTGAAGCTCTGTTATTCCTTTATATACATTTTTGGAATTGTTATGTCTTCTTGAAGAATTGACTCTTTTATCATTATGTAATGATCTTTTCTATCCCTGACAGTATTCTTTACTCTAAAATCTACTTGTGTGATATAAGAATAGCCACACTAGCTTTATTTTGATTTGTGTTAACATGACATATTTTTTCTCATCTATATTAATTTCCTGTTGCTGCCATATCAAATTATCAAAAACTTAGTGGCTTAAAATAAGGCAATTTATGATCTTATAGCTTTGGAGGTCAGAAGTCCAAAACCAGTCTCACTGGACCAAAGTCAAAATGTCATTCGGATTGGTTTCTTCTGGAGGCTCCAGGGGAAAATGCATTTCCTTGCCTTTTCTAGCTTCTGGAGGCCTTAGCTCATGGCTTCTATTTCCATATTTAAAGTCATCAGCACAGCTTCGTCACAGGGAGACATGGGATGACTCACAGTGTGTAGTGTCTGTGGCATGACCACATTTGGTGGTTCATAAGGAAGTAAAGCATTGTGTAGAAAACAGGCATTGTTACTGTATTATTCTTATTAAGCCATCTGGGAATATCTGGCCTAGAGAAACAAAGACTCGATAGGACAAGCTAGTTATATTGAACTAACTGAAGAATTTTGAAAGAAAGGGCAGAAGTATGTGGTGTGGATGACTAGCAAGACCTGTGGGTGCTGCACAGACAAGCAGATGTGACCCATGGTTAGTGGGAAAGGAACTTCTGCTAAGGACAAATTTCACATGCATATCATCAACAGCCATTCTGTCTAGGGCAAGAAAGACAAAAATACATAGCTACAAAGGGCAGAATCCCCCAATCTGGGGCATAGGGCCAAGGAGGGTGTCTACGGGTTGCTATTGGTGCCCTGCCCACATCCTCTCTGGCCTTACTATTGTAGTGTCAGACTTCTCACACCCTAGGGCTTTCTTTCAGCAGATGAGAGGTGTCTGAGGATTAGTTCCATCTCCCCAACCCAGCCATCCTCAAACAGTGACTGATGAAAGTTGGTGTGCAAATTCTTCAGCTCCCTTGCCCGTTGGGTTTGATAACGTTGAGGCACTCGTTCTGAGTCCTTGTGTTCCCAAATGAGTTTATGCTCCAGTTACAGCAGAAACTGGCTTGATCATACACTGTTTATCCATCCACTGACTTCTCTTTCCTGTCTTTTTCTCTTCTGTTCCAGCATTTCTTGGGACCTCCTCGCCGACCTCAAATTCCTTGTACTTGACTCCTTACGTCAGGATCTGCAACCACACGAAGCAGGTAAAGCAGAGGGGACAAGGAGACAGTGAAAACTCACATTTGATGTACGATCCCATTAAAGTCAGAACATGGAAAAGAAAGTTGAAAATCCCCCCAGTGAGGCTCCAGAGCTAAGCTGTAATGGGGCTACTGGCAAGAAGAACAGTTTTTAAAATGTCCCTTAGGACAGGGATACAAGACCTTGAAGGAGAAAAATGCCTTGAAAGTCACGGTGAAATGCTCACTCAGGAACATAAAACAGATGCTTGAGACTCTCTATCAGTGAGGCTGGGAGTCCAGAGGGCTTTGATGGCTCCAGCCTTGCACTTTACTTGCTGGCAATGTTATTTAGATTCGCCAGAGCTCCTGGGGTTGCCATAGTATTTGTAAATAAACTTTGTGGTCAACAGACTCCGGGGTGGTACAACAATGCTAAGGGAAGTTTGGGGGAGGCAGGGTACTCTTGCTGGGAAGGAGTCCTGAAAAATGACATCTTCCAAAGTTCGCAGAACACAAAGCAAGAGAACTGGCTGCTTTGCTGATTGAGATCAGCTACATTCACTTACTTACTTCTCTCCCTCCCTCCTACTGCCAGCATCCCTCTTCCCTGCTGGAGTTTCACTCCTCCTCCATGAAGAGGAAAAACAAGTTAAAATGTTATGAGGAAATTTCCCTGGTGCCACACGCAGTACAGTCAGAGGTAAAACCTCTCAGGCCTCTGAAAGTTAAGGTCCAGGTCAGGGAGGAAGATGAACAGGATCGTTTCACGTTGCTTGGGCTGCCCTGACCGAACCTGCTGGGTAGTTCATTCTGCCTGCCACTGTCTCTTCTCCGAAAGGTATTCATTCCACACACAGTGATTGCACACGTACAAAATGTGTGTCAGATACTGGGGCATATAAAGATGATTAAATACTGCTCCTGTCCTCAGGAGACCACTGTCGGTGGCAGAGGCTGCAGGGTGATGAATGCAATGGGAGTGGCGTACCCTAGGCACAGAGCTCAACCCGGGGGGGAGTGGGTGACTTGCGGGTGGGGTGGTTCCTCCTTGAAGGGAAGGGGGCTAATGATAACAGTATTTATGCAGCATTAACTATGTGCCAGACACCATTCTAAGCATAAACCTGTATTAACTACTATAAAAACCCATGAGACAAACACCATTGTTATCCCAGATGAGCAAACCCAGCAGTTAAATAACCTGCCCAAGTTCACACAGCTGAGCCAGGATTCAATCCCCAGAGCACACAGTTTTAACAACTGCACAGTTCTGCAGGGAACCGTTTCCAGTAGGCTGTCCTGGGGCTAAGAGTACAGAAAATAGCTGTAGATCAGTAATCTTCAACATCAGTGATCTCTACTGGTAGAGTGTAGGCTAGAATCCCAGATACGAGACTAGAATACAGGATTTCCCAAGGAGAAGGACCCAGAGGCGCTAGAATCCCTGTAAATGAAATGACCACACAGTTCTTGCTTCAAGTATCTGCTTCTAGAACTCCCTCTCCTCCTAAACAAGGTGACTAGGGTTCAGGCAAGCAACCAGAGGTTTATGCATTAAAATCTAAACGAGACAGGGTCCTCAGAGTTTAAGGAGCTGCATTTTCAGTCTGCTGGGCTTCCCAGAGCCACATCATTGTCTTGACCTTGGAAATGCCAAGAAAGGATGAGCATATATCTAATCCAGAATGAGCTTTCTGAGAATGGAGATATTGGGTAGACCCTAGGCAAGAAGAGCCTTGATAAGAACAAACAGAAATGGTTGAGAAAAAAAAAATGGGCTTCCAGCATGTAGGTGGCGAGGAATGTGACTTGGCAGGCTTTGATTCCAGCAAGGAGTCCTGGGCCGGGGTGGGGAAGGGCTTTCTCCTCCAGGACCAAGGTGGAGCTAAAGGGGTGACCTCAGCCTTGGCTGGAGCCATGGAAGTCAGCTGTGCTGGCCAGAAGGACAGTAGCCTTGGGGGTCAGGGCCTCCAGTGGGGGCCTGTGGCCTGGCAGAAGGGGAAAGCTTGGATGGGCCTTTGTACAGTGCCTGAGAGTGAAGCCAAGCTCCTGAGTAATGTGCCCCAGTGCTCAACTGTTCTCACCGTGAAATTTCTGCACGCTGCGGCAGCGTTCCTTTGGAATCTTCCACTGACAGTGTGTCGGACTTAGAAAGGCCCGATCCAGGGATTGAGAGGAAGGCAGGAAATTGGCCCTCAAAATGCTCCTCAGAGGAGAAGCCCTTCTTCCCTCCTTCTCGCCCTCCTTTCATAAAATTTTTAAAAAGTCAGCAAATGCACGTAATTTAAAGGGTCACAGAGGTCTGTGAGATTTGTTAGAAGAGAATCTGCAAATTGTATCACTTGACTGCCTCGGGAGGGGCTTCAGGGCTCTGCTAAAATATCAACTTGCCGCCAATCCTACTTATTTCAGCTACTCCTTTGGGCCTCCACTTCCAGAGGTACATGTGGCTGCTAATTTCTAAGCCTTTTGAGGATTTCTTGGTTCTCAGCTTCCTGGCTTAGGAAATACATCCATGTATTTTCTGTCTTTCCAAATTTTGCTCTTTATGTCTCCTCTGCTGGCCTACCAACCAGCCTTTTAGATTTGTGGCTTAAGGGAAAAAAAAATATCTTTACTAGCATTTTTAGTGGTGTTTTGGGAGGGGAAGAAAGTAGATGGTTGTGTTTAATCTACAGACTTTACCAGAATTTGTCTCTTTCCATTTTTTACCTTTAGTTAGTGACCATGAAAAATTAATGCTCAGAATCAATGCAGGTGGGATGTGGTTCTGTCGGGGGGGTCTCATTAGTCAGTCAGTCAGCTGGTCAGTCAGTCTGTCCAGGCTCTCCATGCTCAGGGACTCAGCCTCTGGTTGTCACTGAGAGCGGATCATGGTTTCTAAAGAGAGATTAAACAAATAAAGTTACCCCTTCATCTTTCAGGGACAAATAGTGAGTCCCCAGACCCTCTTATACTTTGAATCAAGTTTTTACGTACTGTTTTTCTGAATCCATATGTTAAAATTCATATAGTCAAAGGGACAAGCCACAGGATCCCCAGGGTGCAGAGTAACAAGGGGGACAAGTTACCCATTGGATGAATGCCTCCAGCTGAGGGCAGGAGCCAACAAGAACACCCTTCCCACATTGATAAACTGACCCTGTGTTATCACTTAGGGAGAAACAAGACGTGGCAAGGAAGTAGCAGCTTTGGAGAGGGCAGAAGTTCCTGTTTGCATGGTAACAGGAACTTAGGCGAAGGAAGAAAAGGCCCCACCCTTCACATTTGCCATAACCACGATGCACTTGAGGGAGGACTTCATCATGTGCCAGGTCCTCGTCCTTAGTGATGAGTCTGCAGGCCCCATGGGGGTGGGATCCCAGATGGCGGCCGGAGGCAGCAGAGGATGGCTGCCGCAGGAAAGCTCACCCGGCTTCCCAGGTGTGTCGACTGTTGGCTGGACCCTTGTACACATCTATAGCACCAGGGAGGGAGAGCACTTTCTTGGAGCAGGGCACACGCCAGTTGGGTCCCAGCTTACAGGGAGTGGGGATTCTCCAGATGGCAGCTTTCCCTGCTGTGTCTCAGCCCCTCATGCCACCTGCCCTACTTTACAGCATTCACTGCCAAGGCTCAGAACCACTCAGGGGTGTCCCTTCTCAGTTAGTCAGCTCTCCTCAGCAGCCACCAGGAAGTTCAAGTGAGAGTGTCCAGTTCAGGCATGGGAGGTGGGGTTGATCCTCCATTCCAGAGGCTGGGAGTGGCAGACTTGGGAGTCAACTGAGGGTGCTAGTGAAAAGTGAAAATCCCAAGTCTCACCCCAGGCTTCTCAAATTAAAATTTCTTGAGTTAGAGTGGATGTGCCTGGAAATCTTCATTTAAAAAAAATAAGGTTCTCAGGTAATTCTCATACACATTAAACATTTAAGAAACTTTAGGCAGTGTTTCCCAATTTCCAGATGATGTATAATAATTCATCTACTTTCTAGGCCTTCTCCTCTAAGATTTGATTGGGAGCATCTAGGAAGGAGTCTGGTAATTTGTATTTTTAGCAGGTATCCTATGGGATTGTCATCGTCAGCAAAGGATGGCTGCTGCAGGAAAGCTCACCCAGCTTCCTGCCCTAGGTTAAGGAATATGAAGGTATCGAGGGGCTGGCCCAGGCCTGGTCTACGTGGCTAAACTTTGGACTTACCTAAGGAGTTGAAAAAAGTACATATACCTAGCCCATCCCTCATGATTTCGATTCATATCCAGATAATTTTTTTTTTGAGACAGGATCTCAATCTGTTGCCCAGGTTAGAGTTCTGTGGCATGATCATAGCTCGCTGAAACCTTGAACATCTAGGCTCAAGCAATCCTCCCACCACAGCCTCTTGAGTAGCTAGGACTACAGGTATGCACCACTATACTGGCTAATTTTTAATTTTTTTTTTTTTTTGTAGAAATGGGGTCTTGCAATGTCTTGAACTCCTGGCCTAAAGTGGTCCTCCTGCTTTGTTCTCCCAAAGTGGTGGGATTACGGACACCAGCCACCATGCCCAGCATGTCCAGATAATTATAGTTAGTATACATGCATGCTGGCTAGAAGCATCACCTCTCCTTCCTTCAAGAGAGCTTGATTTCTGTGGATTGAAGAAGGTATTTTTGACCACTGAGTAGGAAGCATTTGAAAAGAGCATCTTTCCTCTTCTGGAGCAGGAATCCACTTGAGAAATAATGATGGCAGCTTCATGTCAATTTACAAATGACATAGCACTTTTGCTTGCTTTATCTAACTTAACTGTCCCAATGCAGGGTTGTGACGTGGATCTTTTTATTCTGTCAGCTTTTGAATGAGGATCCTGGGGCTCAGAGAGGCTAAGAAACCTGCCCAATGTCCCACCTGCTGTGTGTGGGGATGTGCGGGAGTAGCTCTCTGTCCCTGGTCCCATTAAAGCAGGCAGATGTATGCAAGAGAATTAATAAAGATACATTTGCCCAAAGGATTGGGTTAGCATTGATGTCGGTCTCCTTTACGGGTGAAAAGCCAGCTAGGGCTTGGAGAAAGAAGAA
This sequence comes from Lemur catta, assembly GCF_020740605.2. Lineage (NCBI taxonomy): Eukaryota > Metazoa > Chordata > Mammalia > Primates > Lemuridae > Lemur > Lemur catta. Next base: position 23,170,723 of record NC_059139.1, on the reverse strand, counting down.
AAGGAAACAGTTACGACACTCACGTGCTTTCATTTATTTTTTTCCTGCTGCTGCCAGTAGCCCTCCGTGAGGTATTTCTTTTGAAGTTTCCCACGTACCTGTCTCCCAGGATGAACATGGCCTAAGCCAGCCCACACTCGGCCAAGGCCAGAGCAAGACCACACCCCGCAGTCCGTGACTGAGGCCAGGGGAAGTCAGGAGCACGCAGCATGTTTCCCTTTGTGCAAAGCCTGTTGGCCTTTTGGGGTCTGATCCTCGATGTCATTAGCACCAGCAAGTGCAGCCAAGTGGACCTACCCACTCACACTGTAACAGGAGTGACATAATAACCATTTATATTTTGCAACCTCTCAGATACTCCAGGAAGTTGGCAAGCTTTAGGAGAGGTGAACTTCTTTTTCCTACAGTTCATTATTCGTAGACAAATGCTGTACTTACTGAACCAGGGACTCTAAGCAAGGTCCTTTGCTAACACCTCACTGACATACACCAAGGGGCAAGTAGACCCCTTTAATCCTAACATGACTAAGACTGGGTCACTTTGGGCTCTGCCTTGTACTTTTGTTTACCCAAGAACAGCCACATCCATTCCAGCCAGGAAGGGCCTGGTTCAGAGAGGAAAGAGCGTCACGGGCCTCAACACCCTGCACCAGGCCTGTGCCTGGAACTCGTGTCATTTGTTTGCTGCTGTCGTGAAGAAGAAAACTAGAGTAAGGGGGAAGTGTGAGTTGGAGCCTCAGAGTGATCCAAGAGTGGCTGGCTCCCTGGAAGGCTGGATTGTATCGGCCTGCATTTTTCTGGCTGCCAGCTTATTTGCTGGCACTAGAATCATCCTTACCACACACTGGGAAATAATCCCAAACACTTGGAGCAAGATGTGCAGCTGAGGTTTGGCAAGGTGCGGGGGTGGGAGGAACAGAAGGGTGCAGGGCAATAAGGCAACTTGAAGTCAGTAGGAGGAAATGCTCGTGTTCCAATCTTGTCCATCAGTGACACTGCAGGCCCCTGGCCGGGCACAGGAAAGGGAAGAATGAAGGCGGAGGGAAGAAAGAGAGAGTGGCGGGGGGAATCCATGCTAAGGACACAAACCTGGAAGAGAAAGGGAGAGATGGATGGGGCTCAGCTTTCATGCTTCTGGGTGGGTGCACACGCACACACACACACTCATCTCTTTGCCAGCTCCCAGCCTACAAATTAGCCAAGAATTAATTTTTAGACTGTTCATCTTAACCATCTTCTTTTAAAGTATAATCGCTATTAAAACTCTTTTTGTCTTGATGAATCCCCTTTCTTAAACCACATTTATGTGTTAGTACCCCATTAATAGATAATTTTACATTTACTTATTTTTTTTTCCTTATACCCACATTTTTTGACCTCTAGTTGAACATAAACATCTTTCCTGGCAGACACACTATTGTTTCCTTTATTTCCAACTCCCCACCCTGAAGACCCATGCATGCTCCCCTACATACACTAGGTGTTTTATATAAATGTCTAATTGGCTATGTCCTCATAGGGAGGACAGATTCCATGGCTTTTCGGGGCGGTGTCAGAGTGGCTGGGCTTGGCGGTGGGCCCAGCAGCAGTTCTGCCTGTGTGAGCCTTGCCTTGGGTTCTGGAATGTTCAGCCTGCATTACAATTGCCTGGTCCCACAAGGGTCTGCGTCTCTCGTCAGGAGCTTCTCTGGCCTGGCCTGCTGTAGTTGGAACTCTGCAGTATGACTGCCCTTGGGATCTCTTTTCCAGGCCTGTGCTCTAAGTGACACTGTGTTCCCATGCAGTACTTCTGCTAATCTAACTCCCCTGGCTGAGACCCAAGGAGGGCCTCTGTAACCCTGTACTACAAGCCAAGGAAAGTCATGTTATAGCAAAGATCCTCTCAAACAAGAATAGCCAACTGCATACTTTGAAGAGAGTTTCACAAAGTTCTGTGGGTCTTCCAAGCTTGCCATCTGGTAAAACTTTTTTTTTCTACCAGCCTCACCCATGTTGATTAATGAGATTCCCCCTCCGCTCAGAACCACATTCCAATCTCCTCTTGATCTTTAAGGGAGAGGGAACATACACTTGGTTGTAGTCATGCCTACTTGGAATTACACCCCAGAGAATTCATAAGGAAACCTAACAAAAAGGTAAATAAAACCAGAGGATTCTTATAGACTCACTGCTGAAGTGCTTTAAAGTTTTGGCCTCATCTATTGAACTTAGCCCAAGTGAAGGATGGGCCCTGTCGTGGCACCTTTATAGAGGACATGGAAAGACTTTAGAGTTTTTGGTTCTGGGAAATGATAAATCCCAATACTGATGGCAGAAAGCCAAGTATGCCTGTCCAGGATGTGGCCTGGAGCTGAGCTTGCCATGTGTTAATGCAACCATAGAGGATAGTGAGTCCAACAAGAACTTGGTCTTTGTCCCAATCAGCCTGTGAGGCTCTGTGCCTTTTTCAGAGGACACATGTTGTGTGTCTGGCTAGTAGGAACCCTGCTGTGTCGTAGTGGCTGCAGGTTTTCCCACCTGGAGTCTGTGGTTCACAGAGCCACATCCCAAAAGTTGGAGCTTAATGAACAGGATTGGGATGGGAATACACAGGAACATTCAGAGTTATTAATAAGCCTCCTGGAGAACTGGAGGCTCTTGCTTCTGGTGTGTGAATGTTTAGTGTGCTACCACAGCTTTGATGTAGCTCAGTTCTTCCAGCCTTGGGGAGTACTTACGAGTTTCCCAAGGAGCTTGTCAAAAAGGGAGATTCCCTGATTTTACTCCCAGAGATTCTGGCTCATTAGGGCTGAAGCACAACTGGGAATATGATGCATAGTTTCTAAAGACTGTACTGTGAGAAATCCAACATTTGTCAATCCCAAGGGTGGAACATGGCTATCAGTACCTTTCAACACCCTCACCACCACCACCATCACCACCACCATCACCACCACCATCACTACCATCACCACCACCACCACCACCACCATCACCACCATCACCACCACCATCACCACCACCATCACAACCACCACCACCACCACCACCATCACCACCACCATCACCACCATCACCACCACCACCACCACCACCACCATCACCACCATCACCACCACCATCACCACCACCATCACAACCACCACCACCACCACCATCACCACCACCACGACCACGACCACGACCACCACCATCACCACCACCACCACCACCACCATGACCACCACCACAACAACAACTATTTGGGGAATTTGCAGTGTCTAATGGCACGAGGTTCAACTCACTGCAAAGCCAGCACATTCCTCACTAGATTGCATAGGTTTCTAAGGACCCCAGTATCTGTAAGAAACATGTGCAGTGCATAATTCTTGAGCATCTGAAATATGGTAGTTGAAGAACTGAATTTTTTATTTTATTTAATTTTAACTAATTTGAACTTAAGTTTAAATAGTTATGTGAATCCAGTGTCTACTGTATGGACAGGGCAGAACTAGAAGGTGGGAAGAAGATCCTGATCTGTTCAGCACCTGCTTGCAGATCAGGTTGCTGTTTCAGTCAACCCATTGGAAAATGCTAATTCTAAGAGTTGAGAGAGGCTGGACATATACCTGGAAGAACTTGGACAATATGTGGGAATTGACAGCTTCTCCCATTCTTCTCCCTTTTCCCACAGTACCGACCTCAGCTATCACCAAGCTGCTTTCATTCATTGAGGCCCTATCCTGAGGAAGGCCTTTTTTCAGTAATTGTGCCAGTGAGAATGGGAAAAATTGGGGGTGATAATGAAACCAACCCTTGAGGCTGCTATAGCTACGTTGTCTGATCGAGACCCCAGCAGTATCATGCAGTATTTAAGACTCTAGTCCTAGGAGTCAAGGAACCTTGATTAAATCTTGATTCTGCTACTTGACATCTTCTGGATTAACTTTGAGCAAATTACGTAGCTTCACAAAACTTTAGTTTCTTCTTCTGTAGAATGGGAATAACAATAGTTCCAACACAGTTCATCAGGTTGTAAAAAGTCAGCAGTTCTCAAGTTCTTTGGTCTTCAACTTTTTTACACTCTTAAAAGTTGATGCGGCATCCCCAAAATAACTTTGTTTTTGTGAGTTAAATCTATCAGAGTATACTGTTTCAGAAATTAAAAGTAAGAACATTATAATATTAATTTATTTTAATATAACAATAATGCATCCGTTATGCATTAATATAAAGAACATATTTTTGCGAGAATTACCATATTTTCCCAAACAGAAAGTAATTAGTGAAGAGTGTGACAGTATGTTACATTTTTGCAGTTCTCTTCAATGTCTGGCTTAATAGAAGACAGCTAGATTCTCATCTCTGCTTCTGCATTCCATCTGTTGCAATATGTTGTTTTGGTTGAAGTATATATGAAATTCTGGCTTCATGTAGGTATGTAATTGAAAAATAGAGGAGTATTTTCATTGCCTTTTCAGATAATTTTGGATATTCTTCTTTGATACTACATAAAACTTGAAAAGTAGGTGTTAATTAAAGATTAGTTACAATATGGAATCTGAAGCCATATCAATAAACTTTTCATAGTTTTTTTGCACTAAAATCTATTGGTCTTTCATGCAATTTCAATATATCTTTTACCCATGTATAATTTTGTAACATCATGCATTAATCATTTGGGAAATATTGGTTCATTGAGTTATGCTTGATTTTCCAAATGTTGCCACATTTTATTATGCAATATCAAAACATCATATTTGTTAATATGATCAGAAAAAGTTTATGTGTAGGAAATCTTCTAGGACAATAATGTTTGCAATTCTCTTGTGACCCACAGAATTTCAGGTTTATCCAAAGAACAAAACAAGGTGAAAGATAGCAATCGATGGTATCAGGTTTTTGGCCTCTGATTGTTGTCTTTCTAGTAGTCAGTTTTACTATGTTTAGTACGTTTACATTTTGAAAAACTGTATGAAAAATGTCTATTTTTTATTCAGTAATCCAAAATATTGCATTACCTTCTTCTGTAATTTTTATACAGTCCAGACATGAAGAATTCATGAAAAATGATCAGATTCATTATAGAGCATATCTTAGCACACAGTTAGAATGATTTTGAACTCCATGTAGAAAAAGAAGGAGGTTTGTTCAGGAGCCAGGAGGCTACTGATGCTCTAAAACTTTAGGCTAAATTCAAGATTATTTTACTTATGTAGTAACAAACCACCTCAAAATGAAATTGCTTATAACAAAACAATCATTTCTCATCTCTTGTGATTTTTGGGGGTCTGGAATTTGGGAGATGCTCAGCTGGGGAGTCCTGGCTAATGGACTACATGAGTCAGTTACTGGCTGCTGGCAGGAGGCCTCAGGTGCTCACCATGTGGACATTTCCATAAGCCTCCTTGAGTGTCTTAACGCGTGTTGGCTGGCTTCCTCCAGAGCAAGAGATCCAAGACAGGGCCAAGTGGAAGCCACAATACCTTCTATGGCATAGCCTCAGAAGTCACACAGCCTCATTCTGTAATACCCTATTGGTTATATAGGTCAGCCCTTTTCAGTGTAGGAGAGGCTCCACAAGGCTGTGAATTGAGTAGAAGAGAATCACAGGGGCCACGTTGGAGGCTGACTACCACAGATACCTGTTTTAGGTACAGATTTGCCTTTTCTACCTGCAGAGTCTTTATCTAGTCTCTATTATAATATCTAGAAGCTTACAGAATATCTGATTCACAAGAATGGAACCCCACACAACCTAGTATCTGACGATAGTGAAGGAAGTGTGGGAGTGGGACCGTGATAATGGGATCCATTTTATTATAGCATCACATACTGCACCATCCAGAAGCAGCTGGTGTCTGGAAAGGTGGAACCATCTTCCAAAATTGCAGCTGACGCTCCAGCTCCAAGGCAATACTCTGATGATGGCATGCCCTCCTTGGGCATGCAGTGTATGTATTAAGTTATAGAACTCTGCATGATGCTATTTCTCCTGTAGGAAGAACAAATGGGACCGAGAACCAAGGAGTGGAAGCAAGAGTGGCCCCACTGATGGATTTTGTGCTTCCTATCCCGGTAAGTCAGATCTCTGCAGGGTTGGAGAGCCTGGTCCCCAAAGGGGGAAAAGTCTTGCCAGGGGACACAGCAAGGTTCCTGTTGAACTACAAATGACAGTTATGGCCAGGCTCCAGCACACAAGAAGAAAGCCACCATATTGGCAGGAGTAATTGACCATTAGTCTGGGTCCTCTGAGAAGCAGATACCAAGATGGGATTAAACATGTATGAGTTTTTTAGGAGCAAAAGCCTATGAAAGAAAATGAATAGGAGACATGTGAGGCTGGGAGAATGGTCAGACTGTGATGTAAGTCTGACCCTGAGAATAGTGGCGAGGGAAGGAAGTTTGAGTGGGAGGGCCCTAGACTGCCACGTAGTCCTAGGAAGTTTCAAGAAGGCCCTTGCGGAGTCCTGGACCCAAAGTCAGCCATAGATGAGTCCTATGTCTTCTAGGAAGACCCATCATAGTATCCTTGCAGTGCCCGGACATTGGCCCAGAGCTGCCTGTGGGAGGTGCAGCCTCAGATTTCAGAGCCGGCAGCAACCTTGTTCAGTTGCACTCTCTGTACTTAGAGTTCTGCTCGGGCATTCTCACCACTGCTACGTTGACCCTGATCATCAGGAGGAGGTAGGATGCTTTTACACAAAAGGCAACAAGGCAACAAGGAATACATGTGTAACCTCCTGCTATTTCCTTGCTCTGTCCTACTATCAGTATATGAACATGTTTATTAGTCAGAACCAACAGGATATACAGTATAAGTATATATACACACACATGCTTATATGAGAGGGGATTTGTTATGGGAATTGGCTCACATGATTATGGAGAAGACTCATGATATGCTGTCTACAAGCTGGAGAACCAAAGAAGCCGATGATGTAGCTCAGTCCATGTCTGAAGGCCTGAGAACAAGGGAGCTGATAGCGTAACTCTCAGCCTGAGGCCACAGGTCGGAGAACACCTGGAGTTCTGATGTCTGAGGGTAGGAGAAGATGGGTGTCCCAGTTCGAAGAGAGAGAGAGAGAGAATTTTTTTTTTTTCCTATCCAGGCTCTCAACTGCCCACGTTGGGAGAGGGCAGATCTTCCTTACTGATTCAAATACCAATGTCTTCCAGAAACACCCCCACAGATATACCGAGAAATAATGCTTTACCAGCTATCTGGGTATCCCTGAATCTAGTCAAGTTGACGTCTAATATTAAGCATCACAGTGTGTGTATATATATCTGTAGCAGTGGTCCCCAACCTTTTTGGCACCAGGGACCGGTTTCATAGAAGACAATTTTTCCATGGACCTGGGGGAGAGGGGACGGCAGAGTTCAGATGGTGATGTGAGCTATGGGGAGTGGCTGTAAACACAGATGAAGCTTCACTTGCTTACCCACCTCCTGCTGTTGCTGTGAGGCCTGGTTCCTAAGTTTCACGGAAGATGGAAGACAATCTTTCCACAGAGGTGGGAGGGGTGGGGGATGGAGCTCAGGCAGTGATGAGCACCCCAGTTCCTAGCAGGCTGTGCCTGAGGGTTGGGGCCCGCAGCTATGGTACCCACAGGATGCCCTTGGGTATGTGTGCATTTTGGGGCAGGGGTAAATTGAGACACAAAAAATCAAATATTAAACCACTTAAAAAATCATGTTTAAGAATTTACATACATAGTTCTGTAAGTGTTTTGATAAATATAAAGCCAAACAAAATGATTATTTAAAAGATAATAAAATTATCCACTGTATCTGTTTTAAATTTTATTGGCACTTGTATATTTAAAAAATTATTTGTTTAGTTATTCTCCATTTCAAAATTTTTAATAGGGTATACTTTTTCTGTGACAGATGTTTAATTTATTCACCTTTAAAAAAATCTTAGATTTTGTTGACCTTCTCTATTGTTTATTTTACAATTCATTAAATCCTAGTTTACCTTTGTCATTCCTTTCATTCTACTTTCTTTGTGTTACTCTGTTCATTTCTTTAAAGTCCTTGAGTTGAATACTCAATCATTAATTTTAAGCGTTTTTTTTTTTTTTGAATGTAATAAATCCTAACCAAAACATGAATTTTGGGGAAATGCAGTTGATGATGAGTCCCCATTGTCTGCCAGGCCCATGTTCTTAATCAAGTGGTGAATTAAAGTCCTCATCTTCTCTGCAGATGGGAGAGGGCTGGGCAGAGGTGAAATGGCAGGCAATGGAGGTAGAGAGTGGGTCCCCAGCCAGTTACTGGACCCAGAAACCTCCCAGTCAATATTTAAGCCTGAGTGGACAATCACCACCAGGTGGCGCCCAACTTTAATGGGGACTGGCAGAAACATAGAATTTGATTCTGAAACTGGACCTACAGAACTCCTTGTCCATGTGCTTCTGTTTTCTTCCTTTCCTTCTTTTATTATATTGTTTGTTTTCATTACACTATTCTTCCATATCCTTCTATTAGATTGAAAGTATTCCTTCTATTTCAAATATTTTACTAGTTAGTTACAGTAAATATTCTATTATGCATACTTCACTAGTTTACAATATTTCTTTGTTCTCCTTCCCCAAAATGCAGGGATTTAAAACTCTCCCTTCCCATCTTCCATGTTATTTTTCCTTAGTATTCTAATTTTGCTTGTTTTTGGCTCTTCCAGATTAGATATTGTTGTTGTTGTCATTTTAAATAAGTGCTTATTGACTTCTCTGCTCATTATTTCTTCTTGCTTCACATCCTGTTTTGGGTTCAATTATCTTCTTTCTAAAATACATTAAAATAGTAGTTTTTTCATCAATGGATGTCAGTGGTAAATTTTTTAGTCTTTTTTTTTTTTTTTTTTTGTAAAATGTCTTTATTTTACCCTCATTCTGGAACAATAGTTTAGTCGGGTATAAGAGAAACTCTTCTATTGTTGATAATGATAATTCTGTGGTCAGCTTAATGGTCATTTCTTTTTAGGTTATCTTATTTTTCAGGTGCTTTTAAGGCTTTATTTTTGTTTAAAAGTTTGGCTCCAATGTATATAGTTATGTGAGCTTTTTGTTTGTTTGTATTGTTTTGTTTTATCCTACTTAGAACTCAGTGGCCTTCTTGAATTCTGAGAAGTTCCCAACCATTATTTCTTTGAGTTGTTTCTAACCCCCTGCCCTCCATTCTCATTTGGAATTTATACTTCATTTAGGCTGAAATATGTCAGTCAACCCTCCATGTCTCTTAACCTTTCTTTGATGTTTTCTATGCTGTCTTCTTTCTGTGGTTCATTCTGGATGATTTTCTCAAATCAATCTACCCATTTTCTCATTCTTTTTAAGTGTATCTAATGTGCTATTTAATTTAAGTTCAAAATTTTAATGATTATACTTTTCAGTTCTAGATGTTCTATTTGATTATTCTTTAAATCTCCTGCTTGTTTTTTAAGAGTCCTATCATTTTGATGTGTTTATTATGCCTTCTTTTATTGCATCAATTTAAACATACTTATTTTGAAGCATTTTTCAGATTATTTCATTATTTCTAGTTTTTGGACTGATTATTTTTGCATGCGTTGTATCAGCAGATGCTCCTCCCTGATATTTTTTCATCATATGGTTAGTAATGATTTACTGTGAGCTTTTATTTTTCCTTCTGATAAGAGTCCCATGTAGCCTGGATTGTGGCTAATTCCCTAAAGAGCAGTTTTGTATCTATTTCTCTCTAGGTTCCTGTGGTTTCCACTGGTCGTGGACCAGTGATTATGTTAATAGCTTGCTTGAGATCCTTATAACATGTAGATAGCTTAAATTCATACCCCACACCCAGGTTAGGTTTGGGGCTTTTCACAGGATGTATATTTTTTCCCACCCACGGTGCAGAAGAGATAGCTTGCTTCCTGTTGCTTCTCTGGGCAGTCGACAAAGTTCTTCCAGTTCCTCTTTCAAGTCCTGGAAGGATTTTTTTAGAGTCCCAGTTTTAAACAGAGATATCAGTTCCAGCCTGAACAGCCAGCAGGCCAAATTTTCTGTGGGGCCCCTATCTAGGCCTGATTCTTTCCTGGTCCCTCATGTGTCAGCTGGAGCTTACATCTCTGGGTTTAAATTTCCTTTTTGTTTCTGGCACCTGGGACTTGGCTTGGCTTTCTTTCAGCTAAGTATTTTAAAGTTTTAAAATATTTATCCAGTATTTACATGTGTTTGCAGTGGGAGGGAGTCTTTGTTAAGTCAGGCTGCCATACCTTCAGCACTGAAGGCATTTTGTACTCATATGTTGGTCATGTATTTCTCTCTTAAGTGAATCTGGCAAGTTCCCCTTACCCCCACTAACCCCCACAAACAAGCCAGAAGCATAAAGTTACACACCTGAGTTTTCTTTTCTATTTTATTTGCATCATTTCTCAAAAATAATCATAGAAGGATAGAGCTGGGAAGAGCCTTGTAATCCTCTTGTCTGATAACCTCATTAATCAGAAGAGGAGTCAGGGCCAGTTGGGCCTCTGCATTTTGGAGTCCCCGTCTGGAACACTTTCAAATTCACTCTCTTGAGCAGAGTGTAGAAGATGGAGCACTGGCCTTGGAATCAGAAAACCAAGAATTGCATCCCAGGTTTGCCACTTACCTGCTGTTTGATATTGGGCAAGCCTCTTAGCCCTTTTAAGAGCCTGTGTATTACCTGTACAATGGAGGCAGACCACATGGCACTTTTGATTCAGTAAGTATAAAAGTTTCTGGTAGGTAGTAGGCATTAAGTAACTGTTTTCTTTCTTCCTTATGGTTAAGATCTCTCATGCTCGTTTTTGAAAACATCCCTTTGAAGCTGTTCATTTGCACAGAATCTTCCTGGAAAAAGCTTACAAAATACCTGGAGACCTATCAGATTGGAAGGTATAAAATTGGGAAAGAGAAAGTTATTATCCATTTTTCTTCTTTCTGACTAAATACTGAAACTTTGTTCTCAAAGACTAAGCTAAGTCTGTCTTAAAGAGTTATACGAAGGCTGTAAAAATTTAAGCGAAGCCACTGTAACCTTGCAATGTTTTTTATTCTGGCTTCATATTGGCCATGACTTTCTCGTGGCGATCATGGGTAAGTTGTAGACCAGGGGCTGGAGGCAAACTTCCTCTGTAGTGGCCAGACAGCAAATATTTTAGGATTTCAGGGCCACAAATGGTCTCTATCACATACTCTTTGTTTTGTTCAAAGCCTTTAAAAATGTAAGAGACATTCTTAGCTCATGGACTGAACAAAAGAAAACCTGGATTTGGCTCTTGGGTCTGGCTGTAGTTTACTGAACCCTGTTCCAGTCAGACACAACTTTCTGACCATGTCCACAAAGACTTTCTTGACTTCAGTAACTCTCATTCAATGCTTGGGGGCACCTAGCCTAATTACTCTACCAAGTTTGTACAAGAATGACAGCCCTCCTCTATAGCTCCTCCCTTCCCTCCAGCTCCTGACATTTTAGCCAAGTCTAAAAAGAAAGACGGGTGCCCTCAGCATGTGGTCACTTATGAGGTTTACACTTACCCAATGACATTTACCTTTTAATCAAGAAGTGACTTCCTAGGTGACTAAATTAATGCTTCTTAACATTTTCCATGTCATGGCACATTTGGAAAATGACAGTAGTTTGTACAGCTCAGGGTTGTGAGAAGAGGTGAACAGAAGAGGGTCGAACAGATGTAACTAACTGATCATGGCCAGAGGCAACTGGATTTAGGGACTCTATCTGCCCCAGGAGGTCTCATGGGATCAATGTCTCAGCAAACCTATTAAGATTATAGCACAGTAGTTACAGGCATAATAAACATTGGAGTCAGACAATGCCATATTTAAACTTAGCTTTGCTTTTTACTAACAATACCAACTTTTGCAAGATTTTTAACCTCTTGTGTTTTAATTTCCTCCTCTGTAAAATGAGGGTAATAATAAAAGTACCTATCTTACAATGTCTATGTCACATATAAAAATGTGCATGTAATATATGCACATATATGTAATATACATGCAAGCTCCCTTAGCAAGGTGCTAGCTTATTAATACTAGGGAGTAGAGTGCATTCACTTGCTCTTTTTGTCTACAGTTATTTTGCATTAAGTGAATTTTCTTTACTAAAGAAAGTCCAAGGAGTGAATGACTTCTAGCCCAAATTTTAGACTTTTTTTTTTGTTATAAAGCTTTGTTTTTTTAATTTTTGTTTTGCAAGTTTAAGCTTGCATTTTTTGTGCATCCATTTTTGTAGTTCAAACACACAATGCCAAATAGTGTCTGTCATCTATACCCAGAGGACACTATGACGAATAGGAATCTGCAGTTCTTTCAGGTCAACGTCCCTGCTTTCTAGACAATATACTAGAGGAACTTACATGTCTCAGCAGTTCCTAAAGTGTTAAAACACAATCATAGAGGGTAAGAATTAAGCAGAAAGTATGAGATGATCTGACAAAGTCTGGTGCACGGTATGGGTTTGGTACATATTTGATAAAAACTTTGAATTAAGTAAAACAATGGGTTGAGCAGAGTGTCCTTAGTGGCAGCAATCACGTCATTGATAACCACAGTTTGCTGATGGATCCATGGCTGAACCCCTGTGGATAATCAACATTTGGCCATGTCTGCAGAGTGCGTGTCTATCTCTGAGGCAGCCGGCCCTTCCAGGAGTCCCGTGATACAACGCGGGGAATAGCAGTAAGAGAGCAGCAATGTCAGGAAATGAAGGATCACTTTACCAGTGGAAACCACAGGAATCATGGGCGGGCAGAAAGTCATCACGAAAATTGCTTTTTGGCAATGTGACATGGGTCAGCTCTCTTGAAGCGCGTTCTGCGATCTATTGTGGCTTTAATCACATTAAATCTCTCCGTGGTTATGGGATGGCTGGTTTGCAATGAGTTTGAAGCATAGTTTTGCTTCCCTATCATAGTCAGTTAATGGCTAGTACTTTGTGGTGTGCAGGAGAGTGGAAGATGGTTTCTTCACCTAAGATCCTAAAATTGGCTGGTGGGTCAGAGTTTACACACATACAACTCTTAGGAACCCAGCCTACAGGTTCTCTAAATTGTTCTCATAAAACAACAAGAAAAAAAGGATCTGTGATAAAGATGGTTTGGGAAACCCCAAATACTATATTCTCATTTGGAGAGGTGCAACGACATGACCATGTAAAAGGGCCTGAGAAGCCCTGCAGTGAGGAATAGGAGTAGCTTTGTTTAGCCCCGAGTATCTTAAATGTAACCCACCTTGGCACCCCGCCCTGACCTGTCCAGTGATCTGGGCTCTTTGATTCTTTGCCTGAAAGGGCAGAAACCAACTCCAGCTAAAAAGGGCAAAAGGAAATTTTCTGGAAGAATACTGGGAGCTTATAGAATTGTCAGGAAGGCTGGAGAATGAAGCTGCCTCCTCACGCGGATGCCCTCGTAGCTGACGTGACTTAGCCCCACTACTGAAAACTAGGTCACGTGAGGGCTGGCAGGGGCCACACATATCAGTCAGGGAGACCTTGTGACTTCACAGATGAGGAAGCTGAAATGGACAGAGGCAATAGCTTGCTTAACCCAATCACCTGGCCAGTCGCAGGAGCATGTGGTAACTTATTTCCACTACACACCTGCTCTCTTTTACTCTGATCTTATCTTTGAGGGGTCGGGGCCTTCCTTGAAAAGCACAGCATTCCCATTGCACATGAAGAGAAGGAACCTCCACCCTGAGTGGTTGCTTGGCAACCATGAGCTTTTCACGAACATACTTTTTTCTACCTCAACCTAACTCGATGGGAGACCTTATATTTACAAAATGACAAAATAAATGCACTAATTTATTTCCCACTCATTGTCCAAAATGATTTCGAGGTGGCGTAATAAATCCATATAAAAGCAATACTATTGATCTCTTGAAAGTTTATAGTTTCCCACAGTCACGTTTCATAGACAGTTAAAGATTCAACAGTCCTTGCTTCCCTCCTTTTCTTCTCTCCCCATTACCCCAAATCTGGAGCAAAACTACTCACCTGCAATACTTAACGTTTCTGTGAAACATTGTACGACTCATTTACTCTCCTCACCTATCCTGACCTAGAATTGCCAGATAAAATATAGCACTCCCAAATTTGAATGCCAGATATACTATGAATAATGTTTTAGTATAAGCATTCTTAAATATTTTGCAAGACATACATGCACTAAAAAAGCATTTGTTGTTTATCTGACATTCAAACTTAACCCAAGATCCTACATTTTTATTTGCTAAATGTGGCAAGCTAATTCTACCCGCGGGAAAATGGATTGCCTCTTTTCCTGTCTCTGTTCTCTAATACCACAGGCCAATCTCTCAGCACTGTGCCTAGCACATAGCAAGTGCTCTATATCTGTTAATTACTTTTGTTATTACCGTGCTCTGTAAGGACTCCCGTCATAGCACTTCCAACGCTTTGCCCCTTTGCTACCCTCCTGGGGTTCATCTTTGCCTTCTCCATCAGACTGTACATCCAATGACAGGAGGAGCCATGTCTTTATAGTTTAGGCACTGGACATAGTCGGTGCCTAATAAATGTTGAGTGAAAACAAAGGAAAGAAAGGAAGACACGAGAACAACGGTTAGCTAGTAGAAGTAATCTAAGGAGAACATTTGTGCCACATGTCAAATGAATCCTATTTTTTAGTGGGTTTTAGCAACTGACAATCTTGGGTTTAAAATCCCAGGTCCACTACTTAATACCTAGATGATATTGGGCAAGGTGTTTGTCATCTTCAAGGTTCAAGTTCCTTACCTGTGAAATGGGAATGAGGCTTATTGCTGGTTCTCTGAGACAGAGATCGTTCCTGTCTAGGCCAGACAGAGAAGGCGTGCAGTCTGGGCCCTGGCGGTTTCCAGGGGCTTCCACCCGACATTTCCTCTCCTGCCTTCAGCTCACTCGACACCTTGATGGGGGCGGGGGGAGAGGACGGACCCTTAGACGGCAGCTCCCTGGGAAAACAGAATCTACCTTTTAAAGCACCCTAATTTTCTCCTTTACCCATTTTAGGAGTAAATCTTCATGGATCACATACTTTTCTTTTCCTTCTCTTCTCTTTCTCCTTCTTTTCATAGCTGGCGCTCGTTAATTTTTTCCCTTTTGTGAGCAGTGACAGGCCTCAAGTTCTAGAGCCTCCTTTTTGACAACAAGCGGTATTTATTTCTTTTCTTCCCCTTCTTGTGTGAGGAAGGAAAGACCAGAGGGCGGTTAGTTTTTCTGCCTCACCCCTCTGCAGGGGAGCCCTCTCTCAGTATGTGGGTTTACCATTTTTCCTACATTCTGAAGCATTTTGAACAAAATGTAAACTTTTCTTGGTGATTCAAAATTATCATTATGGACTGTGATCTTGGAGAAACATAGGACTCAGATTTTGATTAAAAAATCAGGTTATGATAGGAGGAGAAAGAGAATTTCTCTGGTTAAACAAGTGGTTAATCTAAGACATTGAACTCCCTCCACCTACAGGAAGAAGATGGTACCTTAGCTCTGTCAGAACACAGTCAGCATCACCCAGGAGCAGCACCCGGTAGCATCTCCAGATTGTAAAGAGATGACTCTGTCCTGGGTGCCACATTTAACCTGGATCTTCCCCCCAGTGAAGAAAGTTAGGGGCAAAGGGAGATGGTTAAAAAGCTGTGGACTCCCAAGTCAGACTCTACCAGTCCAAATCCCAGCTTTGCCTCCCACTAGCTGACAGATCTTGGGAAAGATGCTTAATTCCATCTATAAGACTAGAGCAATAAGAAGGTTGTTGTGAGGATTAAATGAGATGTCACACAGAAGCAAGCACGGAACAGACACATTTAATACACATTAACTCTCATAATTGGCATTTTCTGGATGAGGAAAAATTAGTAATTAGTAAAGCCAAGGTTTGACTCCAAATTCTGCTTTTTCCATTTCTTCATGACGCCATTGCCAAAGAAGACAGGGAAAGAAGAGTTTGGGGCATAATCGTTGGGATTCCCCAGATCATATTCCTACTTAGAAGTAATAAAATTTCACCAGCTGAGTTGTTAGGATGTAAGTTATGTTGCTAAAAATTAAAATATCAGTGGCTAAAAACAGACAAGTTTATATTCTTATCAAGAAACAGACCAAGCATAAGCAGTACAAGGTGACATGGTGGCTCCACTGTGGCAGTGACCTGGACACTTTCTCCTTGCTCTGTCATCCTCAGTGTGTGACTGGTTGTCCTGGCTATAGCCGGCTTGTCCATGTCCCAGCTGGCAGCTGAAGAGAGTGGAAGCAATGAGGCTTCCCTTAAAGAAGGGCATGACCTAGAAGTGTCCATGTCACTTCTATTCACATCCCATTGGCCATACCCAGCTGCAAGGGAGGATGGCAAATACAGTCAGCCGTCTGTACCCATGGGTTCTGCATCCATAGACTCAACCCCTGTGGATCAAAAATATTCAGAAAAAAAAATTGCATCTGAACTGGACATGTACAGACTTTTATTCTTGTCATTATTCCCTAAACAGTACAGTGTAACAACCATTTGCATAGCATTTATATTGTATTAGGTATAGTAAGTAATCTATGATTTAAAGTATATAGGAGGATGTGCATAGGTTACATGCAAATACTATGCCATTTTCCATCAGGGACTTGAGCATCCATAGATTTTGGTATCCGCAGGATGTCCTGAAACCAACCCCCCACAGATACCAAGGGACGACCATATTATCTTTATTCTGAGCAGTTATATGCTCAACTATTTCTAAAATAAAAAAGGAAGAGTGGCTATTGTGAGCTTTGGTGAAATATCTCCTTCCCATTAGTTTATACCTTTGTCCTGTTTCCAAGCTAAATTGATGATCCATTCTGCTGCCATTCTAGTTGTGCTATAATCCCAATTAGTTATTGCTAGGGTGAACTGGTCTGTTTATCTCACCATTAAATATCCTAGACTGCAAGGGTTCTTTGACTCCGCTGTTATCATTTTTCATTGCCTTCTATTTCCTATCTCACTGCCAGGCTGTGCACTGGCACTTTCCTTGGCTGCCAGTCTAGCACTCGGAACCTTCTCTTCTGCCATGCCTGCCTGGCCCTTCCTCTTCTCCACATGCTTATACATTTGAAGCATGCTTTCTTTTCTTTTCTTTTCTTTTCTTTTTTTTTTTTTTAGATACAATTATGTGTAATACAAAAGTAAACTGGTTTGAGTGAAGGTTTGTCACAACTCTTGTGATAAGTCCATGTTGGCTATTCAGTTGTGCTTCTTGCTCGTTTCCTCTTTCTCAGTGATGTCAGAACAGCTATGACTGCGAGGTAGGGAGGCCTTTGTTAATACATAAGAGAAGAGAGGAGATGCAGAGACCAGTGATGGGGGAGAATTGAGCTATCAGAAAATGCAATCTTGTAGGGAATTTTGATTGGTGGGGGATGGGGTGGGGAACACTTAGTACTTAAAAATAAAAAGAGGAAACAGATAAGGAATATAGCAGAAATGAATATGGAAAAGGCCAGCAAAAATCCAGAGAATAAAAGTAGCTTTATATCTTTGAGAATAATTATAGTTTCCTACCGTGGATGTCTGAAGCACCAGGTTTTGTTTTAATTTAAAGCACAATTTGGGGACGGGGAAGAGTCTCCAGTTTGTTAAGGCTGTGGTTAAATTAGAGTTGGGGAGCACAGGATCTGGAGTTAGTATGCAGTTCATCCTCCTGCAAGCTGAAAGGAAGGCCATTAAGATGCTGGTCACCCGGGGCTCTCTGGCGAGGAATAAACAGGGAGCTGAATGTTGGTCTTCACGCAGACCATTCTAATAACTAATCCTCTTTGTTACGGTCGATTTACATGTTAGAAGATCTAAAAGGCAGGAAGCGTAGAAATGGGCTTTGAATTTTCTTCCTTAGATTTTGTTTCCAATTAATCTTTCTGAGACAAGAATTGCAATCCACCACAAACTGTTTTGAAGCTTTCAAGAGCAGGTTTTGCTACTTTGGACAAGATGCTAACATATTAAAAAGGAAGAAAACAACTTAGTGCTTGGTTGGATATTTTTCCTCCTCAAATATGAAAACAACTTCTCAATACTAATAAAAGGGCAGTACGGAAATTTTATTTAAAGTAGACTTTTGGCAGCTTACTTAGGATCACAGGACTGGCGAGAACTGCCTAGATTTTTTAGAGATGAAGAATTTGAGGCCCAGAGATGCTAAGCCATGCTCAGAAGGTTGCTCAGCAAATCAGTGGAAGAGCAAGGACTAAAACCCTGACTCCTGATCTCTCTCTACACCCTATGGCCACTGCATCACAGAACCGATCTGTAACGAAGAAAATGAGTGGCATTTTAAGCTGGATTTGTTGCTTTGAAATTTCTAAAGAAAGTCTACGCTTTATGTGAGAAGAAAGGTTTAAGTTCAAAGAAAATCACTTGCTCCTAAGAATAGAAGATGAACTTGCCCTTGGTCCTGAGTGGAGGCTGTTAGATGTGATCTCAAAGGCAACAAAAGGCTGTTTCCTGCCCCAAATAGTCTTTCCTACCTCTCTTGCCTCTAGACTGAAAACTCCTCCATTATTATTTCCTGAGGCAAAAATATTTAACAGATGGTAGCTTCTCCATCGTGCTGTGGTTAAAATGCAAACGTTACCTGAGAAGGAAAGCCCTTACTATTTTCAGCTCTTAATATTAACCAGCAGTGGCTTTAACCTTTTTCGGGTCATGGACATATTTTAGAATCTGATGAAATCCATGGCTCTTTCCCCTAAAAAATGGGCAAACAAAATCATAATGTTTTAGGGTGTTGAAGGACTCTGGCCTTTAAGTAAATCAGCTTATCCCATTAACTGGCTGGTCTTAACTAGCAAAGCCTAATGGGAATGGAAATAAGTTTCCATGGGAGAAAAAGAGCCCAAAAAGAGTTTCCCCAAGAAGTGAGAAGCCAAGATAGAGAGTCTGGGCAAGCTAAGGGGAAGGGGACAAAGGAGAGAAGTGAGAGCAAAAGGTTCTTGGGGGAGTTTGGAGGGAAGCCAAAGACAAACTTTTCAACTTCATCACCTTGTCTAGGGTTGGCCGTAATTATGATTTCCAAGCTTTTCTAACTTACTTAGCCGACCTCTGTAATTATTCCAAAGTCATACACCTTCTTGGAATCCTTCCCTGGTACACACTGCCTGTCAAAGGCAGCGCTGTGCTGGTGAGCAAGATGTCTAGAAGAGAGCCCAGTCCTTGTTTCCTGGCGTCTTGCCACCTTACGGTGCTCACAGATCTTTCGGACCCCTAAAAGGGGTGGGAAGTTTCTTAGACTATGCTATGTGGAGATAATATATCACCGCAACCTAAATGTGGTCTTGGCAAGCATACCAGGTAGTGATGTATTGATAAACAGCAAAAGAAATAGTGAATTCCAAGCAAGAAAGTGAATTGGAGTAACTCCAGTGAGTCGGTCGGTCTTTTTTTTTTTTTTTTTAAGACAGAGGTAATTTGTAATGCTCTGCTGGACATGCAGGAGAAATGGGTATGGGCTCCTACGAGCAGTGCAAAGAGCTGCCACAGAGCAGGACCTGAGCTGCCAGGACACATACGTACCCTGGACTCTCTAACAGTTGCAAAGAAATGACTCTGAAATGGAATGTGAGTGTTGAGCAGTCATTTCATGAACTGTTAAAAGTTGTAGTGAGCCATGGGCTATTATTCAGGACTCCAATAATTCCATTTTCTTTTAATGGTCCGGTTCTTACAGACTGGGCATCCTTACAGCAAGAAAGGGAGAATGGGAGAATATGAGTTAAAAGCCACTGGGATATAGGGCTGGATACTTGGAAGCTAGGTGGTTCTGGCTAATCAGAACTGTCCAAAAGAATTTATGCAAGATGGGTAGCCAATAGCTCCATGTGGCTATTGAGTACTTGAAGTATAGCTAGTGCAACCAAAGTACTGAATTTTAAATTTTGTTTAACTAACTTAAGTAGCGACACATGGCTAGTGGCTACCATATTGGACAGTGAGGGTCTAGACCTGGGGCTAGAACAATTCAACATTGGCCTACAGTACTGGCTCTGCTGGAGTCAACTCTCACCTTTGTTCTTTTCTCCATTCCTTCACTCAGCAGGTAAGCCTGCACTGCAGAAGGTCTAGTAGCCTGATCAGCTCTGCAGCCTAGCCCTGTGGGGATTCTAGAATAGACTCAGGCATCTCATCTCCAGCTCACCTGATAAACCTCTATGGGCTAACAGGAAGAGTAAGAGTTTCTTTTTCCCTTTTCCCCTTATCTTGATCAAGATGTGATCTCTGGTTCTCCAGTCTACCTCTGTCTTACCCCTCTGGGGACATTATGGCTTCAGTTCTCTCCCTTTGCTTGTGAAGCTTCTGGTCTTTATCACTTGCCATTAAATTCTTGCCTTTCTTCTTTGCTTCTGTCTGTAAAATGTGCATTTTTGGTATTCCTGAAGAAGACAGAAAGGCTAGGTTGAAACCTACAAATCATTATGAGATTTACGGAGAGAAGGACTAAATTTAAAGTTTGAAATGATGTTAGAGTTGATGAAGACCAACTTCCTTATTGCTCTGAAGAAGAAAATGATGGAACCAATGACTTGAGTGAAAAACGACAGCATTCATTCTCCCACTTATTTGACAATATTTACATGCCAAGCTCTCATGCAGCTGCTGGGGTGCAGCAGTAAAAAACCAAACATCTCCCCCACCCAAAAAAATAACAACCCAAGAAGAGTCTCTGCCCTCCTAGAACCAACTTCCTCGTGAGGATGACTGACAGGGAATGAGTAAACGAACAAATAGATGATAAAATGTTAGACAGAGCTAGGTGCTACAAAAATAAAGTAGGGGAAGGGTATAGATGGTGAGCGGTGCTCTTTTAGATAGGATGGCAAAGAAAATCCTCTCTAAGGGGTGGTATCTGGCTTGAGACATGGATAAAGCTTGGAACTGAGCCATGTGACTATCTGGGGGGGATTAAAAGGCAGAGGAAACAGCAAGGCCTGCGGCTAGAGTATGTTTGGTTTGTTTGAGGAAGAGTAGGCAAGCAGCAGAGTGAGTCAAGAGGAACGGGAGGAGAACAGTCAGAAAGGGGTCTGGGGGCCAGAGCACGTAAGGTCTTTTAGGTCACAGTGGATGACCACAGGGGACAACTGACAAAATCATGTGGTCTTCCACCCCTTGAAGAAAGGGTACACACCCAGCATTCCAAAGGCAGGCAGGCTAGTCCGCCTCTCTGCTTGGGATACCCGCGATGGAGACAACGCTCGGGCAGAGGGAAGAGCCCAATGTCACAGCACAATAGCACGTGAGCTCTGCCTCTGCCCATCAAAGTGGAAATGAAAGAAAACAAGTCGTCAGGTTGGAGAAAGCAATCGTTAAGCCACCACCGCCGCCAATAACGGATACTTTGTGCGCACCTGTTTCGTGGCGGGCACTTGCTGGGCGCTGGGTCGTCCCGTAACTGGTAAGTGCGCTGCAGTCCTCTTCTTCCAGCATCAGAATAACGCCGCGTGTTGCGATTACTAGTTATGTTCCTGCCACACTATCACAGTGCCTAGCACATGGGAAGCATTCAGAAAATAGTTTTGAATAAGTGACTAAATAAGTAACTACGTTAGTAATTTATTAATTGGGCCTCGGTAGACCTCTCGAACGCACCATTCCCTCACCCGTGTGCCAGGCCCTTCCCTAGCAGGCGCTCAGGCTCTGCCTGGGCGTGGCCGTAGAAGGTGGAAGAGTCAGGAACCCAGGAGCATCTCTGTCGGAAAAGCATGTTGTGTTTGGGGCGAGGGGGACTTCTCCACTTGCTGTCCTTCCCTAGACATTTCGCACAGGAATTTTTGTTTCTATATTAGCACTCTATTGTTTCAAACACAAGGAATCAAAGAAGCAAGCAAGTCTCCTAAACTTTTCTGCGGCTATAATTAGGGCTGTTCAAAGATATACCTGTTTTGTTTTTTTTTCCTTCAGATTTTAGGGTTGGTTATTATTGTAGCATACTCTAACCCGTCTAACCCAAATTGATACTCCCCCCCCCACTATCAATTGAATTTAAACTATTCCTTTAGTTGATCATCATTTACTTCTAATTAGATACAAATGTTGCCACAAGAATGAGATTCCACTTCTAACCGGCAAGAGCAATGACATGTTCTACCACTGGGTTTTCATCGAATGATGCATCACACATTCAGCTCATTTCAGGGCTCACCTGTAGCCTTCTAGACTCCGAAGGCAGTTATGGCTTTATGTGCTGGTTTGCAATGCCTTTTGTAGCCTCTGCATAACACACTCTTAAGATTCATGTGAATTCTATTCCCTGATTCCACCTCCCTTTCCTACCTGACCTTAAGACATTAAGAGAGCAGTCAATCGGTGCCTTCAGATTTATGTGCACTGTTAGTTCTTGTTTATCCACTGTGGGAGGGCATAAGAGGAGGTTATGGGCTACCCCACATCAAACAAAAGTAAAAGAAACTCTTTTGTGACTAACTGTAGTCAAAGCACTTTGGAGACTTCACTTTGACAGGGCCATGTATTAAGGCTGGGCCTGGGCCCAACCCCAGCCAAACTGGAGACAAGCCAATGGAGGGGCCCCATCTGCTTCCAGCGTTTCAGGTGATGATTTGATCCAGGGGCTGGGGAGCCTTTTCATGTTGGAAGACCACATTAATTTAGCTGTAATCAAATAAGGCCACATTCAAGAAACTTCAATTAGATATACTTAAAAATGTACATTATTTTGTAAAAATCTAACTACTATGTACTTAATAATTTAAAATATGAAAACCATTTGTTAATTTTAAAGTTAATTAACCTTTTAATGACTTTGTTGTGTCTGCTTTTTCCCGGAAAGTATTTGAATATTTCATTGCAGCATGGGGGTCCACAGTTTCAGTTGATCTTCTAGATGGGTATCAGTCATTTGTGATCTTATGGGCATCTTGATTTGGGTTAGGTAGGAGAATGTAGATTTGCAGCAATAAGTGGTTAAAAAGCAAGAAAGCATTTTTTGGGCGTGTTGCTGAAGTTGTGGGTATTCTACTGCATTTTCCCATATTTCAACTGGATCTTTCTTAGCATCAAACAATGACTTTAAAATGTCATCTCCTGAGAGCTTAATCAATTCCATCTGTAGTTCTTTAGGTGGCCTGGTGAAATCAACTAGGTAAGGCTGAAATGCTAGTTTGAGTGTGATGTCATGATTCTCAAAGTCAGTGCACCTTTCATTGTATTCTGCAATTAATAGGCCTGTAACAGATGCATATTCTTCAGATGATTCACATATATCATCCTGCTCATCAATGACCTTTGCTAACTGGGGAAAATGTTCATCCGAAATTTCCTTTTGAAGAAGTGTTTTTTAAAAAAGATAGTCTTTTTTTTGAAATGCTTGGATTTTTTTGCCACATATCATATATAAACTTAGTTTTATCTTGCAAAGAAATATTTGCATCATTTTGATTTTACATGATATCACACAGAAATGCTGCATTCCTGTAGAAATCTTCTTTCAATAATTCGAGGCCGGGCACAGTGGCTCACGCCTGTAATCCTAGCACTCTGGGAGGCCGAGGCGGGTGGATTGTTTGAGCTCAGGAGTTCGAGACCAGCCTGAGCAAGAGCGAGACCCCGTCTCTACTAAAAATGGAAAGAAATTATATGGACAACTAAAAATATATATAGAAAAAATTAGCCGGGCATGGTGGCGCATGCCTGTAGTCCCAGCTACTGGGAAGGCTGAGGCTGTAGGATCGCTTGAGCCCAGGAGTCTGAGGTTGCTGTGAGCTAGGCTGATGCCACGGCACTCTAGCCCAGGCAACAGAGTAAGACTATGTCTCAAAAAAATAAATAAATAAATAAAATAAATAACAATAATTCGCATTGCTGATTCTGTTCTTCACAAAATTTAACTATATGTTCTTGTAGAGATAAAATTTTGGCTAACACCTGTCCCTCTGGTAGCCAACACACTTTAGAATGATACGGCAAATCCATACTGAATACCTCGTTGTTCAACTTTAGCATGTTATTATATAAAACTGATGATGCCGTATTGCATTTACATAAGTATAATTAACAATACTTGTCACTTGTTGCAAAATGTTGCTTAGTAGCTTTAGCACAGAGATTTTGCTGACACAAGATACAATGAAAAGAAATGAAAGCATCTGGATCTGTTAATACTTTTTTTATCTGTACAATAAACCCTTCATGTTTTTCTGTCATTGAAGGTGCACCGTCTGTACATACACTCACTAAATTCCAAACTCAGTCCAACTTCACAACATTTGTCATGAAAGTTGTTGAAGATATCTATTCCCCATGTTTTGTTTGCAAGAGTGCCCAAAGTGAGTAACTCTGCATAGCAAAGAAAATCTTCTGTTATGACCAGAATCAAGTATAAAACCTGCACTGAGTCTGTAGTATCAGTTGATTCATCCAAAGTGATTGAATAATATATATTTTCCTTTTGAAGTATTGCATGAAGTTGTTCTGTTAAGTTGAAGGCTAATTCATGCTGCTGATTAGTTATGGTTCTCCTTGAAAGAGGCAGTTCTTTGCACTTTGAAATGTTATCGGGGTCTAAGCATCCTACAACTTCGACAATGCATTCTTGCACAATTTCTATGTCACTGAATGGTTTCCCTTCTGTTCCCAAGTATGTAAGCTACTTTGTAAGTTGCTTCAGTGACATTATTTTCAGGTCTCATTGCTGCTTGAAAGAATTATCTTTGCCATTGCTTTTCATCTTTTAATTTCTGCAATACAACCTTTCATGCCTCTCCCTCTAATTTAAAATATTTGTGGTCCTTATGAGTGTTATAATGCTGATGAGCATTGAATTTCTTTAATGTTGATACTGTAGTACCACAAAGCAAGCAAATCAACTTATCTTCAGCAGAAACAAGATAATATTGCAATTCCCAATCCTCATTAAAAAATCCGTTTTCTTCCTTCAGCGCTCTCTTGGTCTTCTCTGACATGATGGGCTGTTAAGCATACAGAATTCAAAAATACTGTCGAGCTGTGCAACTACTCGCAAATCCCACTTCAAACAGAAACACAGTGCACCATTGTCAAAAGCTGATAACAGACTGGCGTACTCGACCCCCATAACCTCTCACCCACCAGCCTCATGCGGTAGTGGCCCCAGTCAGGCGAGGAAAGTTAGAACTAAATCACAAGCATAGCAGCCGTCAATTTAGCCCTTATGGCTGACTAATAATGTTCTAATTGTGCTGGTCAATTTGGGAGGATTATTTTGTTGAAACTTATTTTATTCTTTGGTATTTTAAATACATTCATTTTAAAAATAAAATAAAAATATAAAAGATGAACAAAAATGTATTAATAAAAATAAAAGAATTTGTTCTGTAAAAATTGGATTCAGTCAAAAGGCTGCACTTAAGGACCTAGAGGGCCACATGTGGCCTAAAGACCACAGGTTCCCCACCCGTGATTTGGTCCCTTTCTTCTGGCCCTGCAGGATCAGCCTCTGACTGCTTCCTGAGTCCCACTGGGGAGGTGAATTTGTTCCAGTTCTCTGCTACGCCTTGGGTCCAAGAGCAAATATTAGATATGCAGAACAATGGGAAAACTCAAGACAGCGATGCTTAGAAAGGCAGACAGGGCAGTGTGTCCACTGGACTCCAGTCCTTGGGAGAGGGATAAGCATGAAGAAGGCAGGACCTCAGTCTTAAACCAGGGTACAGGCCTGGCTATCAGAGCAGGAATTAAGGACCAGAAACCAAGGGAGGTGCCTGGATTCCCACCACAGCTCCAGGAATCATAGGTCAGGTGTGATAGAGACTTCTAGGTCTCCTTCAGTATCCTTCTCCCCTTCTCCAGGGGTACAGGATATGTAGCCAGGCATAAGTCCACTCAGCTAAATGCTACATTTGCTAGCCTTCCTTGCAGCAGAATATGGCCACTTGATTGAGTCTGGTGTATGGTGTGTGAGTAGGCATGATATGTGCACCTTCCTGGAAGGGATAGGTCTTAGTTTGCTTGGACTGCTATAACAAAATACCACACACTAGGTGGCTTATAAACAACAGAAATTTATTTCTTAAAGTTCTGGAGGCTGGGAAGTCTAAGATCAAGGTGCTGGCATGTTGGGGTTCTTGTGAAGGCCCTCTCCTGGCTTGCAGAGAGCTGCCTTCTTGCTGTGTCCTCACTGGTGGGGAAAGAGAGCAAGCTAAGGACACTAATCCCATCATGAGATCCCACCCTCATAACCTCATCTAAACTGAATTACCTCTCAAAGACCCCACCTCCAAATATGATCACACTGGGGGTTAGGACTTCCGTATATGAATTTTGGAGGGACACAAACCTTCAGTCCATACCAGTATGTCCTCCTGATCTTTCCTTCTTTCCACCTGTTGGAATGGGGTCATGCTGGTGAACCATCTTGGGCCATGCAGATAAGGGCAACATCCTAGGGACTGGCAGAGCACCAAGATGTGAGGAGCATGGGGCCCTGGCCAGCTGGAGAGGGGCCACCATGCCAACTCCAGCTTCTGTGCGACAGAGAAATAAACTTCTGTCTGGTGTAAGCACTGTTAGTTTTGGCCTCCTGTGTAAGCATCTGATCCTCTCCTAACTCAGTGATCTTAAAAGTGAGGTATAAGTTTACAAATATTCTCCATGGGATATGAAAATCCTTATAATTTTAAGAGAATCAATTTCCAGATGCTCAGAACTTCCATATAATAATGTTATTGATGATAATTATAATACTCAAATTTAAAAATTAACTATGTTTCATGCACTTTACTTATACTACTAAGTCATTTAACAACTCTTACACATATTCTTCCCTAAAATTGGCTTGTCTTAGAACGTGCCTGGTTGAAACTGCTTCTCACTCCACAAATGCCCTTCTCCTGCTTCAGAGAAAAGGTGTATCTCTCACTCATTTCAAATGTTATAATGAGGCCTTGCCCTTGGGCAGTGTTTCTCAAAATATTTTTCATTATCACCTCCTAACAAGCCTTTTAGACATTTTTTCCTAATACTTCCATCATGAAATTTTAATACCATAGATATACAGATGGTCTCCAACTTAGGATGGTTTGATTTACAATTTTTTGACTTTATGATGGGTTTATCTGGACAACTGAGGAATGTCTGACATGGTTCAGCTTATGATTTATTGACTTTATGATGGGTTTATGGATATTTAACCTGATGCATTTTGGCTTATGATATTTTCAATGTACAATGAGTTTATCAGGACATGGTCCCACTGTAAATTGAGGAGCACCTGTACTTTGTACATCTGTTCGTGTACTATGTGCATATCTGTGCTTTATATATAAAGCAGTAAGATTTTTTTATCCCTCAATATCCAATTTTTGCTCCTATCAAGAAAGCATGTCCTAGAATGTAAAAACCTATGGGACACTCAGGTACTGTTTGAAATACTGGAGTTAGTGTGGGAAATTACATGACTCTATGATTGAACAACAAACCTTTTGCAATTCATCTGATTTCTGATTCTTTGTTTTATAAAAATTCAGAGATTTAATCAAATTGTCAGCTGATAAATTTTTAAAATTAGCTCAGAAAGAGTTCAAAGGATTAAAAAAAATTCCTATAACAAAATCCTTTCCATTTCTATGTAGTCATTCATATGAATAAAGTTTCCCAGGACTTTCATATATAAAAATGGAAAATATTAGTATAATTGATGCTGAATACTGACTCATTCTAACATCAAGTATTATTTATCCATAGAAATAACTAGAAGAAGTCTCACTCATTTGGAGACACATTTCCAATAAAATTCACTTTTTATGTTTAATAATTTATAACATTTATGTTTATTTTAGCAAAATTTTAGTGATAACTAAATTCAAGAGACATCTTTTAACTCTTGAATTCTTTTTGTCATAGAAAATTAAAAAACTCATTAAATTAAAAAAATTAAATGTCATACTGTATATGAATATCTATATATGGCTGAATATATATCTAAATGTAGCTATATCTCTATATATCACTAAATATCATATATAAATATCTATCTTTCAGTATTATAGATAAACATATATTTTGCAAGGAAATTATGATGGAATGGTTAATAAAAGATAAGAATAAAAAATATTATAATAGAATGAAATAATATGGGGGAAGACAGATAAAATATGAGTTCAAGAGAAAAATAAATTGCTATAAAATTTCTGACTGCTAAAGAAGGACTTGTTTATGTATATTTTAAATAGACGGATAAATAATGATATGTACCAAGTCATAATAACTTTTAGATTCCATTTATTACATTTAAAAGAGTCATGTAACAGTTTAATTTAAAAATGCCAAAATAGGCAACATGCAAGAAAGAATATCCTTCGCAACCATTTAAGCTAATGATGAAAAATATTAGATATCAACTTAGAAATGAGCAAGATGGTTTTAAAAATTATTTTCAGGGACTGGGTGTGGAGGTTCATGCTTGTAATCCCAGCACGTTGGGAGGCCAAAGTGGGAGGATCACTTGAGTCCAGAAGTTCAAGACCAACCTGGGCAACATAGCAAGATCTCATCTCTACCAAAAATTTAAAAAATTAGCTGGGCATGGTGGTGTGCAGCTGTAGTCCTAGCTACTCAGGAGGCTGAGGTGGGAGGATTGCTGGAACCCAGGAGTTCGAGGTTACAGTGAGCTATGATTGTGCCACTGCATTACAGCCTGGGCAACAGACTGAGACCCTTATTTTGAGGATACCAAGTGAAAAGTGGGTTGAAGATTTCTGTCCTAACTGATACATGAGGTTAGAGTCTGACTGGCAGCCCTGGTGATGGTGTCAAGTGATCAAGGGTGAGGTGGAAGTTGCCTCCATCCCACTTCCAGTTGCCAGTTCTGGCAGCCAGAGCGAAACTGAGCCTATAGGTGAGCACGAAATGGCCATAAGGGTGATGAGTGAGAGGGCAGAGTCTGGGAAATCGGGCTACTGCTGGCTGCTTGGCATGATGGCTGCTTATTCAGCCCCTTCTTGTTGGGTCAAGAGGTGAATAGTAGCCCAAAGGAGGAGCTATATATCTGGGACATTTCCTCCACCAAGGGCCTCCAACCCCCCGGGGTACTAGCTACATCACCAAGTTTCCTATGACTTTTCCCCACTCCAGCTCTTTTCAGCTTTTACTATTCTGGCTTTTCTTTTCTCAAAAATGTGATCCCTGTCTACCTGTCTAGAATCACCTGGAGTGCTTGTTCAAGTGCCAATTTTTAGTTTCACTACATATCTACTGTAGTGGCATCTCTGGGGGTAAGACTCAGGATTCTGGATGATTAACTTGTCAGCATAAGAATTACTTCTTTATGCCTTAACAACTTGTACCTAAGCTATAATGGTGACTTTCTTTGCTTACCACAGAATTTGAGCTTGGGAGTTTGGATTAAAAACACTGAGAAATGGAGATGCAAATCAAAATAGGGTTTGGCCTGTTCTACTCTTGGATGATTAGCAGACACTTCCTGGGGTCTTCTTGGCTTTAACCTGGGGAAGCAAGAAGAAAAAAACTAATGTTCAGAGCAAGATGAAATGCATTTCAAAAAAAGGGGAAAATCACAAAGCAAGCTCTCTTCCAGACTGATGCTCAGGACCATGACATTGGACAAATGTCCACAAACGTTCAACATTGACAAAAGAGCAGATGGTTTCCAGCACTGTACCTAACTCAGAGCTGGATACTATCCCAGCTCTGGGGGCTGGATCAAAGTTGAACTAGGCCAAGAGAATCATCATCAGAGGCCAGGAATGGGCGTCCTATTCAGGGGAAGCTTAGAGAAGAACTGGGGGATAATAGGGCTTGTATTTAGCAGAGTCAGAGCCAAGGCCAGCTGATCCTTTGAGGGAGCCTAAAGCAACAGGCCCGTGAAGGCGGAAGCTGGGCAGATGGATCCCTTTGAGAGCTTGGAAAGGGGTTTACTTAAAGAAGTAGGTAAAAATGGAATGAAGTGGACTTAGAATTTCTAGTTAATTTTCCACTTTTAAAAATCAGCAGCTGCCTCTCTTGATCAGCTACCTGGGCTGGCTTTGAAGTTCAGGTCACAACCCTTAATTTTCTTTGAGTTCACTGCATGGTACCTTGTGGCACTGGCCATCAGAAAGATGTTTTCAATTATTTAAAATAACTTAAGCAAGGCAAAAATATTTGCTTTGTGCCAGCCCCAACAAGCTTGGCTTCCCTCGTCTGGCAAGGCTTACCACTTTTGTGCTTTGGAGAAGGGAAGACTCAACCCCAGTAGAAACCCTACAAGAAGAGGACAAAAAATCCCGAGAATTTATTTGTCTGTTTATTTATATTTCTGCTTTGTATTTCTAGGTTTGGAGAGTGGAATTTTCAGAAACAACTGTTTGTCTAGACTAGAGAGGAGTTTTGAACATTTTTCGAGAATGATTATTGCTTCTTTGATTTCATGACACTCCCATCTTCTCTATTACCACCTTGTTTTCATAATAATTTAGTGAATTAAAATAGTTTGTTTGGAGAAGTTAGGGAAGAATTTTGGGGTGCTTCTGGGGGTGAAATGGAAACCCTTGTGGTCAACAAAACCAGGAATGAGGACTGCTACTATTAGACTGGAAATATCAGAGAGTAGCCTAAAAGGATTTTAAGAGTCCTCAGCCTTGGATGTTTGTAATGCAGCACTTTGGTTTCTAGTATAAATGAGCAATTTGTTTCTAATCATTTTTTGTATCTCACTTACATAGACAACATTCTTTCCATTTATTATATTTACTTAAAAATTGTTTTAACCCACCAAAACACATGGGGAGATGTAGATATCAGCCACAGTGTTTCATTTTTCTTATTTGCCACTCCGATCATTTGTTTATTCAGTTTAAGGAAAAAGCATCATGGTTTTCTACCCATTTGCTGTTCCTTTTCGGTCTGAATCACTTATGCATTGTCTGGTCATTCATTTCTCTACTTATTCAGTTGACAAATACGTACTGAGCACCTACCATGTTCTCAAATTGGGATAGCTGTTCGGGTACAGGAAGATGCGTTTCCTGCACTCAGGAAGCTTCCACTGTGTTGGAATTCTCCATGTGTTCCTCTCAGGCACCCTGAGAAATGACATTCTCTTGACTATGTGTCATCAAGGCCTGGTGGGGGCATTTTCTGGCCTGTACTTTTATTCTGGCTGTTTTTATAGTTACATACCCGGGGGGAAGATGGAGATGTTTGAGCGGGGACCTTGACTACAGAGAAGTAGATAAATACGTCCTTGGGGATTTAGCCACAATCCAGGGGATTATTGAACAAGTCTCCCATTGTGAAGGAAGCTGTAAATCAAATAACATAAGGCCTTCGTTACATAAGGGAGCGACTCCCCATTACCAAGTGGATTTGCAAGCATCCAGACTCGACCTGTGCCGTGAGCGGCCCGGGGTAGTCAGCCTGCTGCCGCATGTTCCTGGGTCTGCCGGGTTCAACTCCACACGCTCACCAACTCTGCCCGCTGAGCTGACTTAAGACTCCCTTGGCTGGCTTGAAGAATATCTTTTTTTTTTTTTCCTTCTTCAGGTACAGAGTGTTGAGTCAATCATAATCCTCAGCTCATTGTCCATGCTCTACTCCTTCACTGGTTTGCTGTTTGTTTTTCTCTTAAATCCTCATTCCCCATCCTCATTCCTCTTCAACCATAGGTACTTTTTTTCTTAAAAATGTATATTGTTTGGTCTGAATATATTTTTTCCGTCTTTTAGTTGTAACCATGTTCAAACAAAGTGGAAAGTTGCAGGAATAGTACAGTGTACACTCTATACCTACCACCTAGAATCAAACATTTTATAACATTTTGTTATACTTGTTTAATTTTATACAGGTTTTTGAAAGTAAGTTGCAGACATCATGCTAAATACCACCCTTAAATACTTCAGCATGCTTCTCCTAACCATAAGGACATTCTCCTACATAAAGATAGTGTCATTATCACACTTAAGAATGTTAACAGTAATTATGTAATTTCATCTAATATTCAGTCCATATTCAAATTTTTCTAAGAATATTTTTTATAGGTCTTTTTTAAAAAACCAGAGTTCAATCCTCCTCTTTTTAAAAAAATAACATTGATCTTTTGAAGAGATGAGTCCAGTTGTCTTGTAGAATGTCCCCCATTCTGGATCTTTCTGATTGCTTTCTCATGATGTTGTTTAATTTATTTCTTATGTCTTTTATTTCCTCTACATTGGAAGTTAGATCTACAGACTGGATTAAATTCAGTTTAAAGCTTTGGCAAGTATACTTCAGAAGTGATTTTTTGGTTAATATTGCATCTGATTAGGATTGTAATTTCAAAATGGCTGTCTGACTATTTGAGATGTTAAGTTTGATTACTTGGTTAAAGTGATGACCACCAGATCTTTGCACTGTAAAAGTACATTTTGCCTTTGCCAATTAGCAAGAAATCTGTGGGGTAATACTTTGGTATACTGTGAATATCCTTTTCTCCAACATCCTTTGCCTTAATAACTTTAGCATCCATCAATGACTCTTGTCTGAATCCATTACCTTACTGACAGTTGTAAAATTGTGATATACTAATACTATCAGCCCTTCTACATTTAGTAGCTGGAATTGTTCTACAAAGTAGAGCTTTTATTCTTCTATTGTGAATAAACTCATCAACTACTTCTTCACAAAAAGCTAAGATATTTAAATATTTCCCTTTCACAACCAGCTCTTGGAATAATGAGTTAGTGTAATAGTCACCTCCAAAGATGGTATCAGTGTTTTTCTTTCTCTTTTTACTTCATTTCATCTTTTGGACCTGTGGATATTATTTATTCAAGATTTTATAATCAGTTTTGGTCAACTTTCTTTTTACTGCTCAAATTTCCCCAATTTGGCCAACGGGAGTCCTGCTCCTGTGAATATAGGAGCTGTTCCAGACTTTAAATTATCTATTTCTCTAAGCAGACTTGGTTCCTTTTAGTGGAGAGTACTATTTAGATTAAGGCACTGAATATGCTTATTGCTACTTGTTTATATTGTCTATGTTTCAGCAGACAGAGCCAGAAATAAACAAACATATAAAATGTTAATTTTTGTTATTTCTGATTTAAATTTAATATTACTTGGTTTACTTAGCTTTGATTTTAAATCTGTATCGCTTTTCTCTTACTGTAAAATTCTTAATTTCAAGTTATATCATATGTACTTAGTTTCTTTATTCTATGCAAAATAATTTCAAAACGACAATAGCACTTTTACTTTACTTCACTAATGAGTGAAGTTTGAGATTTATTTGCCTTTCTTTTTGTCTTGGAATATATCCCATGTAGAACATTTTCATAGCACTTTTTTTGTTTCCACAGTTGGGGTGCTATGCTTCCCTGTACACATAGACATCTCAGGTCAAGGTAACTATTCAAAAAAAAAAAAAAGAAAGAAAAAAAGACAACAAAGGACCTGGGCTGCAATTCTCTAAAAAGTTGTTTTTCAGAAAAGTAACAGTTGAGATTTCCTTTAAATGGAGCCCAAACATTCCCATCAGTCAGCTATGTAGTCCTTGCAGTAATAGCAAGATTTGGGTTAAACTTGTGGAACTGCAAAGAATATGTCAAGGCAGTCATTTTTGTGGTGTGTGGAACAGTGTATAATCTCTAACTCTGGAAGCCCAGGGCACAGAATTAATGAGAGGTTTCATGTGTACCTAAAAGAGCATCTTTCCAAGTATTTATTGCCCTTGTGTTGGCATATGTTCATGAAGGCCTTCAAGTTGGTGGTCAGTTCAGAGACTTCAAAATTTCCTTTAAAAACTCTGCCTAGGGCCTGTGTACTTTTCTGGATATGTGTTATACTTCAATAAAAAGTTCAGAAGAAATGAAAGAAAAGAACCCAATTCTGTTTAAGTCCCACTTTTTCTAGGCTACATCTAACACGGCCAACCCCATTTACCTTTAGCATTTCTTCCAAACTCTGAGCACTTTGGAAGATTTACTTTTGTCTTTGGAACTGGCAAACTGTAATGTAGTGAAAAGAGCTCTCAATTTGGGGCAGAGTCCCTGACTCCAGAACTTGTTCTTTCCCATAAAAGTTGCCTATTATTGGCCAAGACCTTTGACCTTTTTAATGGCTCAATTTTCTCATCTATGGGACAGGCATAATACATGTTGTCAGAGAACATGTTGTCATGAGGATCAAGTAAGATAATGGATCTAAAAAGTGCTTCATTAATGATAGAAAATGTGAAAACTTTACAATATTGTTTCTAAACTTTTCTGTTATTTTTCTGGCCCGTTATGTTGTTATTTTGCTTTCCATTTTCCACGTGGGGGCCAGAGGCATCCAGCCAGACCATCATGTTGGTTCATCTCTCCTTGGCTCTGGGGCCCCCATCTCTCCCTCTGCCTCTCAACTCCCATCACTGCTCTGCCTTCAACTCCTTCTCTTCTCTCCTCTGTCCATTCTCTTGCAGAGGCTGGGTTTCCTGCTGTCTTCAAACATCCAGGTTCAATCCCACCTCAGAGCTTCTGCTGTTTACCTGCTGGGAATGCTTTCCCCCTGACGTCCCTGTGACTTACTTTCTCACTTCCTTCAAGTCTTTGCTTTTTACTAAGGTCTTTTTTAGCCATTCTGTTAAAGTTGCTCTCCTGGCACTCCCTGGCCCTCCTTCCTGCTTTATATTTTTACATGGCACTTATCACCTCCTAATATTTTTTCTGAGTGACTTATTTATTTCGGTTAGTTGCCTTTCCCCACCAGATTATAAACTCCATGAAAGCAGGGATTTTTATCTGTTTTGTTAACTGATGTATCCCCATTCATTATTCATTCATGTATTCCCCTGAATGAATGAATGACAGTTTCAAAGTCTTACAATCAGATGGAGAGTGAATGGGAACTTACATTTCTGGACACTTTTCAGAACATAACTAGTAAAAATGAGCCCTGTTGGAAAGGCTAATGCAGATTTTCTACTTCCCCCCAGGATCTTGACCACCTGGAATATATTTGTATAATCTCTTAGCATGTTTCAATAATCCAGGAATGCTGCTTCTATTCCTGGATTATTAAAATGTGTAGAGAAGCCGTAAATTCAGGAGAGATGTTCTCTGAAGAAAGAGAAAAAAGTTGAAATGTACCAGGCAGGTTTGACTGAATGCGCTAATCTACTGTATGCAGTTGTTTCTTCACCCAGGTTTGTTGTATTTTCATCAGCACCATGTGATTTGGTCTTGCAGCTTCTTAAAAGGCAGAATGGGGTATACCCATGGTATTTCCCAAACTGTGTGCCAGGGAATACTGGTTCCAGGAAATGGTAATCTGTACTCTAAAAAGAATAAGGGTTCTGTGGTTCTGACTCATAGTACATATTAGCATATTAAAGGCTTTGAGGAGTCACACAGCTTAAAAATAAATAAAGGATGCGTGGCCTGTATTTATTGGCCCTACTTAATGGAATGGGGAAGACTTTTTCACTGAGTATATATTAACACTCTATCATGCTCCCAGAGAATAAAATATAAATGAGTTCTTATATCTATGGAGTTTTACTTACTCTCTTGTTAAAACACTCAGCACTAAAATAAAATGTGTATACTATGTCCATGACACCATGCCAGATTATTTTTAAAACTCCAGGCAATATTGAACTCTGCTACAGTATATTCATTTATTTGAAATGACACCCTGATATTAAAAGACATTACCTATTTTGTGGTCACAATCTATACCTTTCAAACTGTCATTCCCATGGATCTCATGGCTGTATACATTTTATTTTGCCAGTGAGTTCTTTCTGTTCAGCACCTGCAAGCTTACCTGAGGAAGGATCGGCATTCATAGAGTATCCATTACATCAGCAATATCAAGGCTCTATTGTTCTTTTTAGACTTTTTATCAATGGAATATTTATTAAGCACTGTTCCCTGCTTTATGCCAGGAACTCCATTAGACACAATGAAGATGCCAGGGAGAAGAGACAGAACAAGCTCATGGAGCATACATTCTAATATAGCTAGGCAAAACCAACAAGTGAACAAACCCAATAATCAAATGTTGAGACAAGGGTTTTAAAAGAGGAGAGGGGGAGCTGAGACAGAGGGAAAGGTGTATGTGAGGGTGTTTCCTGCTGGAGGTGAGGTGGTCCGGAAGGAGGTAAGGACGATTGAACTGAGATGCAAGAATGACAAGGAGCTGGCTGTGCCAAGACGGTGAGGAGGAATGGCAAGACCAATAGCTTAGTGGTAGGAAACTACTTGCTAAAGAATTGAAAGCAAGTCACATGATTGACCCATAGTGTTCACGAGGGCCACAAAATGAGGGAAGAGTAGCAGCCAGTGTGTGCACAAATCATTCAGGGCTTCTGAGGCCACGTATGGACTTTAACTGAGAGAGCAACATGATTGAATTCATGTTTCAAGGAACCTCCTCCAAAGCAGAATACACCCCAAAGTACTAAAAGTTTTGTTTAGTGAACAATGGGCATTTAAAAATATTTTTAACTATCTAAAAAAATACAGATTACATATTTATCCTTCTCTCTAGCTAAAATTATAATATCCACCAATTCTATGTGAACCACTGGGCCTGGATGAAGTGCTATTCTGCTCTCTGTTGCATACAGGAGTCTCCACATCTAGGACTTGTGTAGCTCTGTGTTTCAGAGAACACCCATAGCCTGGAACACATGAGAAGATTTTTGGGGCAGAGTCTACCCTTGGCAGTGCTGGAGCTTGTTTGGGGGGAAGTACCCCTTACTCTCATCACCCTTTCCTTCTTCCTGGCCCCCAAACCTTCCTCTGATTTCCATTCTAGGCAATATTGAGCCTAGTAGCTCACACAGAATCTCTGTTAGTGTTAACAGGTAATTATGATGTTAAAAGATTCCCTGAAATGTGGTCCCTACCGAAAGCATTTATATTTTGAAAGATAATTCTTCAGGGCAATCTTGGCACCGGAGGCATAGAGAGAAGAGCCATCGGGTAAATAGGGGACACGCCCTCTCAGTAAGTCTGGTGGGACCCATGCCCTGGTGCTGTCTTTTAGAGGGTTCTACATGTTGGAAGTACACACACAAATTAATTACATTATACATGGGTGTCTTTGTCACTTGTGGTCCTACACTCAGTGTTGGCATGGTGTGATCTGTAATCCTCTCACGACTAGCACTGCTCAGGCCCCAAGGAAATGCTTTTCCACATCTCTTGCCCTAGGTTCCTACAACAAAGGCAACTGGATCTAGAGGTTTGTGGATTTTCTGCTGAAGTCAGAGAGAGACACTACTTTGAAGAGGAGGGAGGATTTGAGCAGAGAAAGAACCTCAATAAGACAAAACGAATTAATCAACATTTCAAATCCCTCCCTGCAGAAAGCATGAATTCAAGAGATTGTTTCCCAGTCATGCTGAGCATCCATTCTCTTGCTCTTTTTCATGTTTTAATTAGTGGTTCTGGGCGCACTCATGAGTTACCTTGTAAATGGCAATTCAGAATATTTGTAACATCAAACAAATTCATAAAACTCTTGAAGTTGTATTTATGTCAGTATGGACATAACATACTTGAAGTATGATAGTGATTTTTTTCCCCATTGGCTACTAGATAGACGGTAAACTCCGGAATAGCAAAAGCTTGGCTTGTATAAAAATATTTTCTAAGATTTATTTAAATTCTCAAAATGAAGAATTTCAGCTTTATTTAAATAATTTTAGTTTTAAATGTTGATATTCAATTAGAATTTGTATTTTATCTTTTAATTTTAATAGATGATTTTGAATACATTAGAAGAAAAATAACTTCCTTTGAAAACTTATGAAAAATCATTTTTACTTTTCCAATTTTTTTGCGTTTACCCTAATTTACAGATTTGAAGAAAATTTGTTTAAATTTGTAAACTTTGAATGTTATTTATTTAATTTTTAATCTTTTACATCATTGCAAATTAGTATAATTTGTAATTGTGACAGAAATTGAAAATACAAAAGGAGAGTTTATAAAAGAAAAAAGCTATAAAGGAATAAAAGTAATTATTCAAAGAAGCAGTCTGCTTAAATTTTCAAAAATTATGAAAAAGGAAACTGAACATGCTGCTGTCAGGTATTACCCACATAAAATTTGTAAATAGGACATTAAAAAGTATTTTTTGAGTTGGTTTTTTGAGTAATAAATTATATATAGTAAAAGTCACCCTTTTTAGGTGTTCAGTTTTACGTGTTTTGACAAAGTGTATACTATTATGGAATCATGACCACAATCCATATTTAGAATATTTCCATCAACCCATAAAACTCCCCTGTGCCCCTTTGTAATCTATCCACATGACCTACTCCTCAGCCCCTAAATCCTGACAAACTTTGATCTGATTTCTGTCCCTATAGTTTTGTCTCCTTTAGAATGTCATATAAATGATATTCATATAGTATATAGTCTTTTGTGTCTGACACCATGCATTGAGCATCATCTTTTTGAGAATCATCCATGTTGTTGCAAGTATCAACTGATCCTTCCTTTTTTTTTGCTGATATATTCCATTCCATGCCATACTGCTATATATTCCATTAAATAAAGGTACTACATTTTTTTTATCCATTTACCAGTTGATGGACATTTGTATTATTTCCAGTTTGGGGTGATTATGAATAAAGCTGCTATAAGCCTTCTTGTATAAGTCTTTGTAGAGACATATGTTTCCATTTCTTTTGGGTGAATGCCTAGGAGTAGATTGCTGGATCATATGCTAAGTGTATGTTTAACTATATAAGGAACTGCCAGAGTGTTTCCCAAAGTGGCTGTATCATTTAGCACATCCACCAACAGTGTCTGAGAGTTCCCCTTCTCTGTGTACTCACTAGTGCTTGGAATTTAAGTTTTTAAAATTTGTTTTTTGTCAATTTAGCCATTTTAATAGGTAGCACCCATGATAACTTTCCCTCTGCTCTGAAGTCTCTTCTTAGGGGAGATGTGTTAACTCCTTGGGGTCTGTCTGAGACCCTGCCTTGTGAAAGACAGCTGCCACCTCACTCTGCAGCTCTCTCTAGAAGGGAGATTTCAGGATTCAATGTGTCCTCTCCTCCTGCCCTGCTCCCTCTGCACTAGGGGTGAAAGAAGAGTCAATACAGCACCCCAAGAGGCTACCAGCCCCTAGTCTAGAAAACACGACCTATGTTCAGGTAGTTTTTTGTGCAAAGACCTGGCACAGCTCCATGGGCCACCTGATGGAGTGGTCGGTGACACCGAGAAGAGGCTGTGAGCAGTGGAGACTTCATTCCAATAACCATCAGCATGAGGAGGGTCATGGGATGTGGCAAATGGTGGCACATTTGTTTATCCCACTGCCAAGACCCTGAGAAGAGCAGTCTTCCAGTCCATGACGAGTTCAGTTTCAGGATCCTTAAATCCTTGGCTGTGGGATTGGGGAAGGCTGGTCTGTGACCAGCGTTGGCAGCTTCTCCTAGTAGGCAAGGGGGTGAAAATTGGGAGATATCTACTTAACCTTGAATGACTCTAATATTTTTAGTAGCTTATAAAGAATACCACCAGTGGAAAGTATACTTCCTCAATTTCAGATTCAGCAAAAATGACATTCAGTAGATCAAGATGCTGCCTCTTCCTCATCACAAGAATGTGTCCCCACAGGAGCTATGGTGTTTTGTGATCTACCAGCTGCAGGCTGGGGTATAATATTTCCCGATTTGGCATTTGGAGAACCTTCAAATCTTTAAGGGCATTTGTCTCTCCTCTTAGTTACCTCTTCCTTTGAGGATTATGAAAATCTCGAGAAATGCCAAGCTTCCTTTTCAAATTTTCTTTATTAAGTACAAGATCTCTCTCTTTTTCTTCTTCTTCTTTTCTATTTTTAATACTTCTAATGAATGTGGGTTAACATCTTATGCCCATTACACTGGCAAGTCAACTTTTCCAAAAGGCTGACCATGTGTACAGTATTCACAGTCAATTAAGCTGTCAACTACATATTTTGTATTCATTTACTATATTAATAACTTAGGGGTTGAACATGCAGAGTTGGACAACCTGGATTCAAATTATAACTCAAAGACTTAGGCAGCTACCATACTCTCCTAAAATTTGAATGTGCTGCCAATCTGTTTCCTTCTTTACTTATTTTTGAGTGTTCTTGACTGTTGGTCTTATTACTTTCATGTACACAATCAGTTAAGAACTTTCAAAGATAAGTACATTTCCACAAATAGTCATACAGTAATTTTTGCTACATTTTATTGTGATAAAATGCTGTATAATCTTGGGTGAGAAATTCATCCTTAATTACACTCTTTATTATTTTTCTTTAAAAAAACCTTTTGAGATGTAGCAAACATAAAGTGTATTAATCTTCAGTGTATGGCTTGGTGAATTGTTGTATACACCCATGTAATCACATTAATTACTGTTGCATTTTATTCTCAGAAAAATTAATATGCATTTAAACTTCAATTTGGTAGTTTTTGGTAGAATTTCAATATGTGGAGCACACAAAGAGTGTTTCCCTCTAAGTTACAGATAGAATACTTAACTATATTTGAAAGTATTCATATATTATCAAAAATCCTCATGACAAACTTTATTTGTATGACTCACATTGTTACATTTATTATAATTATGTTAGCCTACGTATATGTTACGATGTTAGTCTTGATCTCCAGATCAAGTAAGCTACAAGCTCTGACCAAATATTTCTCTTCATTTTTGTGTGTTGCACTGTTCAAATATGTGATCTAAAGAGTCTTAAATGCCACTACAAAGCTATTGTCATATCAAATGACCCAACAGCTCATCTGACAATGAAAAAAACATAAATGATTGACTTTAGTCTACATCTCCAAATAGGCCACCTAGTCAATGGATCCTGGACAGTGGTGACGATAAGGA
Source organism: Lemur catta (assembly GCF_020740605.2). Lineage (NCBI taxonomy): Eukaryota > Metazoa > Chordata > Mammalia > Primates > Lemuridae > Lemur > Lemur catta. The sequence continues at coordinate 23,129,953 of NC_059139.1, read as the reverse complement.
TTTCACAAAATTATGATCCATGGGACAGATCTTGTCATCCTCGGCCAAAACGGGAGACTGAGAAAATAAAAAATAGCTTGGATGGTAAAAATCTGTCCCGCCTTTCATCTGGCTGGAATAAAAGATAAAGCTCATTGCAGAGTTAACAGGAAACTATTTCTTCTAAGGACATGCTTCAGCTACAAAGTGTCATAACAACTCCCTACTCTCAGTAACTGCTGTTTTCTTACTTGCTGAGAAACTTTGCTGTTTGAAATTAGGTTCGTTAAGAATAAAACATCTCACCCTCGCCTGGAGGATCTAAGTCACTTTGACACAGAGAAGCAGCATCCAACCCAGATGCAGGGCTTCAGATAAGAGCTGTTTGGACCCAGCTTTTCACATCTGTCTCAACTTTGTAGTTTCTAAGGAAATAGACCCTGTGTTCGCTTTGTAGCCCAGACTTCATGTTGACTTCTCTGTGTCTATCAAAATACTACTTCAGTTAAATTTTACTTAACTCTACACTTCCCCCAGACCCTATAAAAAAAATCCTTCTTTTCCTTTGTTTGGTGAGATGTCTCTCTGGTATGTGGTCTTTGCAAAGCAGTCCAAATCTGCTCTGTTGGACTACAGGTTTGTACCCAGATGTCTTAATCTGATTAGGCTAGGGCAGTAGGTTTTATTATTCTTGTTTTTAAAGATAAGGAAACTGAGGCTCAAGAAGGTTATATAAAGTATACAAAGGGTCATGGTAATATGTAGTCACAGAATTCAAACTGAGGTCTGAAGTGTAATGAAGCCTGATCCTTTTTCATGGTGCCACTCTGACCTCCTGCCTCTCAGAGCTTCTCCTGGAACCACCTTTGTTTAACACACCCACTGCGAAGCCACAAAAGCCACTCCTGCGATTGGGCTCTTCCTCATCACAGTAAATATCCAATCTGACACAAATTCCTCCAAGTATGGTTTCACTTACATGGTGCACCTCTCTTACAGGAACCAAATGAACCATCCAACACTTAGTTCTGAGTTTTTTTCTTCCTCAGCCACACTCATCAGAAAATATTTCTAACAATACACTCTGGGTCTTCACACATCCACGGCTGTTCTCGTGCTGTTTCCCGACCTTGAAATCCTTGCCCACAATTCTCTTCCTATCCAAATCGTTTTTTCCCAAAATATCATGTCAAGGTTCCTTGTGGAACAGCAGAAACCATGCTAGTCTGTTTTAGCAGACAAGTAATTTAAAAAGGATATTAGGATATTAGGTATTTCACAGAAACTTTTTTTTTTTTTTTTTTTTTTTTTTTACTTTCATGCTACTTTGCAGGACTGGTGCAAGATAGCACCCCAGCTGCCTGGACACAAATGGCAGTTTTCACCTCTGACACTAGGGGGTGCTAGACTCTTTCAGCTGCTGTTTTAGAAGCTGGGTGTCTGCCACCATGGTCATCAGGACTAGCCAGATTGGTGCTTCATTTACATCTGAGCTTCCAAGTCCAGTCTTCCAGGAATGCATCTGACTGGCAGCGCCTAGGTCACATGTCTACCATGCAGCTGCAAGAGAAGCTGGGGGAAAGTTTCTGGATTCTATCTTAAGAAGACACAAACTTATAAAGTGAAGAAGTCCCTCCAAAAAGGAGGGGCATTCAAATAGCAGAGATGCCAGATAAGAATGAAAAAAGTCCATTACACTGGGGCCCAGCTCAAAAATCTCCTCACCTGGAAAGTGTTCTCTAAAACCACAGCGAGGCTGAAGCCCGCTTTGTTCTGTCTCTCAGGTGTACGTTATTTGCATTTCCACTGAGTTATTATAATTGTAAATGTTGTGATTCATACCCCTCTCATATCTCCTCATCTTTATTTCAGTTTATGACTTCCAGCTGCCATAGATAGTACTTTTTTTTGGCCTGAGGGCTTTTTTTGGCCATTTAGCTTCATGTCATTTGCCTGTGCTGTAGGCTGAACGTATCGGGGTATTAACACAGGCCAGGGGCAGCCCTCAACCAATGACTAACAGATGGTGTATGACTATCTCAGCTCCTTTGCCGGGTAGGATAACCTCTGAGGCGTGTGTTTGATAGCAGCCCCCAGCATTTCCCCAGTGGGAGTAAACTCAGTCGCCCCTAGTGGCAGCTGGCTTGATAACTACCTCATTGGCTGTCTTCCCTGCCTTGTCTCACTCTCCATCAACGGTCAACGTCTCCTTCATGTCCCGACTACTCTCACTAGAGCCTTTGTTCCAGAATTGGTTTCTGGCAGAGCCCAAAATAAGACAGCACTCTTCCTGTTATTATAGATAACCAATTACTTCTCCATCTCTCTTTTAAGATTCTTGAAGACAGGGAAAGCATTGCCATTTTTTTCTATCTCTCATGACACATAGTATAGGCCCTTGTATGCAAGAGGCATAAGACAGGAGATTATTGAGTTGAATTAAAATAGGGTCAATGGTCAGATTTTAAGTTTATACCACTATGTAGCCATATAATTTTACTCTTTCTGAAAGAAATCATGAGGTAAAATTAATAGTGGTTATTTTTTTTTTTTTTTGAAACAGAGTCTCACTCTGTTGCCCAGATTAGAGTGCAGTGGCATCAGCCTAGCTCATAGCAACCTCAAACTTCTGGGTTCAAGCAATTCTCCTGACTCAACCTCCCAATTATCTGGGACTACAGGCACATGCCACCATGCCCGGCTAATTTCTCCATTTTTAGTAGACATGGTATCTCACTCTCACTCAGGCTGGTCTTGAACTCCTGACCTCAAGCAATCTTCCCACCTTGGGCTCCCAGAGTGCTATGATGACAGGTGTGAGCCACCGCACCTGGCCAATAGTGGTTATTTTTGATGATAACCATTAGAGTTACATTGTTGAATTTTCTAACCTTTGCTCATTATCACTTTAGAAAATGTCAACTATCCAGGAGGGTTGTGGCCCCTTGTGACGACATACTACTGAATGATCCCATTACTCTGAGCCCTTCAGAGTTGAATGGCCTGTCACGGCCACAGTCCTTGGGCAAAACACCTCATGAGGAATGCTGAGGACAGCCAAAGGGATGTGACTAACCATGTAGTGGTCTCCTTAACCCTGGACTCCAGCCTGAATCCACCCTGGACCCCAGCCTGAATCCATGCCTGGGGAGAGTAAGTCCTTTTCCCAACTTCTTTCCTTATCTGTCCCACAGGATGGGCTCCCTACCATTAGGAGTAGCTCCCAGATCAATGGTCTTTTGCTTATTTCATTCTTGATTATTTGGTTTTCAATATAGGCCCAGAATCTTCAGCCAGCGGGTTTAATTCCAATGGGTCATATGAGTCATGACAAATAAAACAAATGGTAGGTGTCATGTAGCAGCTAGTCTGAAAGGTTTTGGCTGTGGTTCTGGAAAAGAATGCAAGAGGGATGTGGTTAACATACAAGAATGAAGTTTGAATGAAGCCATCATAGCATTGCTTTGGATATCAATATTTTCGCAGGTGGTTGGAGTAGGAAGACACAGGGACAAGGAAGGCCCCTGCCCTGGGCTCCCAGCCTCTATAACAGCACTGAAGAAACTTCAGACTTTCTTGCTTGTTTCTGGCAAGACCTCTACTCTTCCCTGTCCTTCAGCACCCGTAGTCTCAGTGGTGATATCTTCCCTGAGATCCTCAGGACTAATCTCATTACAGCTCTTAGCCCTGTGTAACTCAGTTATCCCTGGAAGCCCAGGACTCCTGGTCATTCCTCATCCCTTGGGTTCTTGTTTCTAAAAGATTGTATATCTGCTTTGTCGAGGCCATCTTTCATCCCTCCCCAGCTCTCAAAACTCTTCCCTTGAGCGTCTGGAACTCAATGTACAGACAAAAAGTCCTCTCTTTTCTAAAATGTCTCTTTCACTCCCTTGTTCTAACTGGCTCTTCCCTGAGGACACGGCTCCCTCTGCAGCTCTCTGTAAGGGTGGCTGGTTTCTCTCCCATGTCCCTGGCACCACAGGACTTGGAATGAGAGAGGTGTCCTCCTTGCTTCTTATTGCTGCTCCCAAGCCACTGTCCCATCTCCTCCATAAAAACACCCAGTTTTTAAACGTTGAACATCATCTGCCACCTTCCTCTTGACAATCATCTGCTGACACCAGCATCACTTCCCCTCACTCCTGGATCACCGTCACTTTCTCCAGCACTATGTCCTTCATATTCTTGGTAATTTCCGTACCCACACACAAACGTTCTAGTACACTGGGCTTTCATCTCCTCGACCTCTCTCCTCCAAACATCTCTTCCTCCAACATCACCCACTCACTCACATGGTCATGCCTTCTAGACCTTCTTTTTTTCAATAATCTTACCCCTTCAGAATCTTAACTTCAAGAATCCCAATGTCTGACCACCACTTCTTATCTCATTTCTCATATTTTTTAGGTCATTAATTATGAAATGTGTGATTTTGAATCAAAAGCATAGTTTATTATCTCTCAAACAAGAAGCAGTGCAATTAAAACGTGCCTAACTATTGATACAGTTCTGCCATCTTAACAGTAGTTTGTTTATGCCAGCAGTGAAGTCTGGAGAGCGAGTGGCAATGAAATCGTGAAAGGCGTTTTCCATAGCTTGTTGAAAATTGAATATTTTTCCTTGCAATAAGTGGTCCAAAGTTTGGAAGAAGTGGTAGGCAGTTGGTGCAAGGTCTGGTGAATACGATGGGTAACAGAGAGTTTCCAAGTCCAGCTGCTATAGTTTGAGCGGCACTGTTTGTGAGACATGTGGTTGAACGCTGTCTTGCAAGAGGATTGGCCTGTCTCTATTGACCAGTCTTGGGTGCTTAATCACAAGCATCCTTATCATTTCATCTAATTGGTTGTAGTAGACATCCCCTGTAATCAATTAACCAGGTTTCATGAAACTGTAGTGGATAATATCAGTGCTGGACCACCAAACAGACATCATTAGCTTTTTTTGATGAATATTTGGCTTTGGACTGTGTTTCAGCACTTCATATTTATCTAACCACTGTGTCAAATGCTTGAGGTTGTCAAAAAGAATCCATTTTTCATCACACGTAACAATATGGTATAGAAATGATTCATCTTTTTGTTGTGACAGCAAAGAAAGGCAAGCTTCCAGATGATTTCTCTTCTGACACTCATTTAATTCATGTGGTACCCATCTGTCCAGCTTCTTTACCTTGCCCATTTGTTTTAAATCATCCAATATTGTTGGAATACTAACATCAAACCTTGCTGCTAATTCAGGCATAGGTTGAGATGGATCTGCTTCCACTACAGCTTTCAGCTCATCATTATCCACCTTGGTCTCAGGTCACCCACGTGGCTTATTTTCAAGAACAGAACTTCTCAAACCATCAATGTACTGTGCATTCATTAGCCACATCCTTCCCAAACACTTCATTGATATTTTGAGCTGTCTGTGCTGCACTGGGTCCATGACGGAACTCATATTTGAAAATATTTAATAACACAAATTTTTGATTTATCCATAATTCACTAAAATTGCTCTAAAAAATTTTGAAAAATAATCACAAGCCAACATGTGCATTTGAAAGACCAAGGATGTACCTTCACAATAAAAATAAAACAAGAAGTGTCAAAGTGAAATGTCAAGAGCTATCAGCAGTCAAACTTAGTACTTAAGGAAACCGGACATTTCATACTTGATAACCTAATATTCGCATCCACCTGTGTCTTCCTTCACCACATCATCTCCTTGCCTCCCCCTGCATGAATAGTCACTATTCCTAATCCTGTGCTTTTAATTCCCTCAATTTTAAAAATGAATTTTTCACATATGTATATATTCCTCAGCAGTATGTTGTTATTTTTAACTTTATAAAAATGATTATACTACATGTAGTCTATTGTAGCTTGCATGTTTTACATACCATTGTGTAAACCATAAACACATTATGTACAGTATACCTTGTATGTATGTATGTATGTATACTATACACACATCTCCAGCAGTTCTGCATAGCTATAGTTTGTTTTTAATATATACTTTGTATAACATTCTGTGGTGTGAATTTACAAAAATTTATTCACTGATTTTTTTCCTATGGGCTATTTCCAGATTTTTGGTATCATTAACTATTCTTCTACAAAGAACTTGGACTTGTCTTCTGGTGTATACTTGTAAGAGTTTTTCTAGAAGCAGAATTGATGAGTTAAAGGGCATAAGCATGTTCTATATGACAATGGTGTCACATTGTTTTCTAAAGTAATTTTATATCACTTCCCATTATTCCAGGTCGCTTCCACAAAATTCTTATTTTAAAAAGCCTAGCCATTGCCAGAACCTATAACCACTGACTGTACCACCTTTTCACTCTCTTCAATTTTCTACTTAACCGGACTGTATTCCAGGGTACGTCATAATATTTATTCCCTTTGCATACGCCCTCAATATCTTTGCTTCTTTTTCCTTTGTTATGCTCATCTGGCAAACCCTAGTTCTGGTGACAGCCAAACCTCTGCTGGCTCTGTGTCTGCACCCACCCAGGGCAGTGGGGCTGCAGGTAGCTATGTGGCCATGCTGGCTGTTCCCATGTTGCATTCATGGTCACTTATGTTAGCTTCCAATGATACTTGTCAATCAGGCTATCCATCCCAGGCCCATTTACTCTCCCATGCTTCTATTTTATACCTTCTCATCTCTCCTCAGACCTCTATTACTTCTTGCTGTACCTTCACTCTCTGCTGATGATCCTGTTCTTCTTCTTCAGTGAGAAAAAGAAAGCAACCAGAAAAGAACCACCATTGCTCTCATTTCTGCACGGACTCACCTGCCTTCATTTAAGTCTGTTGTATTTTCCATTGCTACCTAACAAATTATTCCAAAACTTAAAACAACACCAATTATTATCTCACAGTTTCTGTGGGTCAGGAACCCAGGCACAGCTTAGCTGGGTCCTCTGGCTCTGGATCTGCTAGTATCTTTCTTTTGTGGCTGAATGCTAGTATGCCTTGATCAGCAAGTAGACAGGCAAGTTAGGCCCTGGCCCTCAAGGATAAGGACTTATTAATATTATAATAGCAGGCTGGATCGTAAGGGCCACACATACTCTCATCTTCCTATTGAACACACATTGGGTAAATGGAATATTGTGCTATTAATCAATTATAAAACTTAACTCTGAAGTTAAACTCTTTTTTTTTCTTAAATTGTCTTTACAGTATTGGAAAAACTAACAGACATCTAGAAAAAGGAAAGTGGAATTCTTGCCTCAACTAAGGTCAAAATAATTTACAGTTGGATCAATGATTTAACTGCAAAGAAAAGAAAGTATAAAACTACCAGAAAAACTAGAAAATAATCTATTATCTCACAATAGGAAACTTTTTTCCAAGTAGGAAAAAAACCCAGGAGTCATATAAAAAAGATTGGTAAGTTTGATTACATAATAATGAAAATATATATAAGGAGAGAAAAATAAAATGAAATGATAAATGACAAACCAGGACAATATTTTCAAATCATATCATAGACAAAGCACATATACATAATTTTAAAAGTCCTCACAAATCAATAAATAAAAGGTCATTAACCTAATACCAAAATAGGCAAAGGATATAAACAGACTATGGCGAAGATGCTCAAATTCACTCGTAATTAGAAAAATGTGAACCACAGCTACAATGAATACACTTACTTTGTGTTAGATATAATTTGCCCAAGGATATCTGAAAAGTAGCAGAACTGTAAGAAATGACAGAAGTACAAGGATATTCACTGCAGACCCTGCACAAGGGGATCATTGGGTCAGTGCTGTTTATAATAGCAAAGATTAGAAACAACCTACATGCCCCCAGGAGGAGACCGATTAAATAAAATATGGTACAATTCAAAGAATGAGGCACTGAGGGTACTGATATAGAATGATTTCCAAGATTAAAAATTGAGAAAAGCAAGATGCAGAAAAGTATGTTTAACATGCATATCAGTTGCAAAATATAAGGGACATACTTGTAAATGCATGGTCTATCTCTGGAAGTATTCACAAGAAATTAATAAGAAATTGCCTCCAGGGAGAAGAAATAGGTGGCTGGGTGACAGAGGAGGGATGGAAAATACTTTTCACTGCATATCCATTTCCTCCTCCCCTTTTTTTCACATGTACATCTGTTACTTATTTAAATGAATGAAAAAAATTTAAAGTAAAATAGTAACAATTTTAAAAGAGCTAAAATAAAATAGTCCATAAGCAACAGTATAGAAAAATACAGTACTATAGAATGAGTTGTTACTGACTGTATGTATTTAAGAGGACAGGGCAGAGTGGTTTTATATGCAAAAAATAGACATAGTCCAGGGGTGTTAGTACAGGATGGAAGCCAGATACTCTGAATCCATCTCTTGCTTTTCGCTTTCCCTGCTGGGGCCTGAGGCAAGTGAATGAAGCCAGTCAAATCTGGATAATAGTACTTAATGATCAAGCTCACCACTGCATTGTGAAAATCAATTATTTGATGTTGGCAAAATGCTTTGAAGGTGTAAAATCCCCAGGTGCAAGGCAGAGCCTGTTCAGACCTGTATGCTGTCATGGGAACTGAGACTCTGGAGTCCAGGCTTTGAGGAGATTTCTAATCACTGTTTAGTTCAACAAATGTTTTTAAAGTGCCAATGCTCTCAAATGTTTCTTAAGTGTGTGTGTCCAGAGAATTGACCTATTTCAGTTGAGTTTTCTGATTCCTGTCTTACTCCTCTACAATAGTGCCAAAGATCCAGTAAGTGAAATTTGTATTTAATGATTTCCAGAAAATGGGTTCTTTTCAGAGAAGAGAAGAGAAACTTAAGATCTTGGTGTATAATTCAATCAGAAAATTACAGACCCTTTCAGAAATTATAGAGTTTGGGACTAATGTTGGCTTTTGAACTATATATTATTAAATAATGTATATTAAATTAGTCTGTAGAAATATAACATCCTTAAAGAGTAATGTATAGTCTAACAAAAGAAAACCTAATGAAATAAGACTGTTGGTAGACAAGTCTCCATGTGTCTCTCACATTCCTGTACATCTTGCAAGCAATACACTGATGATCCTTTCCCTCGGATTGTCTTTTTAAGGATGTTTTTATAGAAACAGTCTTGGAGATAGAGACAGTGTCTTCCTCCAGAGCAAATAGTATGTTTGCTTACTGTACTTCATAAAAAATTCAAGTTCTCTAAGTTCAAAGTTCCTTTCCTGTACTGCCATACACTACATGTACAGATGTCATCTGTAACTGTCATCTGTAACCGGGGCTTGGTGAACGGGTGCAAATATGCTGATACTCTCGCTACTGCTACTGTTATAAACTATCTTTTGTCTTTGACCCAGGAGTCTTGTGTCTGCTACCAGCATTCATGAAACTGTGGCAGGGTGACTTCTTAGCTTGCAAGTGGGGTAAAATCTCAAACTCTTAACAGTTCTTGAGACAGAAGTGTTCTCTAGACCCCTGCTATACAATAGAAATATAATGCAAGCCACTCATGTGAACCATAAACATAATTTTAAATTCTACTGTGGCTACATTAAAAAGCTAAAAGAAATATGTGAAATTAAGTTTAATAATATATTTTCTTTAACTCAATATGTCCAAAATATTATCATCTCAACATGTAATCAATACAAAAATTATTAATGAGCTATTTTACATTATTTCTTTAGTATGAAGTCTTCAAATTCTAGGACATTTTTAATACTTATAGCTCATCTCAATTTTGACTAGTCATATTTCATGGGCTCAATAGCCATGTAGCCATGTGTGGCCAGGGGCTTCCATTTTGGGCAGTGCAGCTTTAGTATGAGAAATACGGTAAAATGAAAATAAAAGTTTTAAGACTTGACACAGATTTTCCTCTTAAAGAAATTAAATCCAGAACGTCAGTGATATCGCTCATTGGGCCTGTCGCTCCTGAGACTCTGAGCCATGTTCTACATGTTCCAAAATTTAAGTCTGACAGACTTGTCAGGAAATCCTTCATGCATTATTTAATCCTCCTGTGCCCTTTAAGGTACATTCAGGATTGTTGGATCTTCTGCAGCTGACTGTAATAAGACAGGAATGTGGGATAAGAGTCATTGAAGACAAATTTGATACCAATCCATCAAGCCATGCCTTGTCTTCATGTTTCCAGAGACTGAAATTTAAATGTGCCTTATTTCCCTTCCAGTTTTCTCTGTTGAGGAGTTTATCCACACAGCTTGGGGGTGGGGGTGGCTAATCCTAACCTCAGCTTGTATTATATCAGTATATGAATAGGAGATAGGATACTCACCTAATTTTGATAAAGCAAAGATGAGTAACTTCGGCCCCGGCAAGCTTTGCCTCAATTTGCTCCTGTTTCACAGGGTGGCCACGTGATCACATGAGACAATGGCAGCAAGCGGGGATTGACAGGAGAAGAAAGCACCTGAGCTGTAAAGTGCAATGGTGATGGGTATCATGATCTGTCCTCAGTATAATTCTTTTCTAAACAGCATTCTTCAGGCCTCAGAATCTTGAATGGGTTTGATTATAGTAAAATAAATAATTGCTAAAACTTTTCATCATTTGGGGATGAGGACATGCAACCCAGATAATGCCAAGGTTTAAACACATGAAATATGAGTTTGTAGGAATTGTGTACACTGTTCCTCATATCCTTACATCCTCCATACATGGCAAAATGGTAGAAATTGAAGGGATTTCTTTTAATCCTCTCATCTCACAAAATCTGATGTTCGGAAAAAAAGACTTGGATAAAAATATTATCAGATTTAATCTAAAATATATACAACAGAATCTTTTTTGAGACAAGATTCACACAGGGAAAAGACACTTTAGTTTACTACATAAATAAGTAAATCAGTCAATCAGTCTCTTCATAAGGGTCCCATAATGTTGGGAGTGGTTGAGTTAAAATAACGACATAAACTGACTGGCTGTGCTCAGGCACCCTGGACAATAACTGTCACCCTGCAGATCCTGGACCCCAGACAGCTCAGGGGCCCCTGGAGGAAGGTGGAAGAGACAACCCTGAGCCCAGTGTGAGCACTGCGGGGACCTCCCATGTGGGTCTTCTATGAAGTGGTGACCTACTGTTATGCATGTCACCCTGTCCCAGTAAATGAAGCCACCATTTGGTCTAAGATCCACACAAAGGTCCTGCCTCTCCCCCACATAGCTATTCAAGAATTACTACCAAGTCCCCTCAGTCACATTCTGTGTCCTTCTCTCCTTTTGTTTTTTGAAAGTTTATTTATTTATTTATTTATTTTTGTTACTTGTATATATTGTATAGTGGTGGAGTCTGGGCTTTTGGTGTACCCATCACCTTAGGTACATCCATTATACCCCATAGGTAATTTTCATCCTTTCACCACCCCCAGCCACCTACCTTTTGAGTCTCCGATGTCCATTATACCAATCTGTGTGCCCTTGTGTAGCATAGTTTAGTTCCCACTTGTAAGTGAGAACATGAAGCATTTATTTTTCTGTTCTTGAGTTACTTCACTTAGGATGATGGCCTCCAGTTCCAACCAAGTTGTTGCAAAAGACATTATTTCATTCCTTCTTACAGCTGAGTCATACTCCATGGTGTACATATAATACATTTCCTTAATCCACTCATCAGTTGATTGCCCTTCTCTTTTATCCAGCACCCTGACTTCCCAATCCCTCCCCAAGTTTCTTCCTATTTCTTCTACTACCCTGTGTCTCAGAAGCACCGGCTTGTGTTTCATCCCCTAGGCTTTGGCCAAATCCTTCTCTGGTTTTGAACATACCACTCATCTTGGCACCTGGCCCCTTCCAGACTCAGCTTGTCCCACAAACAATTTGCCTTTAGTTGCTGCATCTTTGGGTAAGAGCCACCTCATCCTGCATCACCTCCTAGCTAGGTGCCATTTTAGGTAGGCATTAACTTTGCTGGTAGTCATTTGTTCCTTATATTAGACAATGTTTCTCCCTTTCTTCTCCTCTCTTCTCCCTCCATCCAAATGATAGTGTGATAGAGAAAAAGCTTATGGAATTTGGAGTTTACAAAAACAGTGTTGTATTGAAGGATACCACTTGCTGTGTAGCCTTGGCAATTACTTATCTCTAAGCTTGGCTCTATAAATTGGGGGTGATAACAATCAGCGCATAGCTACAAGTTTTTTATGAGGATAAAAACATGTGCAGGCCAGTGTACAAGAGCCAGGCATAAAGTGACAAATGAGGATGGCATGTTGGAAGAACCATGAACTAAGTCCTAAACACCATTGACTTTTTGTCTGCATGGCTCTTTTTGCCAGGTCTGTATTGTTTTTGTTTATTTATTTTTGTTTCTATTTGTTTTTTTAACACAGATATATACCTTATAATTCCTGCTATAATGCATTACAAAATCTTTGACATGATATGCTTTATTATCTGTGTTCCTTGCTTTGACCATTACAGTTGAGTATTTCTTGGCTTGGGTGGAACAGAGAGTTCCTGTTAGAGTCACGGCACAGAAACTTCCCAAGGGGAGCTACAAATATTGGGAACCCTGTTAGGTTTTTTGACCAGGAAATCTGTACCATGAAAGAGGTGGTTTAGGACAGGTTGAAGCCAAGTCTAGCAGAACCACATGGGATCAGAGGGGCTAGTGGTGGGAACATTTGACACATATGTGTCTCTACCTTCTATTGGCAGTGAGGTTTTGGATAAACTATTAATAGCTTTCCAGCTCCAGTTTCCTTGTCAGTATATTAGGGATAAGAATGATATCTACCCCAAAGTGCCGATAGAGGAATGCATGAGAGAATCCTGGACACCTGATTATCACAAAGTTTGGCATGTAGGACTTCCTCAATGCACATTAACAATGCCTTTAGGAAATATTAAGGTTTTAATATTTCCTTCAAAGGTCTTCTGATACTCATCTCAATCAAGAGTGATCCTATTAAAATATCCATCAGATTATGTCACTCTGCTGCTCAGAACTCTCCAATAACTCCTGCCATTCAGTGTAAAAGTCAAGATCCCTGCTTTATTTTCTTTTCCCCTAGCATTTAAAACCTTTTTAACAAACATTTAATCTACTTATTCATTAGGTATCTCTCCGGTACTAGACTGTGAGCTCCACAAGGGAGGGGTCTGTCCTGTTCACTGTACAATTCAATGCCTTAGAATGGTGCCCAGTCATAGTAGGTACCATTTGTTGAATGAATGAATGAATTTCCCACAACCAAGGTAGTCCCTGCCTCTCCTGAATTCCTATATCACTTCTCTTATGACATTTCTTATAGTCTAAATTATGCCGTACTATTTTGATATTTACCTTAGTCCTTTAACCAGAATGTGAGCTCCCTAAGTTGAAAAAGTGTCTATTCCAGTTTGTTTTACCCCAAAAGCTTACCACACAGTCAGCATCAGTGCTCCTATTGGGAAGAAAACAACGGAAATTCTGGACTATGTTCCCTGTCTTCACCCCACTCCTCTCACACCATCTTTTCATTAATAGCAAACTTTATTACTTAAAATTAATTTGTTACAGATTTGACCTTTAATTTCCAAAACCAAATGAAGTTAATGAATGTTATTTAGTAAAATCTATTAATAAGTGGATAATAAATTAGAAATTTAATTTCTAAACGTTCATATAGTACTTACATTTTCTCATAAGGGGAAACAAAAACTCACGCTATGATTGTCTTCTTTAATGTGGTGGTCAGCAGCAGGGGACACCTCCCAGGTCTGTGGCGCCCTGGAGATGGTGACAGAAGAGCCCCTGCAGTGGACCCCCCCACCCCAGGCCTTCCCCATGCTGCCCATCACAAAACAGTCTGGCTTTACACAAACTTAAAAGAAGTAGAAAAGAGCCACTTAGGAAAAGAAGGAGACAAAAATACAATTCATTCTCTTTATAAATTATAGATTTTGTTGGTAATTTTAAAAATGAGCTTAAATGGACATTTATTTGCTCTGAATACTAAGCTTCATCAGCTTTTAACCCAATTGATGATCCTCATAATTAAAGTCTATTAAAATCGAGGTTTGAGAATGTTGTTTTGACCTGTGTCAATCTAAAGAAGAAATTCCAGACCTAGGTTGGGGGCAGCTCCCCACACAGAGTACAAACAGGCCCCCAGTCAGCTTCTGCGGCGCTGGGGAAGCCGGGCCTCTCCTGGGTCTCTGAGTTTGGAGAGAATCCCCGACGTCAGGCTTCATCCACTGCCGCCTGGGCACCTCCTGGGAGGGGCGGGGCAGGCCGGTGAATATGTGGACACCATTTATTCAGCTGCTGGAGTCCTCGGTCTCTCAACTCTGAAGCCCTGTCTCTTTTATGTGATGTTGCTCTTTAAAGCTCTTGGATCCTCCGTGGGACCCTGAAAGTCACAGTGAGGTCTGCATGCTTCCCTTTGCCCCTGAGGGCTACACTGCTCTCGGTGACAGGCAGGGGCCCACCCGTGGAGCAGCATCCACTTCCCAGGCCGCTGGGCAGGATTAATGGCCAGAAGGGCTGCAGGCTTCAAAGGCCCGACGAGCCCCTGCAGCAGGTCAGCCCCACGAGCGCCTCTGATGTGCACAGACACCTGGACAAACACGAGGGCTGCAGCGTGGTTCCTCACTCCCACTGCGCATTTCCCTCAGCAAAACTTGCTTCTCATGCCTCCCACCATAAAGAGGCTTTTGTGTTGTTGGGGGCCCGGGAAGATGGTGGGTGTTGAATTAGAGCCTTCTCAGAGCTAGGTCTTTCATCTTTAGACCCTCTGCCAGCCCGTACATCTGGACCTGGCTGTGTCCCGCAAAGGCTGGCACCACGGCGGGCCCGCAATCCCTTTCCCCTGTCACAGCTCACTCTGCCTGTCATGGGACATTCTCAGCCAAGTCCCCACCTCCTGACTTCACAGACTATCTCTGTGTAGCCTCTTCAGCACTTGCTTCAGTGCCTGCTCCTGTAGGAGCACAGCAAATATTTGTTGAATGAATAAGTGAACTACTGAACTAGCTTCTAAAGCTGTGTTTTTAGAAGCTGAACCATTTCTCTTAGTTTGGATGCCCACTAGAAGCAAACTCTGAAATGTGGATCTGCGTGAAAATAGTTTATTTGGGAAGTGATCCCAGGAAACACCAATCAGAGAATGAGGAATTGGGACAGGCGCGGGAAAGCAGCCAACACAGAGGCCAGCAGATTCCACCGTGCGCATCTGGGGCGTGGGCTTGCCGGGCACCACCCACCTCACAGGTACCCCGTCTGCAGGGTGACAGAGCTGCGGATGACGGAGCTGCAGGGCGGCAAAGGACTGCTGCAAGGGCCTTATCGATTCTAGCCTCGGTGTGCCCAGGCAGGGTGGGCTCTGAAGGCCACAGAAAACCTTCAGGCCAAGGTGAGCTTTGGCAGTTGGAAGTGAGACTGGTGGGCGCATAAATAAATGGTAGAGGGTGTTTGCAGTGTCTGGGACACTACTCCACCTACTCTGGTTTCCGTTTCCTGCATTGCTTCTGTATAATTAGCTGTCGGGAGGACTGGGGGGGCGGGGGTCACTGGTTCCTCCAGCCCGAGGGATGATCGTAAGTGCCAGGGACGGTAGCCTCATCGAACGAGTAGTCCCCGTTGTCCTGTTGCTATTACTTTAGCGGTGCGGCTCATGTGGACATGCGTTTCAGCAAGCCACATGCTACTCTTCTCCCAGGGCCTGCGGTTGCTTGTGACCCTCTTGGCCTTCATTTCCAAATCTCATTATCTGCGTCTGAGTACTCATAGCATGGAGGAAACAATGTTTGTGACTGGGAAGTTGAAGGAACAGTAGTGGCCTAATCCAGAGGGGTTGAACATAGTGGTATGGTTGTGTCACTTCTCACAAAACCGGACATATTAGCCCCACGAAGGACCTTAGGTACCACCTCATTCAATGAGCTCGTGTTTCAGATGGTGAGACCAGGAACAGAGAGGCGAGAGGACTCGCCCCAGGTCCAGTGATCAGGGCCTCCCAAGGCCCAGGGCCTACCACCCCCTGCCGCCGCCGCTCACACTCCCTGTTCCTGGGGCTCAGGAGAACGGCCTCGGGAAGGTATCGGTGCATCTTGTTAAAGAACATGGTGGAAGGGCAGGATGGCAGCGAAGGATCCAGCAGTGTGGGGCTGAGGAGTGGCCGAGCACCTGCTCTGTGCCAAACGCCATCGCTGTGTCCTACAGCCTTCATTGCCTCACTCTTCACAAAATCTGCGAGACCGTCACAGTTCATCAAAATCTACATATCATCTTTTTTCTTAAAAGTCATTTCCTTAATTTTTTAATAGCTGATATCTTGTTCTGGAGCGCGTTCCCACACAGAAGCAGGAAATTAAAAAAACAAAAACCAGCTTAAATTTGTCAATTTAAAGTAACTGAGTTGCCTAGGGACTGAGTCTCGAGGTCTACAGTTTTACTTTGTCAACAGCCCAGGATGACTTGCTTACATTTCCCACGTACAGGGAGAAGACCCTTCACCGGCCTCCCATGCACCAAGGCAACCCTGAACATCTAATTTGAGCATCCTCCACTTCCCTGGAAATTCCAGGTCCCTTCTCTGGTTACAGCTTTGGAGATCTGTTTAAGATGTCAAATGTTTTTTGAGATGAGCATCATGTTAAAGGATTGTCATTCTGTAACACCTCTAAAGAAAAGAATTTATCAGATTGGCCCAAGCAAAGAGCTGGCTCTCTGCAAAATACAGGACCCAGGGGTGGTGCGGGGGGTGGGGGTTGGGGGCAGGGTGAGAGGAGAAAGAGGAGGTGTGGAGAGACTGTTCAAAGCATGAGAGACTTCCAAGAAAGGCAGGCATGGCCAGGACTGTATCAGGACCTAGCATGAGAGCCCTGGGCACCTGGGAGGCAGAGCTATGATCAAGATTGGAATCCAAAAGCACACAGTAGAGCCACTTCCTTTCCTAGCACAGAGGCCACCGGGGAGGGTGATTCCTGGCTGGGTGGAGCAAATACTGAGGCTGGTGCTGACCATCTTCGGGGATAAAAGGTGGCCTCTGGTCCCCCCTGCACTCACAGAATCATGGGGGCCAGAACCCTGTGTCCTGACCCCATCCTGAGCTCGCCGTGCCAGTCACAGATCGCAGAGCCCATCAGTGCCCCAGGGGCCTGGGGGTACATTTCAGGCCCCGTGCAGTCCTCTCCGAGCTGTGATTTCCTTTGATTCTGTTGTTCTTGTTCCATCCGAGTGGGACCTCTGTTCCCATTCTGAAGGCCACTGTTAAGTCCTATTCACTCTCAATGGCTCATTTAGTTCAGTAGGGGTTTGGGTTTTTAGAAGGTTTTCTCTTTTAAATTCTTTTTTTTTTCCCTCTTTTCCTTTTTTAAAAAAAGGTCATAAAGAGCTTTAAGATGCCACGCATGAAAAGCTCTGGCTAAATGAGGCTTGTACTGGATTGTAAAATACTGTATTGTTCCGACCTTAATTCCTCGGGTGAGACTGGAATCCATAATTTCCCTGTCCGAGGCTGAATACCAACAGGCTGAAGCTGGAGGCAGGAGCCGCGGCCTGGGAGCACTTGGGGAGTATTTATGAGGAAACCAGAGGTCTCTATAAGAAATTCTCCTTTTGATCCAGATTAACTCTCCTGACTTTTGCATTTAAGTAAAATAACATTTTTATGAAAAAGCATATCTCTGCTCTCTGAAGTGGCATCTGGGGCTGGGGTGGCTGCTGTCTGGGGTCCCCCGCAGTTACAAATCACGTAAAGCACCTCTTCTCGGCCCTCCTGCTCTGAAGACTCACCCCGTCCTGTGTGCGACCATGTTCGTGTAGGTGGGGAGTCCTCCTGCTCGGAGTTATGGGGATTGTTTTGGCCCCCAAGCTCCCTTCCTCCTCTCTGGACGGCCAGGTCAAGGAATTGCCCAGTTTCACGCCAGCAAGACCAAGTGCCCCTCACACTTGCCACACGTGTCCCCACCTCCTTGCCTTTACCTGTGTCCTCCGCAGGAGTCCTCCCCTTCCCATCTTCCCATGGTCCGGAGAGATCATGCCTCCCTGCTCTCAAGCCACCTCCTGCATAAAATTCGACTACTTCTGACTGTCAGTCTCCCTGATCTCTATTGTAATCATAGTCACGAACACATTTGAAACCCCTTCTTTGGGTTGTGTTTGGCGTCCAGGTTAGATTGTAAACTGCTTGAATGCCATGCCTTTCCCATAGTGCATATCTGCAGGAAGTACTTTCATATGTGCCCAGCATAAAGCAAGAGCTGCATAAATGCACATTGGCTGGTGTTTCTGATTGGTTGCTTGGTTGACTAGTAGATACCCAGGCCCCACCTGCCCAGATGCCTGAGACAATGCTTCGCTCTTGGGAACTGGATGTCAGCAGAGGTGTCCCTGACTCCTGTGTCCTCATGTGCTGATCGTTTCGCCTCCCACTTCATCTCAGGAGCAAGATACAGCCTCTGTCTCCAGAAAAAAAGTCCCCTCGCACCAAACATTTTGTGACTTTTGGTAGACTTTTGCTAAACATCTGGGGTAGGTAGGAAAGGCTACATCAGCAAGGTGGACCATCTCACCATCTCCTCCCACACAGTGACAGAGTCCTTGTGCACGAGGCTGTGTGCCAGCAACCACCTTACATGACTTATCAAGGCGTTTGCTCTGAACAAATACCATGCTTTCTCTAAGAATGATTCCAGTGAATTCTCATTCTTCTTCTTTTTAAAGCATCAATACCCAGAAGGGTTGAGTTTGCCCTCTCTGGATCCAACTGTTAAAAGTGCTTGTCAAAGAATGCAGCCACTAAGGCAACCTGGGGTTAAAGAGATTCCAGATATTTCAAAGCCTCCTAGTCAGTAGACGGTCAGACTGAGCCTTTTGCCCCCAGTCTTAGCACCGTGGGATACCAAGAGTGAGGTCTGGGCCCCCAGTAAACATTGCCAAAAGGGCCCCTCAGGGTCTGGGCATGCAAAAGTAAACAAGTCTTCCAGACAGAGAGCTTGGCAGCTCAGATCCCTGGCCCCTCCCCATCAGAAGCTGTTCACGTGGGTGTCTCTGGTCTCTGGCCTGGGGCAGCCACTCTGTCCCAGCTTCCAGCATCTGCTTCTTTGATTCCTTCCTGTGCCTTCTTCCTGCCTCGTGGAAGGAGCAGGATTTTAGTCATGTAATTTCAGAACAGCAGAGACTTCACATTAAGGAAAAATAGAATTGGTACTCGGGTCATTGCTAAACACTTGCTATTACACTTGCCCTGAAAGAGCCTCCTCTCAACTCCCGCTCCCAGGCTCCCCCGTCTCGTTCAGCCCTTTGTGCCGCTCCTTTGGTTTTTCTGCTCCTCAGATGTGCACACATTTTAAATAACATTGCTTCCTGAATTTGTCCCTTCATTTCCCCGGCTTCTGTGCTTGGGGACTCTCCAGCTCCCATCCTTTTTCTTGCTAATGTTCTCTTCTCCAGCCTTTGTTGACACGCCAATTTATTCAGCTCTTGCCTCCCCCTTCCTCCCCGCACTCTTTCCCATTCCTCACACTCCTCCTAACTGGCAAACACTGCCCAGGAATGTGTGTGTGTGTGTGTGCGCACGCGTGTGTGTTTGGGGTCTAGAAGAATAAACCTATTTTGGTCCCCATGTCCCCAACGTGGTGGGGAGAAGTGTATCTTCTTCCCCGACAAATTCTCCTGAATGTCCAGTGTGGTCAGTGCTTATGCACAGGCCAAGGGCTGGGCAATGTGCAGGCTGCTGGGAAGGCCACTGTAGCAGTCACTCTTGCCTGCCTGCCATTCAGCCACATCTCCCCTGGTCCTTCCTAACTGAACCCTGATTCTGTTTGGACATATAACCTCCTGTGCAGCCATGTGCTGGGTAGAGGAGCCGGGAGCGGTGAGCCCCACCCCATTCCCAGCTGTGAGTCATGATTGGTCTAAGTGATCTTGAGGTTCCATTTCCTTTGTCAGTGATTAGCTTAGGCGTGAGCATGCGAAACCATCTAGCCAATGAGAATAAAAGAGAAGTCTGCAGGGTCGTGGCAGGAGGGGCATCTGGGGAAGGCTGTTTATCTTTGAAAAATACTCTGGGAACCAAAGTCCTTCTTAATGCCCTGTATGCTGTCTCAAGGCTGTGATGGGGAGCGCTTCTACAGCCACCTTGAAAACATGAGAGGGCAAGCCTCAGAAAGAAGCCATTCTGCCGAGAATGACAGAAAAATATGAAAAGAAGTTTGAATCCTTGATGGCATCCTTGGTCTGCTGAAGATGCCTTGCTCTGGACTTCTTTCTGAGATAATAAATCTCCCTTTCAAACCATTTGTCTTAAGGTTTTTTGTTTCTTGCAACTTAAACTATCTTAACAAACAGCTTTTCGGACTCAAAATATTTCTTCCATACATACTTCTCTGCTGCTTAGCCTGGGGTACTCACATAGATCATCATTATCATCACGTAACTACTAATTTCATGTCACTTTTCATGTGCCAGACACTGTTCTAACTGCTTTACATGAGGTAACTCATCAAACCCTTACAAAACATTATGAGGTAAGTACTCATATTATCCCTGTTATACAGATGAAGAAACTGAGGCATAGAAAGGTTGAGAAAATTACCCAAGTTCCCACAGCTAGTAAGAAGCCGCGGTGGGATTTGAGTCTGGACAGTCTAGCACGTGGGCCTACAGCCTAAACAATCAATTCTTAACCACCAAATTCTGGGAGTTGATTGAACTGGGAATTCTGGGCCCTGGTGCTTCTGGGGGAGGCACATCTTCTCTGTCCCCACCCAGATTCCAGTAAGCTGCCTTGCCTTCAGTGAAGGGCACTGTCCACACCTCCTCCCCTGTGTCTCTTCTGCAAGGGGAGGAAGCTGGTGCCACTTTTTTTGGAGCCAGGATTGATGGCTACCTCATTTCCCCACAGCTGAAGATGCCAGGGTCAGTACCCTTAAGGTGTCTGGGAAATGTGGCCCAGGGGCCACCGTTCTCATGCATGCTTTACTGCTGGCAGGACTGCAGCAGGATGAGTTGAATTGGACACTGGGAAGCCTGAAGGCTAGCCAAGAGGCAGAGTCGGGCAGCCTCCCCTGCTTCCCCAGGGCCTCCTGCTGGCCCAAGCTCAGGTTTTCTTATGTCACTTCCATCATTTAGGGATCCCTGGAACTTGACTCTGCCCCAGTGGGCCCAGTCTGCAGGAACAGGGAGATTTATTGTTGAAGGGGCTTTAATAACCTCCTGGTGCTACCTCCTCCCACCTCCTCTGTAGCACTTAGCATCCAGTTAGGAAACAGAAACCGCACCAATTATTTTGACAAAATTTAATACAGATAATTGTCAACTAGGCTTGAAGAATTCAAAAGGCAAAAAAAAAAAAAAAAAAAGCACAACAAACACCCCCCCTCCCCCAATAAAAACACTAAAGTATTACAGAGGAGCAACTGCAAGAAGTGCTACCATCCTTAGGGCTGTGGAACAAAGAGGTTGGAATTACTAAAGCTTAGAAACTTGGAGAAGGGGACTTGTGAGGAGGGGGCGCTGCTCTGCTGTTGCTGATGGGGCAAAGAAGTTTTGCCAGGTGCTGTTGACAGGACCAGGAAGCCCATGGAAACCCAACAAGTAGCAAATGGGGGGAGCAAGTCAGTTCTGCCTCTGCCAGCTTCATCGCCCTCCTCCAGTGCTCCCTATTGTAGCATCTGACATGGTGTCAGATGACAGAGCAGCATCCCAGAGCACAGAAGGGAGGTTTGAGTCTGAAAGACAATGCTAATCTCTCTCTCCCTCTTTTTTTTTCTCTCTCTCCCTCCATAAGTGCAGTTGCAAGGGCAATGTTTGTCACTGGGAATTCAATATAATAAGAAAGCCCTTATTTCACTTCCATCCTATTTGCACTGGAAGCACAAGACAAAATTAAGAGGGCAACCATGGGAAAAGGATGATGCTCTAGAAAAGTCAGTGCATGAGGCTTAAGAGCCACATGGTAGAAGAAGCTGGTACATGGTTTGCTGTAGGAAAGTTTACTTTGTGCTGAGGGGATTGCCATTAGATCTTTTCCTAATTTTAGGTAAAATAAAGGAAAAAATTACATAATCAAGGGTTTGAGACCTATTAGTGTTACAGTATTGATACTACACTTCAAAGATCTCTTCTCTCTGAAAAAAAGCTGTCCTCATCTCTTAAGCTGGGAAGACTCCATCTTCACTTCTGGGGCAAGGAGTGATGTATTCTTGGGTGACTGAACACTTATTAAGGACTTTCTATGTGACAAGGACTCTGCAGTATTGATACCACTTACTATTGGTGTATCCTTGGTGAAATTATGCCATAGCTCTATGTCTTGGTTTCCACACCTATGAAATGGAGATACTGCCTATTTCATGGAGTTAGGAGGATTAAGGGAGATACTGGAAAGCTTGTAGCCCAGTGTTGCTCATACTTCATCTTTCGTTGTTTGCTGATGTGCTTAAATCCATCTGATTTCAGCAGTTTTATAACAACTCTGTAAGAAAAGGCATATCCACCTTCATTTTGCAAGTAAAGAGCCTGAGCGTCCAGGTAGGTGGGTGAGTTGCTGAAGATCATACAGCTGGGACCACAAAGTACAACCGGAATCCAAATCTTGCTCTTCTAACACCTGAGTTGCACCGAGGACGACACACGACCTCCTAAGGACCATGTCGGAGCTCACAATGCCGCTACCCATAGAATTGATCCTCCAAGTAAATCCAGTATAAAAATGTCCCTCTTCCGTAATAGTCAAGAAAATGCAAATTAAAAGAGATGCCAGTTTTTCTTTTTTTCAGCCTCTTAAACTAGCAAAGATACGAGACAGAGCAGAGTTGGTTAAAATGTTCAGCTTCTGAAGTTAGTTGGCCTGGGTTGAAGTCTCAGCTGTAGCACTCACTGGCTGTGTGACCTTGGCCAAGTTCTCTAAACTGTCTAGGACTCAATTTCCTTGTGAGTTAAAGGAGGATTGTGATTGTACTTACCACATAGCATTGTAGAAATTAAGTGAGATTATCTATGTAAAGAGCTTAGCCTAGGGCCCAGCATATAAATATTTAAAGAATGCCAAAGAAAAGAAGAGGATAGTTTATACCATGGTTGGCAGAGGAATAGTAGGACCTGAACTCTCATTTACTGGTAAACACTCAAGGAGGGTAAGTTGGTTTAATTATTCTGGAGAATAATTTGTGTAAGAACTTTAGATGTATATATCCTTTGACCTGGTAGTTTTACTTCTAAGAATTTATTTTAAGTAAACAATTGAATGTGGATGATGTTCCATTCACATGGATGTTCCTTTTAGTGTTAGAAGAAGAAAAATCAAAACTTTGAGAAAGAACAGATGAGGACTGTCACTATCTGATATCAAGGTGACCTAGAACACCTACCGTTGTCAAGAAAATGTGGTGCAAATAGGCATGAAGTTCAATGTAACAAACTGGAGAAACTGATCCACACATATATAGTGAACTAATTTTTAACAGAAGAACAAGACAATTTAAAAGCAAAATAAAAGTCTTTTTAACAATTTGTATAGGAACATTTAGATACCCATAAGCAAAAAACAAAACAAAACAAAACACAACTTAGATCTGTACTTTATACTTCATACCATATACAAAAATTAACTCAAAATGGATCATATACCTACAAGTAAAATGAAATAACACTTCTAGAAGAAAGCATAGGAAAAAAGTCTTTGTGACCTTGGGTTAGGCAAAGATTTCGTAGATATGATAGTATGATTCATAAAGGAAAATATTGCTAAATTGAACTTTATCCAAATTACAAACTTCCCCTCTTTGAAATACACTATAGTATTAAGAGAATGAAAAGACAAGCCACAGCCTAGGAGAAAAGATTTGCAAATCACATATGTGATAAAGGACTTGGCATGCAGAATAAATAAAGAACTCTCAAAACTCAATCATAAGAAAACAAACAACCCAATTTAAAAATGGGTAAAAGATTTCAGCAGAGATTTCGCCAAAGAAGATACACAAATGTCAAATAAGCACGTAAAAATGTGCTCTTCACGATTAATCATTAGGGAAATTAAAATCAAAACCACATTGAGATAGCACTGTATACCTGTTAGAATATCTAAAAAATTTTTTTCTTTTTTTTCTTTTTTTTAAGATCTAGCAGTGGTGAGAATATCTAAAATTTAAAACACTGACTATAGAAAGATTTGGTGAGGATTCAGGCAACTGGAACTCTCATACACTGCTGATGGGAATGTAAAATGATACAACCACTTTGGAAACAAATTTGGCAATTCCTTAAGAAGTTAAGCATATATCTACCATATGATTAAGCCATTCTACTCCTGGAGAAATAAAAGAAATAAAAGCATGTGTTGATACACACACTTGTACATGAATGCTCATAGCACTTTTATTTATAACAGCCCCAAATAGGAAACAACCCTGTAGTATAATAAAAAATATACAGCCATGAGCCACATAACAATGTTTAGGTCAATGAAGGGTTGCATATGCAATGGTGGTCCTGTAAGATTATAATACCATATTTCGACTCTACCTTTTCTATGTTTGATATGTTTAGATCCACAAATATCTACCATTGTGTTACAATCATCTGCAGTGATCCGTGTAGTAACATGTTGTACAGGTTTGCAGCCTAGAATCAATAGGTCACACCATATTGCCTGGGTGTGGGGTGGGCTATACCATGTAGGTTTGTGTAAGTACATTCTATGATGTTCGCACAAGGACAAAACTGCCTAATGCATTTCTCAGAATGTCTCCCCATCATTAAGTGCATGGCAAGATTATATATACGTTTGATCTTTGTCCCTGGTTTTTGGCTCAAAATTCCTAAAACTCTTGGAATTTCCTGAGAGACAGGAGTGTCTTTTGTTATATATAACAAGTTCCCTACCTTATGTGAGTTTATGTTAATGACACCATTCATAGTAGGGCCCTACGGAGCTTCAGGGTAGGACTGACTGGTCACCAGAAAGCCCAAGCATGTGAATAGAGGTTAGAACTTTCAGCCTCTTCCTCAGGAGAAGAAAGGGGCTGGAAATTGAGTTAAATTGCCAGTGGTCAGTGATTTAAACAATTGTGCCTACGTAATGAAACCTCCATAAAAAACCTTAAGTGATGGGGTTTGGAGAGCTTCCTAGGTGGCCAACACATTGAGGCGCTGGGACAGTGGTTCTGTCGGCCACTCTTGCCCTACTAATCTTTTTCAACTGTCTGTTACTCAGTTGTATCCTTTATAATAAATCATCAATCATAAGTAAAATTCTTTCCTAATTTCTGTGAGTTGTTCTAACAAATTAGAGAACCTGAGAAGAAGGTCCTAGGAATCCTTGAACTTGTGGTCAGTCCAGCAGAAATGTGGGTTTCCTGAGGCCCCTGTTTGCAGCTGGCCTCTGAAGTGGGGGTGGTTTTGTGAGATAGATCCCTTAACCTGCAGGGTCTGTGCTAACTCTAGTTAGGGTCAGAATTGAATTGAATTGTTAGATATGCACTTGGTATAAGAGAATTGGAGAATTGGTTGTTGTTGGAAAAGACATCACAAAGCCAGATGTTCATCAATAGATGAATAGATAAATAAGTTGTTACATAATCGTTCAACAGAATACTACTCAGCAATAAAAAAAAACTATTGATACAAGCTATCATGTGGATGAATTGCAAAAACTTACACTGCGTGAAAGAAGCTAGACAGAAAGAAATACATACTAGATAAATCCACTTATATATAACTATAGAAAATGCAACCTAATCTACAGTTGGCAGAAGGCAGATTGGTGTTTCCCTAGGGATAGGGACAGAGGGAAGGATTACAAAGGGATATGAGGGTTTTTTGGGGGGAGGGTGATAGATTTGCTCATGATCTTGGTTGTGGTGATGTGATAGTTTCACACATATATGCACATATCAAACTTATCAAATTATACATTTCAAATATTGCAGTTCATTTTATGTTAATCATACATCAATAAATCTATTAAAATTTTAAATAATAAAATAAATCAAATAAAATAAAATCATTTGAATAAGTTATATTCAAATGATTATCTCTGGGTGGTGGACTTCCGGGAGTTTTTTTTTCTTTATTCTTTATACTTTTTTCTATTTTAAAAATTTCTTCCAGTGAATTTGTATGGTAGAAAATGAATGTATATAGTGAGAAAAGTAAATGGTATGAAAATAATAAGGCTAAGACATCATGATTGATTTTACAGGAACATTGTGAGTTAAGTAGTCCTTTGTGGGCTCATCTGGGAACCTAATCACCATTTATAACTAGGCTGCTGCCAAAAAATGTGCTCTCCTTTCCAAACACTGATCTGAAATTGAACTTTTAGAACAGTTGTATTTTCTTTTTAACTCTCTTAACAGCAGGATCTCTTGTTGCAGATTTTGTTCACAAATTTCTCTTATTTCCTTGTGGGTATTTTTTTTTATTGTAGAGTAAAATGGTTCCTTAAAACCTGAAGCAATATTTGCTGTGGGAAATGCAAGAGGTGAGGATTCAGGCCAGAAAAGTTTTCTACTTGATTCGCCAGGAAAAGCTTTCAATGTGGTAATGATCAGAAAAAAGACCAAAAACATTGTGCCTTGCTACTGCAAAGGCCTGCTTCCTAGTTGAGGTGACCCTGGTAAGAGAACTAGTGGTGAACTAACTGCCTTCTCTCCCCACACACAGCCTCCCTCAACCTCTCAACCCCTCAAAATGGCAAGCCCTGTGCAAGCCTGCCAGGAGGGCTTCCATCCCATTAGCAGTCTTACCAAGTCTGCCCCGACCCCCATCAGACCTGAATGAACACCTGTTTTCCAGTTAGGTTCTCACCATGGGATCAAGGCAATGATGCACAAAACAAAAATGCAGGCTGGAAATTTCTAAATTGGCGAGATTCATGCCAATTCTTCAGGGAGGGGGACAACAATCAAATCCAACTGAATTCAGACTTGCTAGAGCCTGAACAAAAATTCTTCAGTCTCTTTGGAACAGGAAAACTTAGGGAACACTAAGAAAACTTTGCACAGACATTACAATGGCTTTTCAGAATAACAAAGATAAAACTCTATTTCCCACTATTTGTTGCCTTGGAAACCTTGCACACTCTCAGAGATACAACCTGACCACACCTTGGTCTATTGATAAGAGCTCAACCCAGATGATAATTTTTTTCCCTGATTACCCAAAATAGGCTCAGCTTCATCTTTCTCCCTGTAGCACTCTTTTCACACTTAGAACATTATGTTGAATGTCCTTACGTTAAAGGGAAAACCTGTGTCTTTCCTCTGTGAATCTGCCCCAGCATCTAGCAGAGATCCTGACACTTTTATGACACTCAAAAATGTATATGATTTATGCATACTGTTTTATCAACAAATTCTAATTGCATAGTGAAACTTAAATAAATGTATCATTAAATACATCAAAGCAATTAATGAAATAATGTAAGAATAGTCCAAGAGGTTTCTTATTATATAATATCATCTTTGTTGCTGTTAATTTTGCAAGCTTCTTAGGGTGCCAAAGGGACACAGAGTACTACATTTACATTAAGTTGCACGGTTTCAGCATTCTGTTCCCCTCTCCCCCAAACTATCGTGACTGCCAACTTTCTAAGAAGTATCTTGCTGGAAAATAATTTCTAAGTCACTGTATTCATTCAAGAAGGGTAAGATTTGGTTCACTCAGCTTTTCAGTTGGAAGCAATAGAAACCAGCTCTAGCTAACTTAAGCAGAAAATGAATTTATTATAGGATATTGGTAGCTCAGAGAATCTTGGGTCAGTTCAGAGAATTAGCCAACCACAGTGCCCAAAATACCACGGTGAACCTGTCCCTCAAAGAGAGCACTGTCCCTGGCATTGGGCCCATATGCTGTGAACTGTACAGCCAATATCTCGAAAGCAGGCTGGGCATTGCCACTGAGACAGCTGTCATTGCCGCCTCCAGAGACAGAGTGGAGCTGCTGTGACTGTGGCCACCCTCACCAGAACGGGTTGTGAGTGGTCCTGCTCCTTTGTGTCACCAGTTTCCAATTCTAAATCTAGGGTAGAAACAAAACCTAGGTCCAGGCTCTAGGTGCAAATGTGCTGGGAAAAGGAGTATCTGGCATGTTTACTCTGGCAGTGAGAGTTCGCTGTCTCCTAATGTCAGAGGAAGCAGACCAGATGCCAGGGCAATGGATACCCTCTGCAAGGCTATTTTGTTATTACTCCCTCAAGGAATAGGAGGTTGAGAAATGTCTTTAATGTACAGCTGCTGAGCACCATCAAATACTCTCTGTGACAATGACACAAGAGAAAATCAGTGAAACTTAGAATGTATATAAAGGCAAGCACTGGATAAGCATGTATAGAAATCAATGGGTAAACACCAGGAAGTCTGAGAGTGATCTGAAATTCTATGTTGGATTATGTGTATTTCAAAGCCATTGATTGTGCAAAGAGCTTAAGAGCCTAGACCTAGGTTCCAGTCTAAACCTATCACTGCACGGACTAGGTGAATAAGCTGAGTGTCAGAGAGTGGCTTATTTAAGGAGGCACAGGTTACTTTAGTAGAGGAAGGACTAGAACTCACACCTCAAACCTTTGTCTACAGAACATCTTCCAAGTACAAGATATAGTTTAAGGATCTTAGGTTTATCTGTCTTAGAACAACCATGTCAATTTGCACCAAAGCTATTACATGTTTTATGTAAACACAGAAATCTATTCCTAGGCTGAAATTTCAGCTTCAGTCTTCATTAGGTTGTCTTGTATTGATAGGAATCTTACCTGCTTTCCTTATATCCCCTACCAGTGACCTAGACGCGTCATCTGCAAGAAGGAAGGATGCAAATCAAGCCAGAGGTCAGAAGCCCCCAGGTCAAGCAACTCCCACACCTCTAGCCATAGGCAGGCTCTCAAAGGGCTCTTCCTAGTTGAGCCTGTGTGTGTAGCTACAGAGGTCCTATTTAGAGGACATTTCTTCCTGTGCTGACGCCACCCCGCCCTCTCACAGCAAACAGACTGCCAGTGAGACTGCTGATTGCATTGTTCAGCCATTGTCCAACAGTCCCGGGTGTTGTGAACTCAAACGTCTATTAGGGGGTCAAACAAATAACATAAGTGAAGCTGTCCAGAGTGAGATAGTTGGGAATGGTGGGAACTGTAGTGAATTGAAGGCAGTGTCTAGAAAATATAGGTTAGATTCCCACCTCACGTTTTACACCAAAATACATCAGGGGAACAGCCTCAATAAATAATATATCTATCAAAGCAACAACTAAGTCTTTTATAAGACCTAAGAAATGAAGATGCCCACAAGGAGATGAGGCTGTATTACGTAAGAAAACTCTTACTGAGACGCGGTGAAAGGATTGCGTGCCATATTCCAAGCAGTGCAACAGAAGGCAGGAAAAGCGTCCAGCCCCTTGGAATAGATGAGGCACATTTCAAAGCAATGAGGGGCTAACTTGACTGACATATGGATCAGGCAGGACCATCATTTGGGTATGATGTCATAATTTTATTGGGATGTTTTTGCTCTTAGTGAGCACAAAATAATGGTGCATCTTGCAATTAATGGTGTCCTAGAAACTCTGCATGCGTATGTGCTTGTGTGTGCAGGGAAGACCCGCGAAAGGACACATGCGAACGGGTAGCAGTGGTCGCCTCTGGAGGAGCAGCACTGGGTGCCTGGGGACACCCTTTTGTATCTTTTGAATTTTGTATCAAACACAAGTACTATCTATTAAAAAACTTAATACAAAGGACAATTTAAAAGGGAAGTAATAGTTCTATGTGATAATGTAGAATGAAATCCAAGACATAGTATAAAATAAGAAAATGAAATAAGCAAACACATAAAGTAGGCAGCACTGCTTAGCTCCAGTCCCATTTGCTATGCGGGAAAGCAGAGCCAGTGTGCCCAGATCTTTTAATTTTTCAAGGAAAGTTTGAAATCTGGATTTTGTGTGAAATTTCCTAATGTTTAAGCTTGACGAGCCTTTCAAATTTTTTCAAACATGATTAGGATAACAAAACCCACCTGTGGGTGGGCTGGGGCCCATGAACTGTCACGTTGGGACATCCTCGTTGCTCCTAGTGGTGGTCCTGGTGCATACAGCTATGCAGGTAGTTCAGGGGTGTCTGCCGAGGGGGTGAGTCGGGGAAGAAAGGCAGACCTGTGATCTCGCTGAGCCAGAGACCCTGGCACAGAGCCGCGTGCTCCTGGAGGCAAGGGCACAAAGGTGCCATCTGCTCACCCAGCGCTGCACCAAACTCACAAAATTTTCTCATGGGGGCGTCTTTTTCTAATTCAAGCAATGGTGGTCTGTAGGTTAGTGCCGACTACACCTAATGGACAAGAGAATTCAGGAACTTTAGTTTTTAAAGATGAAACTGAAACCCAGATCTGATTTTTCTGCCATAAAATAGATCACTCCCCCAAGTCTTGGCTTACGAACCGTTTGAGGTGAAGGATTTGCTAGCTCAGAGAGCTGAGTGGGATGCATTCATGTGGCCTCACAGAGCTTAGACGTCCTATGAATGTCTTGGCTCCTAGGGGGTTGACCAAGGCAGACGTGCAGGTTGTCAGGGAGATGGTTCTTTCAGCCTTGTTTGATAAAAAATCATCTGCCAAAGCTTTTTATATTCCTCCCTTCTGTAGATGAATGCCCAGCCCTTGGCTGTCACCACCACCTGCTCACCTCTCCACAAGCCAATACATTCTATCAAAACTAAAGGAAAACAAATTTAAAACAGTAGGGCTGTTTGTCGTCTTGAGAATTAATTAAGATAATGCTCCCAAAGGATTAGCACACTGTCCAGCACATAGTAAACTCCCAGTAAATGGTCACTTATTTTAAAAATAAATTGAGATGTAAGATTCATATGTAAGGGCTTAAAAGTCTTCACATCTTATCAAGTTCAAAGTAAAACGTCTTTTGCCACAGCACATAAAAGTATAAAAGCCGTAGGCTGCCATTCCAGACTCCCCCAGACATTACCAGTTGTGGATTCACGTTAATTTGGAGGTTTCAGTCTGGATGCCCCTATTAACGCTGAAAAACAAGCGAGATGAGCAAGAGAAAACCAGAGGTAGAAAAGTCACACCTGCCCTTTGGCTTTTTTCTCCCTATTCAGAAACATCAGTTCTACCCAAGTGGTGCTCAAATTGCTAAGAAACTGGAAATTGTGCAAGTTGAGACCTTGACCCAGGTTTGGGACAAAACTCTCCACAGATTTTCCACACACTGCCTGTCCCATGTCCCCACATCAACAGGGTAAAAACCCATCTGCAGTATAGCATGGTGGTCTCAAGTCTAGGTCTGTTTCTTCACAAGAAAATAGCGATGATCAAAGCAATAACGATGGTAGTAGTATCTACTTCAGAGGGCTGTTTTAAGGATTAAATGAAGTAATACCTATAAAGTGTTCAGCACCGTGCCTGGCACACAGAAGTCTTCAGTTAGTATTAGCTATTATTAGGCACTAAAAAGTATTATTATGAAAACTTATCCATTCATTGTACACTTATCAGGTACCTTCTCGCTCTCTCTCGCTCTCTCTCTCTGTGCTAGAAAGACAGAGAGACTGGGCCCTGGAGTAGGTTATAGTCTAATATAATAATTTAGGGTAGAATGAAAGACAAGAGGGCACAGTTGTAGCACAATGAGGTGTCACCCAGTGACAAAGGGAGTGTGTCTGGCCAGTGGGAATTTTGTATTTTGCGCAGTGCACATGGATCTTGTTGCTGCCTGTACTTTGTTTTCCATGTGAAGCCAAGTGGGATCAGTAATTGGGTAATCTTGACAAAGCCATGACTCATAGAATGAAAGGCATGAATCTTGAGTTCACCTACTTCATTCCTTGCAGTAGGCTTTAGGAAGGCTAATGCCCACATAATCCAAGATATCTACGTCTCTCCTTTTTGTCCTGGGGCCGTCCATGGTGGAGACTTACTGTTCTCTCCGGACAGTCACTTGTTTAAGAGGCTTCCAATCAAGGCTACTTCTTTCTCACATGCAACCTTATTTTCCTGAAGTAAATCCAGCAAATTTTCCCTTAATGAAGGGAAGTGAGCCAGGCAGAATTCCCAGGTCAGAGGTAGCTCACTGCCTTTGCCATTCCTGCTGCTATGCATCCTCAAGAGCAGATCATGGCCATGTCTGGTTTCTCACTGAGGGAGGCATTAGAATGCCATTCTGCTGAATTGTTCAGGGAGAATATTCAATGAAGGCCTTCTTGAGAATTTATGGTTAAAGCTTAAACTGAAAACAACCTATTGTTATTTAAGAAATTTCACTAACTTTCTACTACCTGGGCTGGAATCTGGGGTATGTCTTATTTGCTTTTTTCATTGGTTTCTGTGACATAATTACGGCAGTACTGCAGTAAGATTAAGGGACCCCAACTTATCTTTCTACCTCAGCCAGGGAGCTCATTTTATTTCAGCAAACATAAACTGGGCAACTACTGTGTACCCACTACCGAGCCAGAGCACGACTATTTGGAAGATGATATTTAATAGAATACTGCAGGTCTACAGACATCACTAGTGCAGCTAAACTTGTAAAACCCACAGGAATATTCATTTGCTAAATATAAATTATTCACCTTAGATTTAAACTTGCTTATAGGGAGAAAAAATCTTAGGAATTCTCCAATGAAGGATCCCTTCTCCAGAATCCTAATACATGACTATTTCACTTGCACGTACACACCTCTTGGAAGGGAGAGATTATTCCTTCCAATGGTTGCTGTTTCACCTACCACCTAGAGTTTTTGTAAGCACTAAACAAAATATTACAAATAAGGAAGGTAGGACATCGTATGCCCTCAACTAAACATTAATTCCTCTTCTAATAGGTTGGAAACTTCTTCCCTAAACTGATCTCAATGCAGCTTCTGTCTTCTACTCATCTTGGTTCTCGTTTCACCCTCTGAGTCATTATGAGACACACGCTCTTCCTCCTTTACACGGCAGCATGTAGAGAAGGGGGTAGAGATAGCTGCCTCCAACCTCACCATCTCCTGCCTCACCCCACGCTCTGCAGAGTCACCTCCTCAGAATGGCCTGCCCTGACAAGTGCAGCTGAAACAGACCCTCCCTTTGCAGTTGTTCTTTCAATCACCTCGTTTGCTTTCTTCAAGCACTTTCCACTGTTGGAAATGGTCTTGCTCATATGTTTGCTTATTTCTTTATTGTGGACGATAACAAGCTCTTTGAGGTCAGGGATCTTGTGTGTGCTATTCATTCCCGAATCTCTTGTGCCTAAAAACTAAAGCACTCAACAAATACGTGTTGATCATTTGTTGAATGAGTGAATGAACAAATATGAAACGAAAGTCTTTCAACCATTCCTTATAAGATTTGCTTCTATTCTATTTCCTTGGCTCAGGTAACCGGGTAGCTCTATCCTTTAGGTGGCCATGAGGAATAAAGGCACTGAGTCAGAGCAAGGAACATCTGCTAACCGCGTCCTGCTCTCTTTCCTTTGGATGCAGTGTGATGCTGAGAGAAAAGCTAAAGCTGTCAGAAATTCTTATCTGGTATCTGCTGGTATTTTACTGTGTGACTCTGAAAAAGTCTTTCAACCTTTCTGAGCTTCAGTTTCCTCATGTAGAAAAGTCAGAAGTAAGGCAACCTGATCTCCAAGGTGCCTTGGGACTTAGAAGTTCTCTCAATGGAAGTATAAATGCCAAAAGAGAAGCCCCAGTGTGGCTCAAGTGCACTTATGATCTGGTCATTCTCCCACAGCAAACAGGCAGTGGCTCCCAAACCTACATGCACGTTTGAATCACCTAGGAAGTATCTTTATTAAATCACCTTTATCAAGAAAGAATTTACATGCAATTAAATGTACACATGTTAAATGTACAGTTAGATGAGTTTGGATAAATATATACACCCATGTAACCACCACTCCAATCAAAATATAGAACATTACCATCATACTGGAAAGTTCTCTCATGCCCCTTTGCAGTCAATCCACCTAACCCCCTGCCCTACACAACCACTGACTCTGTTTCTTCCAATACATATTAGTTGTGTTCATTCTAGAACTTTATATATATACATGTATACACACATGCACAGAGTATATACTCTTTTGTGTCTGGCTTCTTTTTCTCAGAATCCTGTTTTTGAGATTTGTTCATGCTGTTGCTTTTATTAGGAATTTCTTCTATTTAATATCTGAGTGATTGTATCCACTCTAGGAGCTTCTTAAATGTAGACTCCTAGGCCCCACTGATGTTCTTGACATTAGAATCTCTGAAGTCCAGAAATATGTGAGTTTAACAAGTTCCAAAGGGAATTCTTATGCAGAAGTTGGCTTTAGGTGATTTGTCTCTCAAGTTCAAATAGCTCCCACAATGCAGCTGTTTGTGGCTGTAGCAAATTGGCCACAGGTTCATGCAGGTCTGAGAACTCTCGCTCCTGTTGGGCCATCTCAGCCAGGTCTTGTGGCTTGTCTTAGCCATGAAGTTCCTGGTGCCTGTAACAAATCCCAGAGAGTCAGCTCTGCAAATATTCTTTGAGCTCTAATGTACCTGTAAATTGAGTTATGGGTCCCAGTGTTCACAGGTAAGTCTATAATCTAAATCTATAAAAGCTCACCCTGTCAAGGAAAGGCAGAGGTGCTCTGAGCAGCCTTCTACTTCAACCCAGCTGCTGGAATTACTCATGACAGTTTTATGAGTGGTTTTACTTACTGTCTGGGAAACTTGGTTTGCTTTTTTCTTTTTTTTCCTTAACGAGAGAAATGTTCTTTGATCATAGTACACAAACGCCACCTTCAGGAAGGAAATATAGCATTCTTATCAGACCACAGGAAACATAGTTTCTTTTCTTATACGAAAACTTTCCAAAAAAATCTGGAATTCAACCTACAGTTTTTTACAAAATTTATTCCAGATTTTAAAAAAACAGACTTTTAGTCTATTTTAAGTTTATATTCAGAGCAAAACTGAACGTAAGGTACAGAGATTTCCCATATCCTTGCTGCCCCTGCATACACATGACCTTCACTGCTGTCAACATCCCTCACCAGAGTGGCACATTTGTTACGATCAATGAACCTACATCATTATCTCTCAAAGTCCATAGTTAACATTGGGGTTCACTCTTGATGTGCATTTTATGGGTCTGACAAATGTATAATGACATGTATACACCATTATAGTATATAGAACAATTCTACTGCCCTAAAAATCCTCTGTGTTCTGCCTATTCTTCCCTCTCTTCTTCCTACGCCCTGGAAACCACTGATCCTTCTGTGTCTGTAGTTTTGCCTTTTCCAGAATGTCAAATAGTTGAAATTATATAGTATGTAGCCTTTTAATATTGGCTTCCATCACCTAGCAATATGCATTTTACGCATTCTCTATGTCCTTTCATTGCTTAATAGCTCATTTCTTTTCAGTGATGTATAATATTCCATTATCTGTATGTTCCACTGTTTATTTATTCATTCACTTGCTAAAGGACATCTTGGTTGCTTCCAGGTTTTGGCAATTATTAATAAAGCTACTATAAATGTTTGTGTGCAGGTTTTTATGTGAACATAATAGTCTTCAACTTCTTTACGTTAATACCAAGGAGCATGTTTGCTGGATCCTATAGTAAGAGTATGTTTAGTTTTGTAAGAAACTGCTAAACTATCTTCCAAAGTGGCTGTACCATTTTGCATTCCTACTAACAATGAACAGGAGTCCCTGTTGCTTGACATTCTTGCTAGCATTTGATGTTGTCAGTGTTCTGGATTTTGGTCATTCTAATAGGTGTGATCTTGTTTTAATTTGCAATTTCCTAATGACATATGATGTAGAGCATCTTTTTATATGTTTATTTACCATCTGTATATCTTCTTCATTGAGGTGTCTATTCAGGTCCTTGAATATTTTAAAATTGGATTGTTATGTTTTCTATTGTTGAGTTTTAAGTGTTCTTTGTATATTTTGGATATCAGTCCTTTATCTGTCTGTCTTTGGCAAATATTTTCTTCCAAATAGTGCTTTGCTTTCTCATTCTCTTGACAGCATCTTTTTATAGAACATAAGTTTTTAATTTTAATGAAGTCCAGTTTATCAATTATTGCTTTCATGGATTGTGCCTTTTGATGTATCTAAAAAGTCATCGCCACACTCAAAGTAATCTAGATTTTCTCCTATGTTATCTTCTAGGAGTTTTGTAGTTTTGCATTTTACATTATGTCTATGATTCACTTTGAGTTGATTTTTGTGAAGGGTGTAAGATCTGTGTCTACATCCCTTTTTTTCATGTAAATACCCAGTTGTTTGAGAGCCATTTGTTGAAAAGACTCTCTTTGTTCTGTTGTATTGCCTTTCTAGGATCTTTATTCTATTCCATTGATCTGTTTATTCTTTCACTAAAACTACAATGTCTTAATTACTGTAGGTTTATAGTAGGTCTTGAAGTCAGCTAGTGTCAGTCCTCTGACTTTGTTCTTTTCCTTCAATATTGAGTTGGCTCCTCTGGCTCTTTTACTTCCTCATACAGACTTTAGGATTAGTTTGTTGATATCCAGAAAACAACTTGCCAGGATTTTTATTGAGATTGCATTAAATCTATAGATCAAAGTTGGGAAGGTCTGAAATCTTGACAATTTTGAGTCTTCCCATCTCAATTTATATGATTTTTATTCCCTTTTCTTGTCTTGTCTTATTTTATTAGCCAAGACTTTCAGTATTATGTTGAAAAGGAGTGGAGACAGGGGACATACTTGCCTTGTTCTTCTTGTTAATAAGAAAGCTTCCAGTTTCTCACCATTAATTATGATGCTAGATTTAGGTTTTCTGTAGATGTTCAGATAATGCGTTTTAAATTGTTGTATGTATCTTAAATATTTTGAAATATTGCTCAAAACAGAAGCAATGGGCACTTCAGGCCACACTGAACCATGAAAATGGGTTCGTCAGGCATCCTTTTATAATTCAAATGGTTAGTTGTGCTTTAAATTAAAAAACAATTGCTCACAAGTAATTTCACATTCAATTCAAGAAAACATACTTTCCACCTAGCTGGCCATTTCATTTTTAATCCAATCTCTTGATTTGTAAAGAAATCTATCTAAAAATTAAAATGAATATGCTGATTTCTCTTTAGTCTATGTGTTGTTAAATCATTTTTTCCCTAATTGGCTATAATTAAATAGTATGGATTCTACCACTATGGTCTGTGTTTTGTTCACTGTTAGTTTTCGCCTGGTTTCAACCATTTATTACATCTTTCAACATCTCTTGTGTGGCTAACACTGTAATCAAAATACAAAGAAGTTTAAGTTACAGTTTCTTCCTTCCAGGAACTTAGAGATCCACTATGGAGTCAAAAGAGACATCGGAAATAGCCAAGAGACATTACAAAGGAGAGTATAACTAATCATCTGAATGAATAATACTGGTTATATGTGCAAAAGGAGGTCTGGGAAAGGGCAGACCAGTGTGAACTGGAGGTATTGGGGAAGGTCTTCGAGAGAAGATAGTAAGGAAGTTGGTCCTCATGGAGTACTTGGGTTAGCAAATGTGAACGGGAAAGGAAAAGGCATTTCTTCCAGGCATCTAGTCAGCATGAGCAATGACTTGAGGTTGGGAATAAGTGTGGCATGAATAAGAATCATGTAAGCAGAGCATGAAAAGAATGGTCATGGGGCTCAGATGAATGTGGAAGGGTAAGTCTCTCCTAGATGGGTGGTTGGTTGGAGAGGATTTTTGATACTTTTATAGAACAAACAACTATGATTTAGTTTCATATTGTATGTAGCTCTTATAAATAATAACTACCACAAATATGACAGAGTGATTAAAATGTGCCCTTTTACAATGTTGGGATGTAGGATGTCCTTTCCTCCCTTTCCCACTACATTTTTGGAAGTCAGTTAGGGAGTTGGCTTAGCTGGAACAGTGGGCTGCTGCATCCTAGGTAGGATGTAGGCAGATCCTAGCTCCCATTAATAAAGGCCAGCTCCATTATTCCAGTTTCTCCTGGACCCCTTCCTCTGAAGGGGAGGGACTATTCCAGAGAATGCGAGCCCTTTCCTATCATTGTAAAGCCATAATTGGTTGTGCTGCATCGATAGAAAAATGGCTAGTATGCCAAATGTGAGTAACTTTGGATTTCCTATTGCTTTCAGTTGAGACCCAGTTCTCCATTTGTCTGATAACTGGAAGGTTTACTCTGTGGCTTATCATTATCAGGTTTTGGTGCTGGTAAGGAAGCCTACATTGTAGGGCCTTGTGGTATTAATGCTAGAGGCTGCCTCTGCTACCCCTCCAAGGAGTAAGATGGTAGAATGCAATGCTAATGGTACTTTCTGGGTTTGTAGGACACAGGGGTATTGATCATCTCTCTAGATCCCATCCTACTCTAGGGAGGTATAAGAGTAGCAGCATCAATTACAAAAGCTCTATAAAGGTTTCCATCTCAACTTTCTAAAGCCAAGTATTGCGAGTTTCATAAAAGTGTGTAGGGGTGAGGGGAAACTTCCCCTTTCCCCAAGAAGTTTGCTGAAATATCAACTTGCAATTAAGGCAGATTAATAACAGAAAGGTATATTTATTAATACCATGCACATGGGGAGAATCAGAGTGATTACTCAATATCTCAATGGAATCCAGATATTTTATACATGCCTTTTAGAGGGGAGGGGGAGATGAGCAGTATAGGTAATTCTGTTTAGGGGCAATAAATGGCTGCTAGGGAGGATGAATAGATGCTTGGGAGAATGGATGGATGGGGGGAAACAGAATTGATTTGTAAATTAACCTGAGAGATAGGTATTATGTTTAAAATGATTTGGGCCAGGCCTGGTTACATTCTTGGTCTTCTTTTCTGCATATAGTGAGGTAACAGGGAGGGGAAAGGAAGTCAATTGGTTTTTTCCAAGGGCCTGTTAATCTCTAGGGTTTTAATGCAAGATACCAAGGGCTTATATTTTGGGTTGAAATTTCCTGAGCTCCTTCACTTCCCCTTGTCTGGAATTTCCCTAGAATTCTCACACATTAAAAGCTGAGTCAGTGGCTGTGGAGAGAGAGAGAGAGAGTTCTGGTTAGTAGTCAAGTAATAGGAGATCTGAAAATGGAGACAAAAACATAGATTAGAATGAGAGTAAATAAGGAGTAAAGAAGAGATCTAAGCACATTTCCCCACACCCATTAAACTAGTCTCTCATTCTTGGAAATAGGTCTTCATTAATCTAATGGAGAATGTTTATCTTGTCTTTTAAGAGGTGTATATCACAGTCTACTTGCCCTGTGTGGTTTTATGTATAAATGTCATTTTTCACCAATAATCATGCAAGCTCCACCCTGTTGGGCTGTCAGGGCATCCAGGACAAGGCAGTTTTCAAATACAACAGAGGTTAGGCTGTAGAATTTTAACTGAAGTGCTCTAAATG
Organism: Lemur catta; assembly: GCF_020740605.2. NCBI lineage: Eukaryota > Metazoa > Chordata > Mammalia > Primates > Lemuridae > Lemur > Lemur catta. The sequence continues at coordinate 23,090,679 of NC_059139.1, read as the reverse complement.
CTTGCATAATGATATTGAACTCTTGTTCTGCTACCATGCAGAAATTCAGTTGCAATGAGAAAGCAATGGACAACAGATCCCTCAGGTACCTTGCTTGGACTCTCAGCACAGCTGGGGGTCTCTGGAGCTCTATCTCAGAACCCACTTTTGATTAAAAATTAAATTTAACAGAGTTTAATTGAGCAAAGAGCACTTCACAAATTGTGCAGCTGTACTAGAGCAGGTTCAGAAAGACTCTAATGCTATAGTGTTAACCTCTAAGGACCTTAATGCAAAATACCAAGGACTAATATTTTGGGGTGAAATTTCTTGAGCTCCTTCAGTGCACAAGCATATTTCTCTCTTTTTCTCTTCACAGTGCCGACCACTTATAAACTCTCCCCTTCTGAAAGATCATAGTATATATTTTCTCTTAAAGAGCTTTTTTGATTAATGTGAATGAAAGATGCCATTCATTTTTTTTTCATTAACACATTCAACAGATGTTTATTCAATACTCACTTTGCAAACTGTCTGTGCTTGGTTGGGGATGGGAGTACAATGGTGAGCAAAACAGATAGTTATTGCTCTCTGGGCATTTAGAGTTTAGTAGGAAAGACAGGAAACAAGCCATAACAACAAAATACAACGAGTGCTCATAGGGGAGGCATGGGGGGAGGGGAGGCATAAATAAAGGGGCCTAATCTAATCTGAGGCATAAGTGAGAAATTAGCCAGGCAGTGGGAAGAGGAAGAGTGCTTCAGGGAGAGAGAGGGCCTGGACACAGGACCAGCATTGCTGGAGCAGAGTGTTGGGGAGAGGGGTACAAGCCAAGACCACAGAGAGAGGCAGGAGTCTAATCACAGTGGGCTCTGTGAGTCTTCTGGAGGAGTGTGCGTCTTACACAAAAGGCAGGAGAAAATCACTGAAGAATTTAAAACAAAGGAGCAAAACATGCATATTAGAAAAATGTGTCTGGTATCTCCTACTGAAACATAGAGAAACAGATAAAGGCTTGTTTACAAATGCTAAGCAACAGCAAACCTCAAAATTTACTCCCAATTCTGCCACATGTTCAAATAATAGTCACCTGTTAACATTATTTTTCATATGGAAATATGAAAAAGGAAACCATAGTGTTTATACTTTGAATTCTCTGGAGTTCAGAGATTTCCATGAGCCAGGAAGACTCAGGACAAGACAGACACCTCAAAATAATAAAAGAAACTATCTCAGAAAGGTGAAAGGAAATAGCCAAGATATTGCCAGTGGTTATGTCTGTTATGAGTGATTTTATTATAAGCTTTATATTTTTCAGTAGTCTCCAAATTTCTGTATTCCTTTTCTAATATGAAAAAACATTACTTTCATTTTGAGTATAATAATAGAAGTGAGTTAAACTTTCCAGATTTTTCTCTTTTCTTTATCCTTTTATCAAACTTCCATCTTTGCATATCCTAAAGGTCATGAAGAATATGTTTTGATTCATTATTCAGGATCCTGGGGCTCTAGAGGAAAAGTCCCAGGAGGTCAGACTCACACAGAGCTGATAAATTCCAGTCCACCATTGATTTCTCTAGAAGCTGCACTTCCTTCAGCCTCTTCTTCCCCCAAGCAGCATTAATAATGGAATTCCTATCTTTCAAGTTTAATGTGCAGCCCCAGCTTGCCATTGAAGTTGGCTCCTGCAACTAACACAGCTTTCCTTCTGAAATTCTATTTTCTGACATATCTCAGAAAATACACTTAGAGGTGGTGGTGGGAGGTTGGCTGTCATCAGATGTGGAATGAATTGGATGATGACTTAGCAAAGGCCTTACCTGACACTAGTGATGGGTGCTCTCATTTTACCAAACAGGAGTGTGAGACCCAGAGAGGTTAAGCAACTTGACCAAGGTCATAGGGCTAGTTAGTGGCAGAACTGGGCCTGGATGCATATGTTCCTGTTCCTAATCTTAGAATATTTCTCTCCTTCCATCACATTGCCCGCATATCCATGGCTCAGCCTGGGGAGGAGGTGTTGGGGTGAGGGGTAGGGTAAGATGAAAGGATGGTGATCCCCTAACAGGGGCCTAGAGGATTAGGGAAGAGAAGGAGCGAGGATAAAGATCGACAGGGGAGGAAAGATGGGTGGGTAGGTGCCAACTCTCAGGGCAAAGCTCCAACAATCTAGTCTAACCCTAATCAGGCCGGCAAGCTGTCTTTGATTGGTCTGTCCTGCTGAGTTCTCCAAGCTGTATCCCTGCACTGTGCCCAGCTGGCAGTATGAATACCGTTTGAAAAAATATCCGGAAATTGCTACTCACCAGGGAGCATCTGTGAAAAATACTGGCTGCAAATGAGCTGGCAGGAGCTCAGTGACTGCCGGGTCACCCTGCCCTGGCGAGTTTGTCTGAAGGGATTCCGGAGTTGTTTCCCAGATGGGCCACTCAGCTGCTGTAACTACTTGGGCCTGGTGGCCTCTTATGCAGAATATTTCTCTTAATGCAGGAGACGTGTTCTTCAAAAGCTGTGGGTATCTCAGAATCTTGCACCTAGAATCTTAGTTTTCAAATACACTCATGAATAATCCTATGGTGACACTCTAAAATTCTTTTTCTAAGGTGAAGAATTTTACATAAATCATTTGCCATTTTATAAGTCTGGATTGTTGATGCAGAATCCACCCAGGGTCATAAGAGGGAAGAAATTCCAGGGCATTAAGATGTAATCTGTACTTTTGCACATTTCTGCCCGGGGAAGGTGAGGACGAAGTGGGGTCTGACCATCTTCCCAGTGGCCCAGGATCATGGGCATCGACCAGCCCTGTTGGGAACTTGCCTGCCTCTTATACCTGTGGCTCCTTAGAAAATCAAAGCTGGGAAAACCTAACCAAACATTTTAGCTCATCGTTTTCTATCCTAGGTTATTCCCAACATCCTTCAATGATTTTTCTTGTCCCTCTCCAAAGTTCTGATAATGTCCTCAGTAAGATGTCATGTAAATATTTTGGTCTGAGCTCAGAGTCCAGGCTTTTTTATCTTGTTTGGGAATGAGATTTCTTGCTGACATCTATTGACTGATTGCTATTTTGTCTGACCTTTTTGCTTGCTGGGTAGGATCAAGCAGTTCACCAGATAAGGGTGCTCTGAGTTTTAATGAAAACAGTTGGATTTAAGAGAATAAAATGTTTGCTTATCATTTCAATGAAATACAAAAACTGTTGTTCATGGACTTCTACCTTATTAGTGACCTGTCTGGTGGCTTCTATTTATTTTAAACGGGTGCAAGACCATATAGGCTGAGAAGGAAGAAAAGACAGCGACAGAAATAACCTCATTTACAGTAAGGTTAGTGACCCCTGGAGAGGCTGAAAACATTCCAGGGAGGTCTTACAACAGCTCCCAGGGCAGAATTCCCAAGGATTCAGGTCATGATTTCTACAAAGGCTTTTTTTTTTTTTCCAGAATACTATGGGAGTATAAATGTTTTGGTGTGTCCATCCCCTAGACAGAGCACAACACACCCGTAGGAGTGTGAATTTACTCATCTACAATGGCTTTTGTCTTGCAGTTCCTTGCCCTACACCTGACCTTTTGGCCCCACTAAGTACAGAGGCTCTCTGGAGAGAATATTGGAATCAGGGTGAGGGGAGAGAGGCTCTGGGAGGATAAGAGGTGTGAAGGAGAAAGAACAGGAGAGAGGATTTTAAGTAGTGCTGAGCGATAGGATTTGAATCTCCCTCAATTTCTTTAAGACACACAAATGAAAAGTAGAATTTCTTTTCACTACTTTTGGCTCCTGAATTGTGTTTTCTGAATGCATCTAAGTATCACATGAACCATATGGTATTTCAGGGTTTACTCAATTTACGTAACAATATACTTTCTTTTGGTAAAGGAGGTTGGGAGAGGGAATGGAAAGTCACTTTATTTCAAAAATCCGTTAGAGATAGAATCAACTCACATAGTCTCAGTGAAACTCCAGAGAAGACACTGAGTTTGGCAGAGACCACTTTGTCCCTTGTCAACACTGCCCCCAAATAGGTCCAGGCTAACACAAGGAACTCCTCATCTTTCATCTTATCAATATGTTCTTCCAAATAAAATTAAATCTATTGCTGCAAGAAAGGGCTTATCATCCCACTCCTTTGTAACTGGCTACTGGAGGGTCCCCCTCAGAGGAATTCTCAGCACGTGTCAAAGGAGCTGGGGTGGGGGTCCATGTAGGTTGCCTGGACCAGTCCTGCTGACTATGGGATCCCATCCTTTTTCATGGTTTCCTCTGTGATTACTGCTAAGTTCCCATGGCAGATCCTTTTGCTTTTCTTATATTACATAAACATTGACACTCCCATTTCTTTTAAAAATATTTCTTATTTAATGTGAACTGATTGCAGTTGCCATCCATGCATGTGGCTGTCACTAATCCACGTGGTGATTGCTATCACTTTCACATAGGCCTTTTTAGCCCAGAGGGTCCCAAATTCAAGTATGTATCAGAATCACTGATGGATGATGTGCTTATTTAAAAGTAAGGACTCCAGGTCTTATCCTAGGAATTTTGATCAAAAGCTCTGGTGTGGGCCCAGGCCTTTGCCTTTTAACACAGATTTCCGGTGATTCTGATGCTGGTGGTTCCTGACTTCACTTTGAGAGAAGCTGATAAAAGTCCTTACCATAGAGCCCATCCAGGGGCACCGTAGGAATCACTGGCCTCCTCCAGGCCTGCAGTCTGTGGTTTCTAGCTTAAGAGGACATTCACAAGGAATAAGTAAGGGCCAGGGGAGTTCACTGCCATGTTTTGATGCATAACAGAGTGCCAGGAAGGTGTCTCATTTGGGTATAGCTCAACATAAACCCAGGAACCTTGTGGCTAATCAGGTATACACTTCATGGCAAAGGATCCACAGTTGAAAGATTAAAATCAGGCTTCCTTTGTGCTTCCTGCAAGCTATTTGGTCATTACAACATGGAAAAAGAGCTACTTGGTGGGCAAAGACACGCTGTGATTGTGTTTGTAAGCTAAGGGCTGAATTTGTGGAAGGAGGATTGGTTATCCTATGTGGCTCCAGAGAAGAATGAGGAGCAGTAAGTGGAAGCTGTAGGGAAGTAGAGTTAAGTTTAATAAAAGGAAGTTAACAATTAAGGCTCTTGAAGATGAAGTGGGCTCCATTGTGTGGCAGTGAGCACTGTACCATCCGAAAGCCACAATGAAGAGGCTATGTTAGTTAATTAACCAATTTATGTATCCTACATTTATTGATGTAATATGAGGTAGTAGAAAGAATTCTGGGCTTGGAATCAAATCTGGACTCAAAATCCTGGATCCCTCACTTACTGTGTGACTTTGGGAGTATAATTCGACCTTCATAAGATTGATGTGGTAATCAACCAGACTGCAGACATCAAGTGCCTGGCACCAAGCAGGTGCTCATATGTATTTGCTCCCTGCCCCTTTCTTCTGTGGCTGGCATTGTTCTTGGCATCAGGAAAATAAGAATGAGTAATACCCTGTGTCTCCCCTTCAGGAACCCCCAAATAATAGCGGGAGACAACCAGAAACACAAATATGGCACAAAATCGTACTTGCTGTAATATAGCACCACATGCAAAGGCTAACGGAGGCCCAGAGTGGGGAGGGATTCCAACACTCCAGGAGCTGACGCTTGCTATCAACACAGGCTCCTGCTGCTGCCATTTGAATTCTACTGGACACAGGAGTGCCTTTCCAACTTGGAATAACTATTCATCACTGGGAAATGATAAGGGGGAAAAAGAAATTGTGCTATAAACCAAAGGTCAAAATTGTCCTTAGTTCTTTGAATCCATAAACCAGCAAATGTTTTTTGAGCACCACTGACCCTAGGTAGCAGCTTGGGATGTGGAACTAATAGGCACAGTTGTTGCTCACATGAGTCCACAGTCTGTGGAGACATGCAGAGATGGCTTAATACGCTTGGTTCACAATAACCCAATATCTATTTCAACCAACAATGCCCTCTCATTTTTTCACATTAACGTTATGTTTACCCTTGGCCAGTAAAACTTACTTTGGCCAACATGGGATTCCCTCTTCTAATGATTCTGAACCTCACAATAGATCTTTTTTCATGTTTTAGTTAAAAAACTTCATTCTCACAACTCTACAATAGTGATATTCAAACTCTTTTGATCACACATTTTTATTAGCAAACAATCTTTGAACCTACATACATAAATTATATACATGTATGACCATTATTAACTGATTTGTCAAAGCACAGTATATACTACAGGCAAGGTTATCATTAGTAACAATGTTTACAAATCCATATAGTAAATCATCTTGATAATTTCAATTCTTGCAGATCCAATTCATTACCAGATGTGATGAGATAGTCACTTTTTTTTCCTTGCATTATTTCTGAAGAGGTCATATTAGGAGAAAATGAAACTTTGCCCTTGTATTTTTATAAGTTTATGAGGTTGCATTATTGAAAATATTATCTTCAACCCACAGTTGTGGACCTCCATTTCATGAGGGCTAGTTTAGTTAAAACTAGATGATGCATTTGCAAAGGCATTACCTGGGCACACAAAAACTGCAAAGGCCTCAGCAGCCCCAAAACAGGGGAAGGGGAAGGGGTGGCTGTCAACCCTGCTGCTTTGTGAAACTTCCACACCTCCCTCAGGACACTTCATGCCTTTCATGTGACCCTGACCTTTTGGCATAACGACAGAATGAAGGCACTTGAGAAATACTGTGAAAGTTGCTCTTTTTTTAAATTTTAGAAAAACATAAACAGAATTTCTAATATTTTCTTTCTGCTTCCCACTGGGCTATCTTGTCCTCCCACTGGGTGTATGCCCTATGCTCGGAGCCAATTCTCCAGTCTTTCTGTTAAAATAAACAGCTCCACACAACAGGCTGTGCTGAACAGTAAGCAGTTCCTTTGCTTGCTCAATAACGTGGTTGAGCTCAGGCATGTTGCTGTCATTCCTAAGGTAGAAGCATTTTAATGCACAATTGAAAATTTGTTAGTCTTCTCTTCTTACTCCCTTTCAATTGCAGTTGTGTTTAGAAATTATTACCTGATATAAAAATGAAAAATATCACAGAGTTTAAAAAAGTCATTTTTAGAAAACTGAACATGTATACCATTTTTTGTGGGGAGGTGTGGAGAGAGGGGAGTGAAGGAAGAAGAGTGGTTTCCTTGACACAGTTTGGGGTCTAGTTTCATGAGACGAAAAAGAAAAGACAAGCTTTGTACATTAATGATTAACATAATAGCAAAATATCCTTTTATGAAAAAAAACTCTTGTCATTGAATTTTATTCACAAGAACTAAAAAAAATCATCATTTTAGTGAAAGAGAGAGAAGTAGTTCTATATATTCTTTTGAACTCCTCTGTCTCTTTTTTCTGCATGTAGAAAAACCATTCTTTATCTTTTTTTTGTGCCATAAACTGTTAGCTGTTTGGTTGAAAACTATAAACATTTTTTCAAAATAGCATTTAAATGTATAAAAGAATATATGTAGAATTTCAAAGGAAGCTGGAATATTAAGAAATTAAAGACTCAAAGAGCAAATATATGAAATATTAATGTATGTGCTCATGTACTAATACATTAAGCAATAAGATCTGATGGCAGGTTTATCAGAATTTCAAAGCAATGACAAGTGTAAATAATACTTCATGATATCTGTAAAAATGTAATTTCTTTTTACGTCATTTTTTCCTTTTTTTTTTTTTTAGTGACAGAGTCTCACTATGTTGCCCATGGTGGCCTTGAACTCCTGGACTCAAGCAATCCTTCCACCTCAGGCTTCCGAGTAGCAGGGACTACAAGTGTGTGCCATCGTGCTTGGCTTAAAAAATCTATAATTTCTGATGTTGACAATATCACTACTAACACAACTATACTTAGTATATTCATAATTGAAGAAAATCCTAAATATCAAATAGCAATTTATGGAAATAAAGATGTAAGATTTGTCCCATCTAATTTCATGTACCTGTGACTCCACTGAATCCAGAGACTCCTCTTCTAGAATGAGGTTCCTAGGACTCACAGTACTGTCCTCAATAGGCGTCCAGTGTAGAGAATATTAGAAAAGACATAAGGGCCTGGGTAAAGGGACTGTGAGAAAAGTGGAAATCTGGCAGTCCTGCAAACAGGACTTGGGACATGAATGCTTATCAGCCAGCTGCATACAGCAGGCTTTGGAATGCATGGGAGTGTGTCTGACGTTGGGTCCCTGCTCTTTTCTTGATAGCCTTAAGGAGTCACAAGGAATCCCAAGATAAATATGGATATATTGCATATCACTAACTAGATTTCTTTAGAATAATGTGTTTACTGGCACCAGAGATTTTTATCTATATGTTCTTTCCAAACATTCTATCTGTATGTTCTTGGCTTTGACCTTGCATGACTTTTTCTGCAATACATACAGAGGTTTGGAGAGGTACGGGAACTCTTTGAAATGAAGAGTCTCTCCTCCTCCTTCAGCCTGAGATTGTGGTCTGGAGCATTCTTCGTTGCTCCGTAACACTGGTAGAGACGCTGAACAATATCTACATCCAGCCTTCTGAATATTGGACAAAAGGGACTACTTGTGAATGTAATACTTACATGCTTTCCAGAAGGTGTCAGACTTGCATTTCTGAGGATTGAAATCCACTTGCTACTATAATTGGCGCAAACCAACAAATCTCCTGACTCACTTTCAAGATAGGTAAATTAGCAGGCCGAGTAATTGAAAATTAGACAAAAAATGTTTATGTCAAAGAGAAACAAAGTGCTTCAATGCAAAAAATTCCACAAGGACTAAGAAAGTGCTGTGTAAGTGAAGAAGTTTCATGGCAAAGAACCATCTAAAGAAATGGAATTGTTTTCCTGTCTTTTCAGTATGAAGACAGGATTTATGTTGTCAGCAAAGATCAGACATTGTGAAATTTCTGAAAATACATCATAGATGACTTATGGTTGGAGAGGGAGAATTTATATCCTCACAGAGTAGTCCATAAGCAGAAGGATTATAGAACAGAAGAGATACAGAAAATCCAGGCTATAAGCAGAGGCTTCTGGGTACAAAGCAGGGATTAGGCTGTAGTTCTTCCTTTCATCTGCGTTATACCCTGAGAATGCTTCATACTGTCTGGAAAACAAAAAATCTATTGGAAATCTAGTGCATTGAGTAAAAGATGTTTCCTGTAGAAGTCACTGTTCTCATAAGAACTACAAGGGCTTTTAACATCTCTAAGGCATAAATGTTTAATTACCCAGTGGATTTTCTTGTATGAGTGATCCACTAGGAATGGGTGGATTCTGACTATGTACATTGAATTTAGGGGAAAATTCTCTTTCTCTCTGGTTTTCATATCATAATTTCTGACTGCTCTTCATGTAAAAATGACCCCAGTAATAATCTGCATTGTTTCCAATGCTTTACCCTCTCTAGAGAGGACTAATGTGAAGATTGGCCAAGTGACTTGCTTTGCTAATGAAATATAAGCAGAAAGTGACATATTTCAGGTCCTAGCAGAAGTTTTAATAGTCACTGAGTGGTTCTGCCATCTCTTTTTCTTTTTCCACTGCCTCACAAATATTTCCCAGATCAAACTACTCTCCGAGCTTGTATTGCAGAAGAAAAAGACATGTGCAGCAGATTGGCAGCTTACTGGAGCTGAAGTAATATAAGGAAGGAAAAAGCCTTTATTGCTTTAGGCTGTTGATAATTGAAGGTTAGCTATACACAGCAAAACTTAGCAAAAGTTGACTAAAATGAACTCTAACTGTTTAATTTTCAATTTTCTTCCTCTCTTTCCTTGTTCAAGTATAATAGTTATCATGACCTACAAAAAAATACAAGTTTATTGTGGATACATCTATTTAATGACCATTCCTAAAATAATTAAGAAAGAAGGCAAAACTTCATCTTTTTCTAATTTCAGTCTTTCCACTTCTTTGAAGTTTTATGCACATGCCTTCCGTCCCCTCACGAAGTCCCAATCTGTTAGTGCCTAATTGGTTATAGAACCTGTCTGGGTTCCTGCCAAAGAGAACATAACTATTATATTTGGGGATAGGTTGCTGGCTTCCAAAAAGCTTCTATGTCTCTTGGTTTGGGCAGTCACAGCCTTGTTCTTTCATCTGGTGGGATGAGCATGGAACCTGGGGAGAGACTTAGCATAAAGAGACAAAATTACATCTACTGTATGTCCTGGGTTTTGAGGCAGTCCCTATTTCAAATATCCCATCTCATTGACCCAGTGGTATACACAAGTACCCAATTTTTGCTTCTAGGAATAGTTACTTAAAGAAAATATATGATTCTACTTGTACAAAATTCAAAAATAGGCAATACAAAACTATACTGCTAAGTAAGCACAATATTTATCTTTCATAGAGGAAATGGAGTGGTAATTGGGAAGAGGCATGAGAGGGGCTTTGAGTAGTGGTAGTGTTTTATATCTTGTCCTGGATGGACAGATGAGTGTTTATGATAATTCATTAATATACTTGTGTATTTTTCTATGTGTCTGACACTTTACAATAAAAAAGTTATAAAAAATATAGTGACTGTAGTCAAGGGTCTATTCAAAACACACATGAAATTAAGAGCTTGAGAATTAACAAATTCTAACTTAGAAGGCCCATTTTGTTGTGTGATAGAGCAAAACACTACGTCATCCACCCTCCTGGGCTAGGAATCCAGGGCAGTTCAATTTAGCAGTCTTTTTTCTATATTGACTGTTCTTGGTTTTATGCAGTTTATACTTTTTTTCTTTTATAGCTCACCTGGGGAAAATGACAGTTAGATAATTATACATTACAATAGGTAATTATGTGTTATATAATTAGATAATTACATATACTGTATAATGAACTACAAATGTAATAAGTACAGTCAGTCTTCTGTATCCGTGCATTCCTCATCTGTGAATTCAACCAAACCTGGATCAAAAATATTTGAAAAAAAATTGCCTCTGTACAACAACTAGTTACATAGCATATACATTGTGTTAGGTATTAGAAGTAGTCTAGAGATGAATTAAAGTAAACAGGAGGATGTGTCCAGGTCATATGCAAATACGACGTCATTTTATATCAGGAATTTGAGCATCTTCAGATTTTGGTTTCCACAGGAGGTCCTGGAACCAATCCCCCACAGATATTGAGGGATGACTGTACTAAGAAATACAGATTACTGAGGCCTTTAAGGCTTATCTCTGCCATGCTAGTATCAGCTAACAGAAGGAAAACAGTCTACCACATACAATGCTCCAATCTATGAGAAAAAAAGCACAAAAAATAAAACTTTTGTTAAATAAATTAATAAATGAGCAATTTCAGAGGCAGAGCTAATGATGCCACAAAAAGAGTATGTAAAGTTTTGTTCTCCCCTTGCCTCGACTGCTCCCTCCATTATTATCAGAAGTCATCCAGTTCTGGGCAGCATCTCTGCCTCTTCCAGGCTCTCTTTGATCTTCCAATCTCCTACATCTCTTTTTTCACACAAGCCTCTGTAAACATGGCTTCAGGATCACTCTCAGGGCCTTGGCAGGGGCATAGTTCTCTCTATAACTACTAAGAAAGTGAGAGTTGACCCTCAGAGTTTTTTCTCAGCGTGAACAGAACCCCTTCTGAACTTTTGGGACAGATCTGCCAGGCTGCTGGAGTTCTGTCTGTAACACATACACCTGGGTCTTAAGGGAGGCGATGGTCAGAGGAGGGGAAGGAAATAAAGATCATAGAGGGAACTGAATTCCCACCTCTCCAAGTCAGGCAAGGAGACATGTCCCAAACTCTTTTCCCCACCAACAAAAAATTAAAAAAAAAAAAAAAGTAGGAAAAGAACAGTCAGACTTGTGATTTTCAGTGAATTCAGCTGGACTCATGACAGCCCATGAGAAAGACTCTCTTTCCCAGTCTCCTTTGCAGCTAGCTATAGCCATGTGACTAAATTCTGGCTAATGGGATGAGAGTGGTTACAAATGCAACCCACAGGCCATACCCTTACAAGGAAGGGGCATGAAACTCTTCATCCCTATCCCCTTTCTGCCATCCTGCTGATTGCATGTAAGGGCAGGCCAACTTGGACCAGATTAAGGAAATACCCTGTGGATGGCAAAACGACAAGATAAAAGATGTCTGGGTCCTTGGTAACTTGGCAGAGAAAAGCTGCCTTATCATCTCTGACTTTGATATAAGAGAAAAATAAATTTCTATCTTATATTAGCTGCTGTTATTTTTAGTCCCTGAATCATGAAGCCAAGCCTGTATCTCAACTGGTCAGAGGCCATCTAGCCCAGTGGTTCTCAGCAGGTAAAGGGAGGTGTGATTTTGTCCCCCAGGAAATATTTGGCAGTCTCTGAAGACATTTCTGGTTGCCACACTTGGTGGGGAAGGGGGCAAAGGTTGCTGCTGGCATCTAGTGAGTATACATAGGCCAGAGATGCCCCTAAACACCTTGCAATGCCCAGGATAGCCCCCTCCCCCACATGCAAGAATTACAAAGCCCAAAATATCAATAGCACTGAGGTTGATCAGCCACTGAAGCACCTCAAATAGTAGTGAAGAGACCGAGAGAGAGTGAACGACAGACTTGGAGCCACACAGGTTACTGGGGCTGGGCCATTGCCTGGGTCTGCCAAAGCCTGGGCCACCACTTCTTTTTTTGACTGTACCATTTCACCAACACCAAACCAGACCCATTTTATTCTCTATCTTCCATATTTATTTAATCGGAGTATGAAGAGGGAGACATAGAACTTAAAGGACTGAAAAAAGTCACACTTTTCCTCTACTGAGAGTCCGTAACGTTTTATCACCAAACTTGTATTGAACATCTATTTGATATAAATCCCTAGGCTGGATGCCAATCTTAAATCTACTTGAGGAATTACAGCATATGCAAAAAGGGAGGACAAGCAATGCAATGGCAATGCCCAGAGGGACTCTTACAATGAGTAGGTGGGTACCAAGCAGAGAGAGATCATGGTGGGCTCTGATGGGCACAGTGCTGGCAACAGAGCCAGGCCTGCCAGCGCATGCAATGCTGCCTGACAGTGATGGCTGTTGGACATCAGAGCCTTCACCCAGCTTGTGAAATTATCTCTGCACAGCTGTTCGGCACAGGCTCCTTCCCTAGAGTTTGTCATGGACATTTGCTGTGTTGAACTGCTCAGCACCACCTCTCTCTCTTTTTATTGCTTTTTCTTTGCAAGACTGCTCTTCTTGAGTCCATATGATCATGTTGTGGGAGCCAATGACAGTACCCTATTGGATATGCTTTAATTGCCTTAACAATCATAGGATTCTATTAGATATATTTTATTAATAATTGCCCTCCCACTCATAGTACTCTATGGGATATATTCTAATTGTCCTTCTAGATCCTTTTCCACCTGCCTGACCCACATAGATGCAGCAAAGAGTCCCATTCCCTTTGATTTTACTTGGGTTTGGACATTGAGAGCCTTTGGCAAGAGATTAGAGGAAGGAAGGAGAGTGAGGTGGGGATATTGTTCCTCTGGCGATTTCTTTGCTGGTTGGGGACTGTTGGCTGTGCTCTTCTACTGAAAGCCACAGCTTCTGCCAAGAAGGCTTTCCATCTGGCTACCTCTCCTCATTCCAGCAACTTCCCCTTCCGCTTGACCCTCAGGTTTCAGAGTGGTAAGGACTTTCCACTGCTGTTAGCCTTGGGATACTTCACCAGGTCTGGCTGGCTTCCTTGAACACTTCCAGCCTTTGTAAGTAGTCCTGTTATTGAATTATTCTGAAATTCCTTAGTCTGAGTGTGCCATCTACATACTGCTGGGAACTTGACCGACTCAAAAACCTACCCACGTCCACATAAGTGAGTACACATCCCAGTGTGGCCAATCAGAGAAGTTCATGAATTTGCTGTAGTGGTTGGTTCACAGGCTGGGTATCTGACCTAAAACAGCGACTCAGAGCCCCTCTCTGAGGTTTTGAGTAAGACACTGGAAGACGCCAGCAGCTCTCTCTTTCCTCCAGGGTCACTAACAGGGGTAATGGAAGCTGGCAGCTGCCGGCGGATCTCCCCTCCCTGCCAATACAGGAAGCCTGCTTTAGTAGGAGAAAATGAAACTGATCCAGACAGAAGCAGGGCAGGGAGATGGGCAAAGAGATCTGAAACACCATCCGAATCCTCGGGTTCGTCACTCTGGAGGGCCTTGCTCTTTCCAGTTGAATGGACTGACAAATTTCTTCACTTATTTTGGTTTGATTTGGGTTTCTGTCACTGACAGAAAGTCTTGCATATATTGCATTGATCCACCTCTAAGCTAAATGTGGCCTTTGTAAAAACCTAATTAGGCCATTGGTGCTAAGGAAAGCCTTTTAAGAGACTTTGGGATAGCCAAAACTATCCAGCTTCCTTCAGAAATATCCTTGGGAGGAATATAACCCAATCCCTCCAGAAAAAAAGAAACAGGACAGCAAGAGACAAACATAAATTGATTTTTTTATTTTGCTATGACTGTAGCTTAGGCTAAAATAATGCTTCTAACGCCCCTCTCCGTGTGACGCCTCCCCTCTCACACAAGAGCTGACCTGATAAAACTCTTTCACGCTGCAGTGACAAGAACTACCCTGGTGAGCAGAAAACACAAAACAAAACACAACACACTGGCATCAAGGTTGAAAATCATGATCCAAATACTCCTAAACCCTCAGAGCTTCAGTTTTTTCTTCTGGAAATTTGAGATAAACTTAATCCCAGGAAATGACTCTATGATAGGAGGAATTTCAGGTACCTGGGAGGTGCTGTACTGGTGGTGGTAGGTGAATATTCTTTTCCTTTGAAAAGGGAGGTCTGGGAAGGTCTTGAAAAGGTTACTATGCAGATCCCCTTACAATTCCAGACCACAGCCACTGCCTGTCACACGCTGATCGTCCTGACTTGATGTGGAGGACAGCATGGAAGTTGGGGGTTACAGACACACTATGAAGCGCTGGCCCAGGGCTCTTCCTGTGCAGAGCTGGCCTCACGCACACCCCTCACCTTGGGAGGACCACCCTGAATGTGCTTCCAGCAAGGTCCCTTGCTGTGCCCCTGCAAGGTTGTCCCTGGGAATGCCTCCTTTACCCCGCCCCAAACAGAGAAAGCTTCTGGCCTCCCCTCCAAATGCAGGGAGCCACGTTACCAGAGCAACACGGAAAGGTCCTGGGTGTTTTCGTGTAATAATTGCCCAGAGAGAAAAGCAGAAAATTTCTCAACAGTTCAAAACTCCCCAAAAGACCCAACAGCAGCCCCAGCAGGTCACGCAGTCATCTTCCTGCCTCTTTTCCATCCTTCTACTCCACACTTCGGCCGCAGATTGGCCCCCGTAGGAGCCCTAGACCAGCACCAGCCCCCTGCGTTCAAGGACGCACCATTTTTCCCTTCTCCGACACACCCACACCTGCGGTTTGGCTGGAGTCTTCCCCGGGGTCTGCGTGGAGGAGTAGCGGCTCCTTTTGTCCGCACTTACCTTGATATTTAAGTTCTGTGATGTTTCTGTGCTGCTTCCCAGGGAGAATTTAAACATGCCACACCGGCATTTTTGCTTCCCAAACATGACTCCCTAAGGAAAAGGGCCACGCTGTTTCCTCAGCTGCAGGCCACAATTGCAGTGTGTGACCACTCTATTTCTGTTCTTTACATGGTTAACCATACATTTTTTTTTTTGTCCTAAAGCCAGACTTTCTAATTATCTCGGTGACTTTGGAAACATTGCTCCTTTTCTTGGTGCCTCAGTTTCATCATCTATAGTAAAAAAAAAAAAAAAAGGAGGAGTTGGCTCAAGGGCTATTTTGGGTCCCTAAGGGTTTGAACTTCCATCATTCTTCATAAATTGTGGGATGACGTGGATTAATATTCCTCTTGTTAATACAAGTCAATATATATTTTATTAGGCTTTTCTAAACAAGTATTTTATTAACAAGTAATATTAATGACGTCTCTGCAATGGAGAGACGAGGAAGTCAGACAGTGAGAGCAATACAGCACACAGGCCAGGAGAGGGCGCCCTGGTGACGCCAGAGGACGCTCGAAGGCAGGGAAAGCTGGAAGGGGAACAGAACGTGACTCAGCGTTGCAAAGGGCTAATGAAGAGGCAACACACACACGCACGCACGCACGCACGCGCACGCACGCACGCACGCGCGCGCACACACACACACACACACACACACACACACATACACACACGCGGAGACAGTACTTCCCCCTGTGTAACACCTTCCACAGCAAAACCAGCAGTGGAAATTTCCAGCATAACTGACAAGCAATTTCCACTTGTTAACTCTCTGCTTCCTGAATTTTTGCAAGGCTTTACGGTATTGGCAGTCTACCTATAAACCTCGCTTTAGAAATTATAAATTTTCCATGTCCTTTTGTCATCTGAGTGATCCTTGTATTTGCTTCATGTTGGAACACTTTCCTTCCGAATATTTAAGCTTAACTGTCATTCTGTTATTGAGCCTGTCATGAGATAATTGGACGGGTTATTATTTTGTCCTAAATATATTTTAAGGAGACTAACGTTTAGTACCAAATAGCAAATTAAAAAAATGTGCCCCGTGGTTCTCAGTATGGGTGTTAGCTTAGAAATAAGAATGTTTATTTTTGAATCAATGAACAGACTTAGACAAAACTTTCCCAATTACTATTCAGCCTGCTCCCCGGTGGGAAATTAAGGCTCACTGAAGTTTCATTAATGGCCTTTTTATTTCCCTTTCTCCAAGAAAATACCAGCTTGGGAATGGAAATGCTCTCAGCCTTGGTTCAAAGAGCTCCTCGTTTCAGCTGCTACGGTCAAAGCTTTCTGACCATGTGTAAACAGAGATGGATGATAATGGCACCCAGTAAAAACTATTAAAAATGATAATGAGTGAATGTTTACTGTCTGCCAGCCACTGTGCTAAGTACTTCATCCAAGGTAGGTACTGTTATTCTCATCCTTATTTCATATGTGGGAAAACTGGAGTTTAAAGAGGTCAAACAGCTTGTCTGAGGGCACAGCAATATAAGTATAGAATCTGGATTGGAATGCAGGTCATGTTATAGGCAAAGACTCAGCTCTTTACCATCCTGCTGCACTGTCCATATTGAAAGCTGGTTTGTTTTGAACTTACCAAATAAGCGATTTTCAGCACTCCCCCTGTCCCTGACAACCAATACCTCTCAATGGGGCTAAGGATGAAGATTGAACCAAACAATCAATTCTATTTAAAAAACATTTATTGAGATCCTACTACATGCTAGACATGTTGCCAAGCTATTCTGTGGGACTACAGAGATAAATAGCCATGGTCCCAAAATGTGCAGCCTTATGGTGGGGAAAAACATCATTATAGCTGGAATATAACTGTAAGCAGAATGTGGTAGTAGAATAGAAAGAGCAATAAGTGGTTGATGAGAGGAAGAAATAGGAAAACAATCAAATGGGAGATCTGAGCTGTTTTCAGGGAACACCTGAATTGGATTTTAAAGGGTGGGTGGGACTTTAAAATTTAAAGTTGCCTGGAGAGGGTGTTCCAAGAAGAAGAAACAGCAGAAGCCAATGCAGCAGTCAGATTCTTGAACCGATAATTGCAACATTCTTTTCTGGATTGGCTTCCCAAATAGGTAAACTAGGCAGTAATCTACAAAGCATATTATATGGCATAATGCCATAGCTCATTCATGAGTGAAGTGCAAGGATTTTATACAAACTCCAAGCTGCTGGAGCCAGCGAGGAACCAGGGAACCTCCGCAATAAAGGTGTTCTCAAAATGGTAGGGCTTGGGGCAGAAGTTCTCTCTTCCCATCAAAAACCATAGCGATCTATGAACACTACCATTGTGTGTGGCAAGCAAAACTGTAGATAGAGCCAATGTAGGTGGTAAATCACCTTGGTCCTAGAATTTCACAGGCTGACCCAGGGGCAAATAGGCCTGATAGCAGGACACACCTGTATGGTACTCCAGGTACACCAGGTACACTTGTATGGTATACTGTTGGCGTAAGCTATCCTGATTGATCCAGCTTCTGTTTTGATTCGTAGGGGCCTAGGTAATATGAATTTTTAAATACTTATAGTAGTGAGGGGTCTATTTTAAGGTGATCACAATATTTTAAAGCAATTAAATTTATTATTTGTAGTTATATATATATGTATATATATATGCATGCTTGAGTTGACTGCTTTAGAAACTGCATACAGTTAATTCCATAAATGCATATTTTGCTTTTCCGTATAATTCTTTTTGTTGTCTTTATGGAGTCCCAAGTTAAAGAACTGCTTTGGGGGAAAAATAAGAATTGCATTTGGTTGTATGTGCCTTTAAAAGGTCTGGACTACTTCACAAGAACATAGCAAAAGTAGTTTCCTGCTGGAGTAGGAGAGGTGGTGTAGAGAGTAGAAACCAGGGCAAGGCAGGGAATGGAGTCTGGCACGTGACTTTCCGCTGGTTGTCTTTTAAATTTGTTAATTTTTGAACCACGTGAATGCGGTATCCCATTCTGAAGCAATAGGCAAACAAACCTACAAGAGACCTTCAAATAACTCTAACTCTATTTTTGAAAATGCATAGACCTCTCTGGAAGAGGACATTTAAGAAACTGATCATAGAGGTCGCCTCCCAGGAAGAATAGAGGGGCCAGAGAGCAGGAAAAGGAAGGAGGCTTACGTTTTATTCAATCACCTGTTGAATATTTTGAATTGTGTGCCATGTGCATGTAGTACCTGTTCATGAATAAATAAGTGAAAAAATAACAGTAGCCCCAAACTAGAATGATCCTCCTGATGATGAAATGAAAGGTCAGGAGCAGAGGGATCAAACAAGGAGCACCTGGGCCCTTAGCAAAGCCTGTTCCTCATGCTGGAAAGGCCTCCCCTGGCCTGAAGAAGCAGTGACTCCTCTGAATGGCTGGTTCCCAAATCCCCGTGATCTAAGCTTTTTATTTTATTTATTTTATGTTTTATGAATACATAATATTTGTATGTATTTATGGCATACACAAGATATTTTGTTATATGCATAGGATGTGTAGTGGTTAAGTCAGGGTATTTAGGATATCCAGCACCATGGACATTTATCATTTCTACATGTTGAGAACATTTCAAGTCCTCTCTCCTAGCTATTTTGAAATGTACAATACATTGTTGTTAACTATAGTCCCTACTCTGCTATAGAACATCAAAACTTATTCCTTCTATCTAACTCTATGTTCGTACCCATTAACCAACCTCTCTTCATCCCCCCGCCACATCCTTGGAGCCTCTGGTAACTGTCATTCAACTCTCTGCCTCCATGAGATCAACATTTTTAGCGCCCACATATGAGTGAGTGCATGCAGTATTTGTCTTTTCTGTGAGCTTCACTAATTTTGGAAATGGTTTCCTTCCTGTTTTTCTGGGAAGGATCACATATTAACTTTTGGTGAACATTTACATTCTAGCAAACATGTGAATGTCACAATGGAAAAGTTCCAAGGAAAACAGAAGTTAACAAGGCATGCCCCACCTTACCCCACCTCACCTCCTGAGTATTGGGGTTCTTTTTAAGGGAGAAAAAAGGTCTTAGAAAAAGGTCATATTATACTTTTTTGCATATCAATTTTCCAGATTTCTCCCTATCCCCCCATGAACATCTCCAAGGCATTCATGTGTGAAATAGTTTATCAAGTCCTTTTCAGGATAGGATTTAAAGCAGGATGTTGGAACAGAGGCCACCAGGGCCCTGGGTGGGGAAGGGGGCTATTGAAAAAGAAAAAGTTTGAAAAGGGGAGAGGATTTACCTTGGGCCAGATCAATTGTGCTGTTCTCAGCACAGTGTAACTAGGAAGCAGGGTGCCCCCAGTTCACTGGGCAATAATGCAAGAAAATCCTGTGCATGTTTGGGGGCCGGCTGGGGGAAAGCCAGGGCTGTGTTAATTGGCAGGTGGGCAGTGGTGTGGAGGAGGCTGCACACACACAGAATGTCCCGTCACCTGGGAGCAACACTCCCACAATCCTGGCCCAGGAGGAAGGAAGTGGCTGTCTGAGAATTATTATAGTAATGAGAAGTGATCAAAGTTGCCCTGGAACATCCTTGTGCATGAGTTGAATTGACATTAATTTGAATATCTAAGAATAAAGTATGTGTTTTTCTCCAGTACTAGACGGTCTTCTTTAGTCCAGGAACTAAAGACTTTAGCTAGAAATTGTGAATTCTTTTAAAGGCTCAGACTTCCTAACTGGCAGAAGAGTGCACATCTTTGACAAAATGTACCGGGGTCCTTTTCAAGGGACATAATTTAACAATGGGGAATAATGAGAGGAACTTTAAAAACAAGCCTAGATTGAAAGATCTGAAATATTTCTTTCTATTCACATTGAACCAGGCTCTGTTTCCTGCTAATTCAAATGTACTGCCTTTTCCTTGCTTGCAGCGTCTCCCATAATGTGGCCCAGAATTTACTTAACCTCATTTCTCACGACTCCACAGTGGCAAGGCCTGCTTCAGTCTTGGTTTCCTCACAGTCCCTGAAAACACACTTATTCCCATCTGCAACCAACAACCTCTTCCTGCCTTCTGACCTATTCAGTCCCTTCCTTCAGCCCAACTCCCAACTTCCACGAGGACTGCCTCAGGCAGAGAAGTCTTTTTTGGTCTCTCTGAATAGCACGAAATTTATGCAGCACTTCTGAGAAGAAGGTGCATCTATCTACTCCTGGGATTCTGACATGTCTGTGTCGACAGCGGGGTAGGTCTGTTTGCACAAACTGAAAACATGCTGCCCAAGAGAACTGGGCTGGGGCCTCCTGGTCAAGACATGTCCAGGATAGAGTCGAGGCAGATGGACAGGCTTGGCCAAACCCTGGCTCCAGACGGAAGGGGCGAAGCGGGGCACATTGTCCTGTTTGCCACTCATTCACGTCTTCTGGCCCAGCTCCACCCCCAGACTCAGGACTGGGTCTGGGGGAAGAGTGGCTGAAAGTAAAGAGATGTTTTGTTAAAAATGTATTAAGACCACACGGCACAAGTGACTTTTCTTTGGGTTATATTAATAGAGTGTAAAATAAAGGTGAAGAGAGGCATTCAGGCCAAGCTTCTCTTGAACATCCCAGCACTTAGGCATTTGGAGGACTCCAGGCCATCACCCATTGGGGACAACTTCTTAGGGACTCAGTGGTACCTGGTGGAAGTTGTGGCAGTGCCCACGAGGAAGAGCTGCTGGATAAATACAGGGTGTCCAGTTAAATGAGGATTTCAGATAAGCTACAGGTAACTTTTTAGTGTAAGTATATCTCATGTAACATTTGGGCATACTTATATTAAGAATGATTTGTTATTTATCTAAAATTCAGACTTAACTGGGTGTTCTATGTTTTAATTTATAAACCTGGCAACCATAAGGAGCAGTGGTGCCTGAAAGGAGATAGAGTGTTCAGTAGGGTTCAACTGGGCCTGGGGCAGGGGGTCCCAGTATGACGTTACTTGGCAGCCTCCCTTTCTGAACAAAAGGGCAAAGCACTGAGAAGAGAAAACCTTTTGACCCTTCCACTTGCTTCTTATCTTTTAGTCAGTTCTGGAATGATGACAGTCACTCCATGATGCCTGGAGTGGTGACAGCCATCTAGAGGCTGTGGTCTACACACAGGAGGATGAAAAGCCGAAAGACTAAGGACGGGGAAGCAAAAGTTTGGAAAGAGCCTGGTCCCTAAGAACACCGCTGGGCTCCATCCAGGGAGGCTCAACCTTTCCGAGACCCACAGCAGCACAGGGCTGGCTCCACACCTGATGAACATTCAAGTTCTATTAGGAAGGAGGAAGGAGGGAAGGACTGCTGGGCAGGCCATCAGCAATGTCACTGACCGTCTAACCAGAGCCACGCAGATACCTAGTCCATCAGTGGACACTGTTTCTTTAAAGTCTCAACTATTGACCACAGAACTTTGAGTTTTTAAATATACATATACGGATATTAGGGGTCTAGGAAGAAAAAGGAGACAGGCAGATATAGTGCAGTAAAAGTGCTAGTATTCCCCTTTACTTGTTTGTTGTTTTCAATAGAACCAATGTGGTGGAATGTCAGGCACAGCAGAGATGTTTTAAAAAAGAAGTGCCCCAAATTAATCAACTTATGCCCTTCAAGATCCCTGCCTATATAGTCTTCCTTATCCATGACTGGGTCACTTGATCCCTTGCTTCCCATCTTCTCCTACATGTGCACACCTGCATCAACCACTGGAACATACCTTCCAGTAGTCTGGGAGAGTTTAAGGACCATAACTCAATGGCCCAAGGTTGGTCAACCATGCCATTTATCAGTGGTTCTCTGAACACACACTAAGTTTCACATTTGCTTACCTCCAGACTTCTCATGTTGTGAGGCATGTAGTGCTTTTGTTGCTTGTCACACTATCAGATGCTCTATTACTTATGGCCAAACGCATCCCTAACTGATAGAGAAGCTGCCAGGACTTGTTCATGAGCTCACGTGAGACAACTTTTATTGACTTTCAGAAAGGCTTAAGGGAAACTTTCCAAGAAACTGGAGTCCTAAGATATCAGGTCATGAAGGGAGCCAACGAAACATGGGTTACACTTAGCATCTATTACTATCTCTAGATGTCAGTAATATAGGATGTGAGTGAGCATTGAGCCTCCATGTGGACTTCAGCTCCTGAGAGCTCGGAGGCCCTCCTTTGTATCATGCACTACTCAGTACATGTTTATTAAATGAATATTTAATGTATGTAATTGGTTCATGGAAGATATCCAACTTAAGCTAAACCTGGAAGGGAGTATTGGGAAGGTGGTGTGTGGAGTAAGGAGAACATTGTAAGTTAGGAGAAGATGTAAGAACAGAGGTCTGAGAGCAAGTCCTTAGCACAGCATGTTTGGTACATGGGGATTGGATCACGTGGAAAACACTGATAAGGGTTTTGGTCTGAGAGGAGCAAATGGATTGCCAGGAGTTTGCAGCTGCTGTAGTGAACTTTATATGTATTGCCTCATTTAGTCCTCGTGAGTTGTGCTATTATACTGACCATCTGGTGAGAGAGAGCAACCTGTAAACAGATAATCACATTACAGAGTGAAAACAGCTCTAAAAGAGGTATGCATAAGAAAGCTCTCGAGGGTATTCAGGAAAGAGGCACAGGCCCCGAGAAGGTCTTGAAAGATGAGTGGAGATTTAACAGATAGAAAAACCAGGGGAGAATGTTCCAGACAGATGGATGGTATGTTCATAGGCACTTCTTTAGCAAAATCCTAGCATGTGGTTCTTCTGCAGAATTCATCAATACAAAGGAGTCCCTCTAACAGTGAAATATTTGCAAGATGTGGGAGGGGGCTTTTTGGTGCCATGTAGTTAACTGCCAATTGGGCATCTTAGAAAAACTATAGTTATAACCAGAAGTGGAAACATCTCCCAAGATTCTAGACGGAAGCAATGCGGCATGATGCAGTGATGTGAGAAGATGGAAGAGTATTGAAGTTCTTGCCACGTCCCTTATCCCCTCATCCTTCCCAGGATGCCCTGCCCCACCCCTGCCTGTCCTCCTGTCCATGCCAAGGGCTACACATGTTCTGGGCATAGAGCCAGCCAGCATCCTCCATTCCCTCTTGAGGCTGACTTTGCTCTGGGGGGTCTCGGGGAGAGCAGGGGACCAGAGCCTTCTTTGACACCTTTCTAATAGCACAGACAACCCTTCTTATAACTCTCCATGGCTGTGGCTTTCTGACATTCAGCCTGGGGCCTCTGGGGCAGGACATGTTCAGGACAACGTTTACTTGCTTGTTTGCTTCCTCCCTGGCCTTGCAGATGGGCAGGAGACCTCAGGTAACCCTGACATCGGAGGGATCATCTCGGGCTCAGAGAACAAATGCTGCGACGCACTCTCTGTCATGTCTTCTTGCTTGACTGGTTAGATAACCTTGTTCTGTGGCATTTGGGGTGATAAGGTGTCTACCTTGTCCCCCTCTTCTATAATTTATTCAAAAAGTTAGCACAGGTTTCCACATTTCCACTCTGATCCTGCTGCTACTTCAATCCTATTCTTCCAAACATTCCAAATATGAACATTACTCTTCATAACACTCTTCCTTGAAATAGTTCCTAAGGAATGTGTCCAAATGGCACAGGAATCAGGACAGTCAGGCCAGCAGCCTGCAGACCTGCCTTTCAGTTTGGATTATGTGTCTACCCATCCACTGTGTGCCCTTGAACATGGCACACCACTTTTTTGAGCCTTGGTTTCCCGATTTGTTAAAGAGATGTACCCAAGTTTGCTCCCCCTTCCTTAGCATTTCTATGAGTACTGGATGAGGTTATAATATTATAGTGACATGGGATGGATGTAATATATAATGTAGATTATTATATATAATAATATAATATAGATGTCCATTATCATCAGCCAGCAGAACAAAACAGTTAATATCACAGACACTTGAGCCTGATTGCTGGTTTTCCCCTCTGAAAAGTGAGCATAAGGATGTAGATCAAAAGATCTGAAGTCCTGGAAGCCCAGAAAACCAAAACTTTTTTCATAAGTGGTGTGCCCAAACTTATTTGGTGTCAAAATTGACATGAGGGTTTTGATGGTCTTTGTCTAGCCCATTTGCTGCAGAAATATTAATGCGCCTGTTTGCTGGGTGCTGTCTCAGACACCCCCATAAATCATTACATAATATACAGCATATGTCCCCTACTATTTTTATAAAATATGAAAACTTCAATACTGGAAACACATTTGGCCTCAAAGATTTTGGATTTAGGATTGTGGACCTTCGGTACTGAACTCCTACGGCTGCTATGAGCATTAAGTCAGTCAATTCAGACAAAGCTCTAATAAAAGTGCTTGGCCCATAGTAGGTGCTCAGTGCGTATTAGCTGCCATTACTCTGTTATGCAAACCTGAGCATCCTCAGATAATTCCCACCATTACTCTGGACCTCCTATTTGTGCCCCGTGACCTTAATGTCTAAAGTTCTTTCCATTCAACCACTCAGCGCTTGACTCCCCTGAAGTCCTGTCTTCCCACCTCTCCACCAAAATTCTCTCCTTGTTTGGAACATGGAAATCCTCCTGGTACCCACCCGCACGCCCCCACCTGTGCCTTCTTGGTGGTCAGTCAGATGGCGGGCTTGTAGGTGAAGGAGGCTGGGAGACAGCTCTGCAAGAGTTCCACCAGCAGGTGTCAGACACACAGCTCACCCAGACACACCCCTAGGGGCTGCGTGGCTGGGATTCCATATGTGTGGGTGCAGCTTTGCCCCCTTTGGAAAAGTTACTTCCACCTTTCTAGACCTCAGTTCACATGAGTAAAGCACAATAGTCAGGCTAGACGATGGTGACATGCCTTCTAGCTCCCCGGGATCCTCCCTCCTGTGATGCTGCCCTGCTTTACCCCTGTGTGCTGTGGAACCACACCTTGGATGCCCCTTCTTGGGTAATGTGAGAAGGAGAATGAAGGCTGCCTCCCCTCAGCTGCGAGAATGGTAGTTATATCCAGCCTGGAGATAGTCAAATGCAAAGCATTCTGGAACTTTGTTACCACAGGAAATTAGGTCCTCTTTTCCTGACTCCTAGGTAGTGAAACTAACCTGACCATAGGAACCGGCTTTGGGTCACCCTCCAGACAAGTTCAGACGTGAATTGGACGGTCTCAAGTTTAGGGAGGTCCAGCTTGGGAGCTGGCAGGCTGTGGGCAAGGATGCCACCCACTGATTAAAGTCAGAGAGCAGGCGGCACACAGACTAGGACCAGAACCTGGCCCAAGCACAAAAGGACCCTGATGGTGGCGAGGGGAGCTGCTGGGGTTCAAGGTAAGGCTCTAGTTCACGGGGGAGACTGTTATGAGGGGGGTGTGAGGAGAGGGGAAGCTAGACAGAAGCCTGGTGCTGTAGACCAGGCCACTGGAGGTGGGAGGAAGCACGAGGACCTAAAATCATGGGCCCCCAGGGCCCTTCCCTGGAGCACTGATTGCTGCCATATTGTGGCAAGACCCAGTTAAATGCCAGGCCTCCGCTTTCAGACTTTCCCCTTTTTTCTGGCTGGAACTCATACAGGATACTCAGAAACAGCCACCTAGTGAGCGTGAAGCCCAAAGCCACAAGCTAAGCTTGGTGGAGCAAAAGCTAAAAGAAGCCCAAGACCCTCATGGCTCCGGAAAGTCACAAGACTAGTCCTGAATGCCACTGCAGCTTCTGTCATGTGAGAAAGACAAACTCTTCCTTGGGTCATCTATTCTAGTTGTTTTTCTGTTTAACGTAGACAAACCTAATCCTAATAGGCACACATACCTGACAGGGTTGTTATGAGGATTAGATGCAGCTGGAGAATCTGAGGGGTTGAGGTAAAGCCAACAGCTGTAGGTGAGCACCCAGAATCCTGCTTGGGGGACCTTGTCCTTTCTTAATCCCCTGTAGATGGTGGAGACTTAAGCCACTGATACACTTCCTGTCCCCCACATGATCAGCTCAAGACCTAGGGTAATCCTGAGACCACAGTGGGGTAATCTTGAGACCACAGTGGGAATGCGTCAGTAAGTCCAGCCGCAGGGAAGCAGTTAAAAAAATAAACATAAAACAGGAGAAGCAAGGCAGAGGATGACATGGTGGCTTACTGAAAATCAGCTGCACTTCTAAAAAAACTTTCTGTTTATGTCCTATCAATGGTGGGTCAGTAGCACCTTCTTCACATTCCCAATACATACTTCATTCATTCACCAAATACTTCCTGGATGCCTGTATTGTGTCAGGCTTTGTATTGGTGCTGGAGAAACAAAGATGTATAAAGATTGTCCTTTGCCTCAAGCATCTTCTCCAGGTCCCAAATTTTGGGAGAAATGGGAGATGAAAGATGAGGGTATGTTTGGGTTAAATATGAGGGAGAGAAAAAGCTCTGAATACTGAAATTGCTGTCATTTTGCATCCTCTGACTGATGCTGCAAAAATAGGTTTTGGGAGGTGGGGGTATATTTCCAATCTAGCCTGAAGTGGAAAGTTACTGGATGCTAAAAAATAAGCTTACATAATTATGGGCTGAGGTCAGACAAACTGTAGAGAGTTCTTAATTTCTAGTATTTCCTTGGGCTGTGAGTAAACTACCACTTGACCCAGGTAAAATATGCCATCTTCTTAAATGGAAAAATACCCAGATGGTGGAAATTTTATGTTATTTGCCAATAGGAAGCTGTTTCTGCCTGGAAAGGCATTGCAGTATGCAGTATAGACCATGCTTCAGAGTTCAGACTCTGGAGTAAGAACACCTGACTTTGAATCCTAACTCTGCTACTTACCAGCTTGTGAGAAGCCTGGTAATTTCTTGGCATCCACAAGCCTCAGGTTCATCAATAACATGGATACAATAATTCCTACTACATAAGGCTGTTAGGAAGAGTAAAAATATTATGCAAAGAATATTCAGTGCCTGGCACAGATTTAGAGCTCAAACATGTTAGCTGTGGGGAAAATGAGGTGGGAAAGCAAAAGAGGGAATGGAAAATGTTTTCTCAGAGGGATGACCTAGGCTACAGACAGTTTGTCCCAAACAGACTTCCTCAGGCCATCTTTGTCCAGACACAATCACATCCTTACCAGACCCCCTTCAAGTTGCTGGCGAATGTGGGGCTCTCCAATCATTTAACCAGAGAGCTGCATTTCGGTGGTGCTGATGTTCATTGCTAAGGGCAGACACGTGGCCAGTTTTGTAGGGTCTGTAGAAGGTGCAGGTCCAATGGGCCACTGGAAGAATCTGCTTCGTGAGGCTATTTGAGCTTTGCCACGAAAGGCTTCCTTATCTAAAGGCATTGGCCTTCTCATCTCTTCAGTGGAGGTGATCATGCTGGCCTCTTCTGAGAGTTAAACCTAATGAACAGCACCTAGCATGATGACTGGGAGGAAGCAGGCACTTCATAAATATTGCTTCATCCTTTCCCATGACCCTGCCCTGGCATCATGTTGCCCTAAACCAAAAGAGTGTTGCTGTCAATGTGCTGACAACATGTGGCAGGAGAAGCGTAGGAATCCAATCTTAGCCACTTACACTTTGGTTGGAATTAGTTTATCTGGCCAGCCAGGTCATCATTTCCTAGCACAGTTCTTCTCCACTCTGGTGCACATTAGAATTACTGGGCAAAATCTTTAAAACCACTGATGTCCAGTATGCACCTCTCCCCCTGCCCCAAGAGAATACAATTGAGGCAGATGAAGTCAGACAGGGTATGGCTCAACCTGCAAGCCCCAGTATCTGTCTACCGTCCCAGGAAGAGTCTTCACTTGGACCTCCGGCTCCACTTTGTCTTAATCTTTCTTTGCAAACTGTTTACTTGTTTCCTGATCTGATAAGCATTGTCTTCCTTTCAGGCAAATTAATTAGCTTGTTTTCTAACAGTCTCTGAGAGTATGCCTCCAGTATTGCCATTCCTTTATTTCCTCGTTCACGTTAGCATGGGCTGAGAATTCCAAGCTAGCAAAAGGCAAAGGCTTAACTGTAAGCTAGTGGCAGGATAAAGAATGAGTACTCCTTCCAGAAGGAATTTCATCTACTGCCTAAGCTGCTAAAGAGACACAGCCGAAATCTAACCAGTCGTAAACTCACTCCTCACTGATTTCTTGCAGAGAAGTCTCAGAAAGTCACTGGGCCAGTGCCCAACTCAGCCACAGACCAAGATCATCCTCATTCTTGTGACGGGCCATCATCACTCCTGGAAACAGTGCAGAACCAAAGGGAAGGCTTAGCATGACCTTCTACAAAAAAAAGGACATGATGTCTATTTCACTCCCCTTTTTAGATGCAATTCCTGGATAGGCAAATGTAGTGAGGTTTTCTCTTAAGCTTCCCCCATCATTTGGCTATGGCCTCAAGTGTAAAATGTAAGGGCATGCCAGCAACACTCAGGAATCAAAATAAATAATATTTAAATGCAATATTTCAAAAATCAAAATTAATGCAAAAAATACATAATGGACAAAATAGCATAATTTTAACTAAAGGCAGTATCTATAGGGGCAAATGCTCTTGTTTGGGCTTCAGTGGGCCTGGGGCCTTCTCTAGATGAGCAACACATGCTAAGTTACTCTATCTTTCCACCTCTCAACTCACAAAGGAACAACCTGAAACCCAGAGAGGTACTCATTCTTTTAAGGAGTTACCTTGTTTGACTGTAGGTCATAAGACCCCCGTTCCAGAGACGAACCCTACATCATACCCAAAAGGAAGAAATGCTGCACAGAGAGGTCAAGAAGAATCTAACGACGCAGGACTTGCTGGGTTTCCCCACTCAGTCTGTTAGCATTAGATCGTACCCTTTTTGTCCAATCAGATTTCTACATTCTGTCCATACTTTGTTGAACCTAAGCATAAAAATGGACAGTTTTCCCTGTAACCTTGGGTCTTCCTTCTGAAAAGGCTCTGATGTTACATAAAACTATGATCAAATAAATTTGTATGCCTTTTCTCCTCTTAGTCTGCTTTTTGTCAGCTGATTTTCCGTGAAACTTCAGAGGGCAAATGGGAAGTTTTCCCTTGGCCCCCCAAATCCCAATATATCCATCTCTTTTCAAAGACCCTGACATAGAATAGGTACTTATAAATTACTTATTGAGTGAATATGTAAATGAACGAATGCATAAATGTACTATTTTTTAGTATGGATGACCCTGTCCTGGACTAAAATATGAAGATTAGGCTCTCCACCCCTCTTCTGTCCACACTCTCCCCTTCCAGTGCTCTCTTGTCACTTGTCCCAGTGGCCAAACTTTGCCCATTAGCTGCCCAGGCCTCCTTAAATGCCCCAACCTCGGGTCTGATAGTCTAGACACTACCACTTAAGATACAAAAAGCTGAAATGTGAGGTGCTGTGCATAAGATTTAGTTTTGAACAGATATGCACCATCGCATATACTATGGGAATTTAGGGCATCACAGACAGTTCATTGGGAAGAGATTTATGTGAGGACAGGAGTGGCCATTCAGCCCACAGGGGCAGTCACCTGGTCTGTCATTGTGCAGGAGGTGGATCCTGGTATATTATGATCAGTTTAACAAGGTCCATCTGGGGTTTTCCTTATATTCTCTGAACCATTCTAACTATATATTGGCTGTCTTGCACTATTTTCTCTTCTTATATACAATGGAAGACAAATAATTGAAAGAGCATAGACCACAATGTCAACAGTTACTTACATTTAGGTGTTGAGATATGAGTGTTTTTAGTGTTTTCCCCCACCTTTGTCTATTTTTAAATTTTTCTTTATTGACAATCTATTACTTTTATAATTTTAGAAAATTTTATCATTTCATGTATTCTTTGTATTTATATATATTTCAGTTGTATAGAGCTGTGCTGTCCAATATGGTAGCCACTAATGGCATGTGAATACTTAAATCTAAATTAGTCAAAATTAAATTCAATCAAAAACTCAGTTCCCCAGTCACATTAGTCATATTTCAAGTACTCAGTAGTCACATGTAGCTAATGGCTGCCATTTTTGAACAGCTCAGAATAGAGTATTTCTATTAGTGCAGAAAGTTCCATTGAAAAATTCTGGTGTAGAGAATGTAGGTTTTAATCATTGGAATATAAAAACAGCGACTTACAGGTAGGTGGTTAAGAGTTATGTGCTGCTGCAAACAAAGGTTTGAAAAGAGCAACTGTTTGGCTTCTTTGTGGTACAAATGCAGTAGTATTGATTTCTGTTTGAAGGGAAAACTTGTTATGCTCACCAGGGTCCTTGGAAGGCAGATTGATGAAGGAAATGTGTCCTTGATAGCTGTGGAGGCTGGTAACTGAGTTCAGCCACCTGAGACTTTTTACAAAGCAATCTGAAAAGACTGGGCAAGATGGCCACTTTCATGTATCAGTCTCTGGGGCCGCTCCTAGGACCCACCTTCCTATAGGAAATTTCCATAGGCTTACCTGAAATCAGAGTCTCTATTTCCCTAATTCCTATTCACATTAAAAAGCTTTTGGGGTCTGTTCTTGGATGACTCCCCTTCGATGAACTACAGGATAGCCTAATGCTAAATCCAATATATCATGCAACCAGCCCAGGAGGTCTTGCTCAGCAACTGGGACAGACTCTTTTTGGAAAGACTTAGGGACTAAGTGACCTTTGACACAATGGAGCAAGATGTGAGCAGGTATTCTTGCTCTGTAATTATCCAGATTTGTCTGGTTTCAAGATAAGTCCTCAAACTGACATTCCTGGTGGCCTAAGGGATAAGTCAGATCTGCCTCAGCCATCTTGAGCAAAGCGGACCTAGGTTATTAGATGAACAGTGTAAGGATGTAGTCAGTCATTCATGGATTTTTTTCAAGAAATGTTTAGTAAGCACCTACCATGTGCTAGGAACTAGGGACAGGGCAGTGAATGGGACAGCCCTGGAGACTGCCTTACAGAGCACCACCTTATACTGCTATAATAGCAACCCATCAAGGTTAGGGATAGTCTAAATAACCAGAAATGAGCTGACACCCAAGGGTCTTTTATAGGCAAGAGTCAGGAGTGTCTCCAATGTGCAGTAAAGATAAAACCCCGGCTACATGTCTAAAGTAGGAAAGTTACAGAACATATGGCCATTTTTATATCAATTTGAGCTTCTCAAGGGAGTCCTTAAACATCATTTAAGTCTGTGCAAGAGAAAAGAGACAAAAGGTTTCTGTAACAGGGGTCCTATAGGGGACATTAATCACTGTGTGAAACGGTGCTGTGCAGTAAACTGCCAAGGCCTCCAAGCCCCTAGGTTAACATGGCACAGGGTAGATCTACCAAAATGTCCATTAAAGTCCATGACAAAAGGTCATATTTCCTTAAATGAGTAAGATTATGGGAATGCTGTGGAGAATGCATGGCAATGTAAAGACAGAAGGACAGAGAAAAAATGAAAGATATCATCTTAAAGCATCTTCTTGCATATAAAAAAAAACAAAAACAAAAATCAAAATTTAGATGCCAATTCTCAGAGATACTCAGAAGATACCCTGCAAAGCATGTTCAATTGGCCAGAAAGGTTAGACTAGTCAATCATATTATAAATCTCTCTTCTTTTGTGGTGCAAATTTCCAAATCACACACCACATTGATTGATGCTACAATGATGTCTGATGGAGGTGCAGGGGCAGGGGAAGAAAGAAAAGGAAAATGAAGGCCTCCAGGCTCCTAAAATAAAATTGTTTGAGGAAAGGAAGTGTATCAAGTGGGGTCAGAAATCTGCATCAGTAATGGTGGTGGAGGGTTATCACACAACATATGAATTTTGCTAGAAGCTCCACCAGACCAGTTTACATTGGCTCAGTGGCTGTGTTTTGGAAACTATTTGTTGAGTACAAGAGTATGTAATATTTAAGCCCAAGCGTGGGGCACCCTATGGCTTGGGAAAGAGATTTAGGCATCAACTGTACTTGTTAGTAGTTAAAACAAAGAGCATAAATGAAATCAGTAGGAAAGGGTAACATGAGAAGAGGGTCTAAGCATGAACACTTGAGTATTCCCCAAATTTAAGGGCAAGACAGAATGAATAGTCAAAGAGAACCAGTGGACTGGATTGTCAGAGAAGGTAAGGAAGCAACAAATTTAGAGAAGAGATGCTTGGTCAAATGCAGCTGAGGAGCACAGCCAGCTAAGAACTATAAACTACTCATTGGTTTGGCAACAGTTGTCAGAGAAGTTGAAATCGAATGGTGTGAGCAGAACCAGACTGCAAGAGATTGAAGAGACAGGAAGGTGAGGAAATGTGAATAGGACCAGCAATTGCTTTATAGACCCCTGAAATGAAGACCTATGTGGATGTTGTTAATAAGCTCTTATTCCTGAAGCACCTGTCTTGCTAAATCGCAGAGATTTAGCTTCGGAACTGACCTACCTGGGCTACAAGGGTGGAAAATAATCACATCTGCCCCTTTGATCTGAGGAAATGTCCAAACAGCAAAGCATTCTAACCTTGACTCTTCTTTGATTATTAAAAGCATTGTTTTAGCCTCTAGAGAAACATTTGTTTTGAAAGCTTTCTCCATAGCAATTCTTGCCCTTTTCTTTAGTGTAAAAGTTCCTCACAAAATGAGCTCTGCAGCATTTTAGGAAAATGAGTTGGTATCTCTTCCTTTGAAAAGTGAGCTTTGGGGGCTAGTCAGACATTGAGCCTTGCAAAACACCTACCATAGAGACAGGGAAGTAGTGTCTCTTAGTGCACTACTAAGCTCTTTGTAACCTTTGGGTAAATAGAGAAGATGACCAACAAGCTTAAGATCTGCAATGTTGTTGGAAGGCTTTGCACAAACAGAGAAACAGGCTGGAGATGTTGGAAGGCAGATCTTGCCTTGTATTAAACAATCAGAACCTCAAAGTTGTTCATGTAGATGAGCCATAAAAATGCCAAGAAAAATATTTCAATGATTATTTGCTCTGTCTCACTAAGCCAAGAGCCCTAGGCTATCACAACACCCTAATGTTTGCAAACTTTACCTCAGCATTAAATCCTTCTGGTGACCTACATTGTTCACAGGCTGGACTGCTGTGGTTGAAGCTGGATGAGGTAGGGCCAAAATTGCCTCCTTGAAATGCAAGACACAGTTTAAAAGCCTTAGCCCTAGAAAGATGCCTCACAACTCTGGCTTGTGCATTAGAATCACTTGAGAACAAATTCTAATGCATTTAGGGATTCTTATTTAATTAGTCTAGGTGAAAGGGCTCTGGTGTGGTATTTTTTAAAAGAATCCCAGATGATTCTATTGTATAGTGAGGGTAAGAACGGCTACCCTAGAGGAAGACTCTATTTATGAAAAAGTTTCATTGTACAAAACAAGATTCTGTTTATAGTAAAATTATTGTCAAAGCAACAGTGAGGGGATATACTGCTATTGATTAATCAAATAGTTAATTAGAGTTGGCAACTTTACCATAAATGGAAATCCATTTTACGTGGAATTAGACTACATTATATGTACTATACAAAATTCAGTGATTTTGTGTTAGTTATAGGCCTAGGCTTTAAGAAATTTGGCAGCTTCTGCCTTTGTTCTCTTGTAGCCTTCAGCTACCATGTAAAGTAGCCCAGCTATTTTTCTGGAGAGAACACAAGGAGAGTTAGATGCCTGTTTCAGCCATCCTGAACAAAGTGCTAGATATGTGAATGGAGACATCTTGAAATGTAGCCTTGAGGCCATTGTGTGAGGAAGCCCAAATTAGCCACTAAGGCATCCTGGCTAACGGTCCCAGTTCAGCTTCCAGATGAATACAGTCCCGTAACTGAACAATCGAGACCAGTGGAAAAATCACTCAAGTTAACCTATGGAATCATGAGAAACAGTATGTAGTTTTTGTTTTAAGTCACTAAGATTTAGGATTATTTGTTACACAGCAGATATAACTGATATGAAAATTGGTAGCTAGAAGTGGTGTATTGCCGTGATGAAAACCTAAAACATGTGGCATTAGCTTCAGAGCAGTAGTAGTTAGAAGGTGGAAGTGTGGCAAGGAAACTCTTAGTGCAGGTTGGAAAAGCAGTGAAGTACTTACTGTTGGAAGCTGGAGAAAGCAAAACTCACATTATGTAGTGCCAGAATTGTTTGGTAACACTGTTGCCTGTGGTAACCTGGAGTATAGAAAACACATCAATGAATTTATGGATCTGGCTAAGGAAATTTCCAGGCAAAATGTTGAAAGTGAAAGTTGGCCTCTTTTAGTCACCTATGATGAAGCGTGGGAAAACAGAAATGAGCCAAAGAAATGATTCCTTTTTAAAACAGAATTAAGAGGAAATGCTTCCATCCCTGGACTTACTAGGTTGGAAAATGAAACTTTTTCATTCCTAGTCTCTCCATGAAGCAAAATGTTCTCAAAAAAAGGAATGGTCTCAAGGTAAAGATTAAATCCAGTGTGCTGACGAAAAATAGTCTTGGAGTAAAGAGTGAATCAAGGTTTTATGACCTTGATGGCTGGTTGTGCAACCCCGTGATAAGACCTCAGAAAGACGTAAGAATCTTAAGAGCATTTCTTGACAGCACCCTAACTCATAGTCCAAGAAAAAGAGGTGTCTGTTTTGAAGAAGTTTATGGCTATGACTTTTATTCAATAAGGTGAATTTATAATTTGATGCATAGAAAACAGACAAAATTTTAAAGAGATTTTATTGGTAAAAGTACCACCAGTTTGGACCAAAAGAGACAGGGTCATACAAAATAAAATGAGGCTTCTTCTGGGAGCCAAATTTTACACAGCCAGAAACCAGGTAGAGAAAGATACTCAGCTGTGAACATGGGCCTTATTTTAGGAAAAAGAAAAGGGTTCTCAAGTGATAGAGCCAAGATCCATGGTGTGGAACAAAGAGCCACCAAGACCAGTGGATTGGGGAGAATGAGCCAAAGAGGCAAATGAGAAATGGGAGAGCAGACCTGGGCCCTAATCGAGGAGCAGTCTCTGCACTGCAGTAGGAGACCCTGACAACCTCTGCCCAGGTGGATTTCAAAGTTGCAATGGACCAGACACAGCTATGTGCTTCCCTTTCTCCCTTTTTTGAACGAGAGTGTCCATACTGTGTCACCTTTGTACATTGGGTGTTTGGGGAGAAAGAGAACTTGTTTTTTTAATTCTGAGGTCTTTGGACAGGGAAGAGCCTTACTCATTGGCTATACCACGGAACTGAACCTTAGGAGCCTAATTTGACATGGACCTGATTTAGACGAAAAAATTCTGGATCTTAAGTCCGAGCCCAATGTCATATGGGATGAGACTTTTGAGGACCTTGGGAAGAGATAGTGTATTTTGCATGTGGGTGTAATATAAATGATTTAGAACCATAGTATATTAAAGATGGTCACAAATTCTATACTTTCCTTCCATCAAGAGATGGAGCTGTTTTTTCCTTCTCCTTTAAGCTGAACTGACATCATGAATTTCCTTGTCCAACAGAATGTGGCAGAAATGATCCTAGTCTAACCTAGACTAGTCTAGGCTAGACTAAAACTTGGCTGTCTTTGCTTTAATGGAGCTTTGAGCCACCAGGTAAAGAAGTCCAGCTACCTTGCTTCAGACCACATGGCTGACACCCAGCTAGTGCCAGACAGGTGACGAAACTATCCTGGGATGCTGCCTTGAGACCATTACGCTGTGAGGAAGCCCAAGCTAGACATATGGAGGGGCAACATAGAGGAGAAAGAAGGCATTGCAGCTACAGCCCCAGCCTGGGTCCCAACTGAATGCAGTTACCGAACTGACCCCAGACAAGACTAGAAGAACTGTTTCTTCAACCCACAAAATCATGAGAAATAATAAATTGTTGTTATCTTAAGCCACTAAGTTTTGGAGAGGTTTGTTTTACAGAAATGGATAATTTACACAGTTGTGAGACACAATTGGAACATTCTAGATATTCAGAAAAATCTTCAAATAGAAAGTCCTAGTGAAGAGGCCAGTTAAACTAGTGGTGTTTTTTTTTTTTTTTTTGTATTAGCAAAATTTTCTTTGTTTGTTTGTTTATTGCATCTCAGGGTGATATCAACAAAAACAATCCTAGGATACTTGAGAATAAGTAAACCAGAGAGTCGTGCAGCTTAGAGAAAGGACCTTGATTCCACTTACTCTGTAGTTGTGTCTAGTTGGGCAAAGTGCTGGGAAAATTCATCAGCAGATATTTATCAAGTACCTACTATGACTACCAGGATAACCTAAGGTGAAAAAACTTATCACCAGTTTCTAAGGAAAGATGAGATTTTTGAACACCTAAGTAATCCAAAAATTAGCCAATTTTAAAGTTTATCTAGCTCTGAACATTAGAGAAGTGTTCCTCTTCTTCTATTTTCTGGAAGAGATTGTGTAGGATTGATGTTAATTCTTTATTAAACATTTGGTAGAATTCTCCAGTGAAACCATGTGGACCTGGAGATTCCTTTTTTGAAAGTCTGGAAATTATGAATTCGATTTCCTTAATAGTTATAGCATTATTCAAATTATATCTTTCATGTTGAGTGAATTGAGGTAATTTGTGCTTTTCAAAGAATTGGCCCATTTCATCTAAGCTGTCAAATTTGTGTGTAGAGTTGTTCACTGTATGCCCTTATTAATCTTTTGATGTCTCTAGTGGTAGCCCTTATTTTGTTTCTGATATTTGTAATTTGTGTCTTCTCTTTTTCTTTGTCAGTCTTGCTGGAGTTTGTCAATTTCAGTAGTCTTTTCAAAACATCCACTTTTTGATACATTGGCTTTTTCTATTCTTTTTCTGCTTTCAATCGTCTTGATTTGTACTCTTAACTTTATTATTTCTTTCCTTCTGGTGGCTTTGAAATTATTTTACTCTTATTTTTCTAGTTTCTTGAAGCTTTTTATTCTATAGGAAAATACTACTTCAGTTTATCATATATGTTTTGTTTGGGTTTTACTAACAAAAATGCAGTCATGTGCCACTTAACAACGTTTCAGTCAACTGCATATACAATGGTGGTCCCATAAGATTACAATGGAGCTGAAAACTTCCTATTGCCTAGTGACATAGCAGCCATCCTAGCATTGTCCGAGGAATTTCTCATGTGTTTGTGGTGATGCTGGTGTAAACAAACTGCACTGCCAGTTATATCAAAGGCTAGCACATATAAGTATGTACAGTGTATAATACTTGATAATGGTAACAAATCACTATGTTACTGGTTTATGTATTTACTATACTATATTTTTAATCATTATTTCAGCATGTACTCGTTTTATTTATTAAAAAAAAATTAACTGTAAAGCAGCCTCAGGCAGGTCCTTCAGGAGTTATTCCAGAAAAAGGCATTGTTATCATAAGAGATGACAGCTGTATGTGTGTTATTGCTCCTGAAGACCTTCCGGTGGGACAAGATGTGGAGGTGGAAGACAGGACATTGATGATCCTGACCCTGTGCAGGCCTAGGCTAATGTGGGTGTTTGTGTCCCAGTTTTTAACAAAAAAGAAAAAGAAAAGAAAAAAAAGGAAAGAAAAATAACTATAATTATAACTATGTACTTTCACATAGCACATATAACATGCTTCCCCCATATTCTTTTGAAGCCATCTAAGTACACCTGAAAATAATAGTAAAACTCACAAAATGTATATGGATAAAAGAAAAATCAAACAATCAGTACTAGCTGCTATAACCCCAGTGTGCTTAGAGACACCAGTCATGACTTGCACCAGTAGCAGGAGCAAATCGTCAATGTTTCTTCCTGCTGCTCTAAAATTTTCCCCTAAGCAGTAACCAAGCAGTGGAAAATCCCCAGCATGAAGGTTCGTAGAGGAAGTGTACTGCTCACTAGATTTATCTTTCAATGGTGTGTTTCCACTAATAAATGGCTCTCAGAACAACAAGGAATTCGAATGTGGAAAGGCTTGGGTTAGCAGCCCAGCTGAATAACGAACAAAGTGTGGTACAGTAGGGATGACTGGAGTATTTTCTTCTTATGTTTGTATTAGTGTTCATTTGAAATTACATATTCATTGAATTAATTAGTTCATTTGAAATTAGTGTTCATTGAAATTAAGAGGCACACAACAAACCACCTAATTGAATTTTAAGATTATGCAATTATTTTTTAGAGATGTGCAGACCACAAGAGGAAACTAGGACCCAGAATGATAAAGTGATTTGCCCAAAATCGCTTATCTGGGTCTCAGGTGGAACCAGCCCTGTTCCACCATTTAGTCAACAATTATTTACTGATTGCCTACAATATGTCAGAAGCTATTCAGCTATGTCAGTGCTAGGACAGAAAAGAAAAAAAAAGAATCCTTGACCCCATGGAGCTAGCAGAGGAAAGAAACAATATACAACTAACGAATTAACAAAGGAAATTATGTAGTAAGATAGGTGGTGACAGTGTTACAAAAAAGGAAGGTAGAACAAAGGAAGGGGAACTGGGAGTGCTAGCATGGGGCACCTTCTTTGCAAAGGGGGAATTTTGGGTGAATTCTGAACAGGATGGTTGGGCAGGCCTCTTTGAAAAGACTTGGAGGCAAAGAAGTTAGCCCCGGGGGTAATTTTGTGAGAGAGAGCAGTTCAGCACAGGGTAGAGCCAGTGCAAAGGCCTCACAAGATGGGCCTAGAACAGTTTCTGAGATGTGCCTGGCACGTGAGGAACAGAAGTCACCTATTACATTTTCTGCAAGATGCCCTCTAAAATTCACAGAACTACAGACTCTTAGAGTCAGGAGAGCCTGAAAAATTGTACAGTCCAACCTCCCAGCCGAAGCAGGAATGTCCAGCACAGCGACACGGATCCACACTTGTCCAGGCTCCAAGGAATCCCTCCAGTCCCAGAGCTCACTGGCTTGCAAGGCAACATGTCCCATTTCTTTTGGCTCCTCCAGTGGTTAAGCAACCTTGTCTTATGTTGAGCTGAGATCTGCCTCCTTCGGTTTCACCCTGTGATGCCACCTCTACCCTTTGAAGCCATGCAAAACCCTTCCTTCAACCAGCGTGTATTATTTTTTTGGCCAAGGACACCTGTGAGGCAGGTTGGCACAGAGGCAAAAATATGGACTCTGAAGTCAGGCAGGATTGGGTTCAAACCCACTTACCAGCTGTGTGGCCTTGAGCAAGTTATTTCATCCCCCCAATGTTGGGAATCCTCATCCCGGGGGCACTAGACACTATACATGTGCTCAGTAAATGGCAGCTGTTGGCATGCTTTTTATCTGCAGGGTGACATCTTTCACTCAGTCTCTATCTCCACTGCAAAATGGCTTAGTGTATATGGCCCATTGAGAAAAGTTAATTTAGATTCAGAAAGCCCCTGAATGCTTCTCACCTGTGCTCTTGACACACTGACCTTAAGAAAAGGAAAATCCAGGGATCTGTCCGAGTTAGACCACCTGTGATGGGAAGCAACTAGCTATGTTTATCAGTTCCTTGGGCAGGAATTCTGAAATCAGAAACAAAACCAGTGAAGAAGAAAAAAGCCTTGTGGATGAAAATGCTGCAGAGTAAACTGCTTGGGTTCTAGCGCATCCTAGGAATTTCCTAGGAGAAAATGGAGGCACACAACTGGACACCCCCAAACACAGACAATGAGTCACAAACACAGGGTGTCTACCCAGATTCTCAAAACAATGCCCTGGCAGGTCTTGGGGCCACCTCTGCTGCACAGCTTCTTCTAGGAACTCAGATATGAAGTCCACTGAACCACTTTAAGAGGCAGTGTCTCTTAGCAGTGATGACGCAATGAAAGATTATGCATCTGCAGATAACAGAGGAAGCAATTATTAATGCCATTTACTGGATACCACCTGTGTGCTGGGTGCTAAGCATTATAAACATTGTCCTGCCTGAAAACATAGGGTGTCTGACACAGCACAGCCTTGGTCAAATTGTCCCTCTAAGAAGCAGCAGCCTGCAGTGTGAAGACAGAATTGCCAATGACAACTCCACACCCCCTTCTTCTTCTCCCCAAATCCTCTCCAGTCATCTCAGTTCTCCTTTCCATTGGGAAGGTATCAAAATCAGTAGAGCAGGGATGAATTCAGGCAGGATTAAATCAGTCTATATAAACCTGGCATAAACAGATGTAGCAAACGCTTGCCATGCTTAAATATCTTTGAAAGATAGGTGCTGGGTTTAAAAGATTCATTCTATAACTTTCCATGCAGCGTATCTGAATTGGAAAGTCACCAAGCGGCGATGTGCAAATACGAATCTCATTCTATTTGTATCTCTGTGTGTACGTTCCTGTGACTAGTTCCCATATCTGCCCAGTGACAGAAAAACTGAATTCAGGACAATTTAGGTAAATAAGACCAACCCTGTAATTTTTTTAAAGCCCCTTTAGAATCTCTCTCTAGTATGTATTCAGTCAAGTGCAGGCATTATTATTATCAATGCTCTTTCTAAGCTTCTGCTCACTCCTGCCTCCTGTCTGACAGGTAAGCTCCCAGGGGCCTCTCTCTGACTGTTCCGGCAGCCTCAGCCTCACAAAGAGAAGGGGAGACCTCAGGCACCTGGCTGAACGCTGGTGACGGGGAGGTTCTGCAACTGGCTTGTGCTCACACCTTAGCTGTCTCCAGCTGTGCTGTCCCCAGCTGTTGCAGGCCCGAAGGTGTGGTGCATTTGATGTGACTCTCTGCACAGCTTTTGGACACGGACTCTCCCACAGGAATGTACTTCCTTCCCTTCACCCCTGGGACTTCTCTCTAGTCATCCCATGAGTCTGATCCTTCATCAGGCCACACAGTCTGGGCGGTGAGCTGGCTTCTGTGCCCGCCCCCCCCAACATCTATAGCTCATGCTGAGCCCATGGAAATTTCACACGCCTTTGCCATGCCCCACAGTGGGGATTTGGGCTGTCCCCAGATACTTTCTCCTTGTCTCTCAGTTATAGTGGCCGACACCGGCATTAGACACTATACATGTGCTCGATAAATGGCAGTTGTTGGTATGTGGCAGAGGACTCTAGGTGAGAAACACACACCAGCCCTATCTTCCGGAATGACTCCTTCAAAACTTGGTGGGCAGGTTCTCTTGGGGCCTCTAACTCAAGGTTGGGAAGGCCCGGTGCCTGCCTTCTTCCACAAGGCTGGAAGGCTCCACAAACTCTCATCTGTC
The DNA here is from genome assembly GCF_020740605.2 of Lemur catta. NCBI lineage: Eukaryota > Metazoa > Chordata > Mammalia > Primates > Lemuridae > Lemur > Lemur catta. The sequence continues at coordinate 23,049,193 of NC_059139.1, read as the reverse complement.
CAAAGCAAGCTAATCTCAAAAGGTCACAAATCAGATCTTTTGGTTTGTTCAAATGAATTTTGTTCAATACCTGCCAAGGTCCCCACTGAGTCTGGCCATTGATAACTAGGATTCTTTGTTCTTGGCAGTCATGATGAAATGGCGGGGGAAGGGGGTGGGGAGTGATAATAAGGAAGGAAAAAGAACGGAACCATGCTTTGGTGTCTTGAGTCATTGCCGCATGCAAATGCTTAGCATGTCCCTCTGTTGCACATACCTGCATTCTCCCCTTCTGTATGACAGATGGCGACTCTACTCATCATGGTTATGGACTAAAAAACACCTCATCTAAAGAGGACTTCAGAGAAAATTTAGTTCAATGTCCTTAATTTGCAGAATAGAAAATTAAAATCTATATGCATGCAAATATGAAAATTTTATTTTCTTCCATAGCTTATTCCTTTGTGCCAGAAATTCTGGAGCATTTTAAGTGGAAGGAAATAGGTGCCAGCCATTTCAATACCACCTACAAACTTAAGATAATTAGAATTGCAGGCTGAAATATTTTAAGCTGTACTTATAAACTGATTATTTTAAAGTTCCTGGAAAAAAGCCCTTACATTCAAAGAATTTTTCTGAGTTCTACATTTATTTCTTCTTGAGGGAAATCTTAATTTGGCCAATAGAAGTAGAAAAAAGTACCGTAAAGCCAGACAGCTCTTTAGGGACATTTCTGTCCTATTTGGAAAGGCCTAGAAGAGGGGACACATGGCTTGTTACTCAGGGGTGGTGATGGTTGCCTTTCTGTGTTAACTTGGCTGGGCTATGGTACCCAGGCATATGGTTAGATGTAAGTGTAAATGTTGCTGTGAAGGTATTTTTTTATATTTTTAAGATACAATTTACATTTAATTATGTAAACTTTGAACAGAGGAGATTATCTTCCAAAACATGAGTTGGTCTCATCCAATCAGTGGATGTCATTAAGGAAAAAAGACTGAGGTCCCCCAAAGAAGAAGAAGTTGTGCTCCCAGACTGCCTTTGGACTCAGGTTGCAACAGCAATTCTTCCCTGGGTCTCTATGCTGCTGGCCTGCCCTGCAGAATTCAGATTTGCCAGCCCCCAGAATTGTGCCAGCCAATTCCTTAAGACAAATCTTTATCTGTCGACCAATCAATTGATCAATTGATATCTATATTATAGAGAGAGAGAGATAAAGAGAAATTATCTATCTGTCTGTCTACAGATCCTGTTGGTTTTGTTTCTCTGCAGAACCCTGACTAATACAGGTGGTGTCATAGTAACTTGATCAATTTGCTGTGACTGAACCCAAAGAATGGTTCAGCCTCGTCTGTTCTCATCACCTGGGGAGACTCTGGCCTTCCGCACAAGGCTAGCAACAGGAGGGGAAAGTGAATGAGACTGAGACTCACTACCAGGCCAGGCTACCTTGGGAAGTGCAGGATTCCCAAGGAAACCTGAACACCATGACTCATCTGCCTCCCTCTGGGCCAATAGGCTCTTCAGGGTGACAGAGGTTTCTTTGACAAGCTACTAACTGAGAGAGAAAAGCCAGGGAAGCCATATGATAGGAGCAGGGTTAGGGTCTTCTCTATTCAGGGTCAGTTTATTGAAATAAACCAGCACATTACAGTGAAGACCCTCCATTCTTATAGAAACAAACAAATTGGATAGTCACTGGAGGCCTCTTGGCAACAAGACATTTGGGGGGCTTCATCCGTTGCTTTCTCTGGTTTTTGAGGTACAATGTTGAAACCCTGTTGTTCTCTGTTTCACATGAGGCTGATCCGTACCTGGCTGGGGCCTCAAGCTTTAACGATGAGAAGGTGAATGTGTGAACTGAAGGGACAGTCATGTAGCTGCTCTGTGCTCTGGACATGAAGACCATTTTGTTCTGGACTTTAGTGATGCATAAAGTGTCAGGAAGTGGGGTTGGCACTGTTTCAGAGGTTCACCAATGTCAGGACTGGTATCCTTGTGACTCTTTTTACCTTATATCCATGGTCACAATGCTGCTGTTTCCACTCCAGGCATGACTTTGACTTTCAAAGCAGGAAGAAGAGGCACAGAGTCAGAACAGCAGAAAAACAAATGCTTTCCCATACCCCCAGCGGATAGTTGCTTATGTCTTATTGGCCAGAACTTGGACACCTGGCCACGCCTAGCTGAATAGCTGCAAGGGAGACTGGGAAACTATTTAGCTCCTCCAATCTCTGTAGTAGAAGGAAGAGGAACTTTATGGTATGGCAGTATTTGGTATGAATCAGAATTATATATTTTTTAAGTGATGTGATAAAATATTTTTGCATATTGTGGAAAAATTTTTATACAAGGCAATAATGCAACCCTCCCTCTCAAAATAAATGTTGCTTTTAAGGCCACCCTGTAGGTTAGAGTTTTCTAAATTGTGGGTTATGCAATTTTTTAGTGATACTGAACTAGAAGGAGGAGGAGAGGAGCAGGAGAAAGAAGAGGAGGAAGAAGGAGAAGGAAAAAAGAGGAGGAAGGGAGGAGGAGGAGGATCAGAAAGATGAGGAAGGAATGGAAAATTACAGAATAGAAAATAGGGTGAAACTTTTGTTTCAGTTAGGTATGTTTTCCTTACTCTTGGTTGCAGTCAAGAGTTTGAAAGCTACTGTTACAGAGCATGTGATTAACACATTTTAAGAAACTTTTGCATATATGGTTTTGCACAACTCCAGCCACAGAGAGTTTATATGCATTGAACTTGCTCCCACACTCATTTAGCATCCGTATTCTTTGTGTCCTCCTGGGTCCCTTCTTCAAGTATGTCATCCCCTGCTTAATAAGCTTCTGCTTGATCCTGCTGTTTCCTCTCCACTTCTCCCTTGCTTTGAGCAGTCAACTGCTTAGAACCAAGTAGCCCACATTCACAGCATCTATTTCTTCTCCACCATTCCTCCTAAGAAATTGGCTCCCCCCGCCCCCCATTTTCCCATACACACCCTGAAAAGGTCAAAACTGATATCCTTAATGCCAAGTTCAGCCTTTCCTGGCCAGCCAAAGCTCTTCATCACTTTGTTGAAGTGTGTGTTTCTGTTGGGTACGCCCTCCTTGAAGCCCTCTCCTCCCCACCTCCTCCTGACTGCCTGTCTCCCTTTCCTTCATTGGCATTGCTTCCTCCAGTCCCTCAAACGCGGGAAAATATCCACAGAACACAGCCTTTTGCTCTCTGCTCTCTTCTCTTGCAATTTCTGCCTCTCCCCACTCGCCAACCTCGTCTCTAAGTCTCTCTCACAGATACAATTATATCACCTTTATGCTAATGATGCTACTAGTGCATCTCTAGTTCTGATCTCTCACTCCTTGCTGGGAAGGCTTGAACACTACATATCTAAAATGAGATGAATCGCTTCCTCACTCAAAACTGTTTTTCCCTGCCAACTTCTTTCTCTGTAAATAGGATGACAAGGCTTCCAGTGACCTCGGAGGGCATTATCAAAGCCATCTTCACCTCTTTGCCCTCTTTCATCCCTTACATCCTCCTCAAAAAGAAGTCCCATGCCACAGGGCACAGAGTGGCTTCCACTTGACACTTGTCCTGTGCTCTGGTGGGACAAAATCAACTGAGGGAGCAGGGAGCTACCACCCCACTTTTTTCTCAGCTAGGCTAAAGCTAAATTCCTAGGATTTACTTCTTTGAAGAGAATCATTCTTTTAAAAGTTTCATATGTAGAATCCATTACATTTTAACAAGAAAAGTATCAATTTTTTATTTCTTTAAGCACTTATTTTCAAATTTAAAGCAGTGCTGACAGGCATCAAACATGTAAATTATTACTCTCCATTCAAGAACCTATTTGGCAACACATCTAAAGAGTCGTGAAAACATTTATGCCATTTGACATAATAATCAAAATTCTAAGAAAAGAAAAGGCTAGAATTCAAAGATATTCATTATAGGTCTATGGAAAAATAGAAAACAACCTAACTGTTAAATGATAGGAAAATGGTTTGGCAAATTATGCTTTAGAAATTATCAATTTAATTAGATATGACACAGCCATTAAAAATTATAATTATAAAAATTCTGTAGCAACCTGGAAGCATACAGAAAAAAAAAACAGACTATAAACTGCATTTTTGCTATGATTACAGCTATGTTAAAAATTAAACATGCATTTTGGCAAGAACTGAGAAGAAATGTGGATAGTTTATTTTAGTATGGTTGAATATGAATCATTTCAAAAATCTCTTTATTTCAAAAGACAAGCAAGCAAGGTACAGGCAGTGATTTTAAACTTTTTTGACTATGACCCATGGTGAAAAATACATTTTATATCATCTACTAGTACACACACACACACACACACACACACACACACGCGCGCGCGCGCGCGCTCATTCATGTATATGAACTATATCTCATTATATTATCATTACAAAGTACACAATTTTTCATATTTTAACATCCTAAAACTGGGAAGCCTGTTACAATTGATGAGATCTTGCACTTGTAATTGTCAGCATTGTTTTCTCTTTCTTAGTGGTAAATAAATTAATGTAGTATCTCAATTAATGGTTTCAGATTTGATCAAATATGGTAACAAATAAAAAAGTTTCATGACACAATTACCACCTGTGATGTATTGTGATATTTTCTCTTCTCATCTTTTCTGCTACATTTTGTATCTTTCTTTTACAGAAAAAGGTTGCAGACCCCTGCACAAACAGATTGCAATTTACTGTTCAGACTCACCTGGTGTCATGGCTGGAGTACACAGATAAAAGGTCCGAATGCACATTCTGGCTGCATTATTGCTACTGTCTTTGCATTATTAAAATGCATACCATGCCCCACCCCCACCCCCACCACCGACAGTGCTGCCGTGAGTTTGTGTGATCATCTATCTAAAATGTTTGGCCCATGGTATGTGCCTGATGGATGTTACTTTTTTCGCCCTTTCCTTCTAAATTTTGCTAAAGCTATCTATGCCTTCCACTCTTCATAAAGTCAGTGATGATTATCACCAGGCCACCCTCTCCTGCCCAGGGCAGTATGAGCACAAAGCCCAAAGTGGCCTTCCACAAGTGTGAAATTTTTGACATTTCACATATTGTTCTAAAAATTAAGAGGGATTTTTCATTATATTTCAAAGTATATCCATGTTTGTTTCCATAAAAAGTAATTCTTAGATTGAGCCAAATTGATACTCCTGGAAAATTTGTCACTTTTTTCTTTGCTGACATCCTTGCTCACTGCCACACATCTACATTTCTCAGATTGAGAAGCACAGGTTTGTACAGTGAGATTTGTTGTTGTTGTCATTGTTGTAAGATCTTTCTCTTCCAGAATCATATGGTTATAATTAAATAGGAGTGAAGTTGTTTTTAAAGGAAGCCATTCAAGTTGGGTCTTAGAATGGAAGGTAAGAGCATCTAGGAAGAATCATTAAACCTAACCTCAGTCCTTAGCTTGCAGGGGCCAAGCTGATTTTTTCCAGGTTTCCTGAAGTAGTTAGGATTAGCCGGACTTAGCTAATCAAGCTCATAAGAGACTCATGCCAGAAGGCTAATTTAATAATTTGCAAAGAGAAATGATCAAGCACACAGGAACAGTTTCATTGTTTTTTCTCTCCATGGATAAAGTTATATGAAAAGCCAAATCATAGCCAAAGGACTGCTTGCTGAGCTGAAACCAGAGGAGCAACTAAATAATCTTAATGGCTCTCATCACTGAGGCCATGGCATATTCAACACCATCCTGGGTGTGTGCCTATCAATCAAACTAAAATACTCATGTTCATCAGTCAGAAGCTTCTCTCCCCAGTGCTAAAGGTAGCTGACACATTCTTAATCTTGGAGTTTTCCCTTTTTCTTAATTCCCTGCCAATCTCTCCTTTCCCTCCATTCACACTTATTTACTCATTCTATTTTCACATGTTAAAACCACTGAATGGCCTATGGTTATGTTTTGCAAAGTATATCCACACAATGACAAGTAGCTTGACAAAGTTTAGGTTAAGCAAAGTTAAACCTCTGTGGAAAACAGTATGGGGATTTGTCAAAGAACTAAAAGTAGACCTACCATTCAATCTAGCAATCCCACTACTGGGTATCTATCCAAAGGAAAAGAAGTCATTTTATCAAAAAGACACCTGCACTCGAATGTATATTGTGGCACAATTCACAATTACAAAGATGTGGAATCAACCCCAGTGCCCATCAGTTCACAAGTGGATTAACAAAATGTGGTGCATGTACATCACATTGTATGTGGTATACACATAGCATGTGGTGCATACTACGCAGCCATAAAAAAGGATGAATTAATACCTTTTGCAGCAATGTGGGTAGAACTGGAAACCGTTACCCTAAGTGAAGTATTTTAAGAATGGAAAAACAAACACCACATGTACTCTCTAATATTATAAATTGGAACTAACTGAGGGGCACACATGTGCACAGAGGGAAGTAAAAGTCATTGGAAATCAAGCAGTGGGGAGGGGGGAGAAGGCAAGGAGGAAAAACCTACCTAATGGGTACAATGAACACTATTTGGGTAATGGGCACACTTACAGCCCTGACTCAAACATGACTGAAAGGGGTGGCCTTACAAAAATGACAGGAAAATACCTAATCCCACAATTTCCCCAGTAACAGTTCAAGATCAATCCTATGAGTTCCTCACTAACAGGCACCCTGTGGGAGTTCTGTTTTGCACAACTTCTGAAAAGAGCTGAATGGACGGAAAAGAGATATAAATCACTCTTTCAAAATTGTTTTTTGAGAATCTGCTTTTACAAAGTTCCTGAGTAAACAGCAGGAGAACAAGCTACAGCCTCAACCATATCTCGAGGGCAGAGTCACATCTGCAATAATCCCAATAATCATGATGATAATCCCATCTCCAAGGAAAGGCAGGGAAACCAACTCTTGGACTTTGACATCCTGCTGCTGTTTTTGTTGTCAGCTGATGGCCATCACTCTTTTTCTCTTCCTCCAGCTTAAAATCAGCGAGCCACTTGGCCTCAGGGCTGGCGTCCCCTCCTCTTTCTTTGGGATGCCATGCCATCTCCCTGCTCTCTTCCTCCCCCTCCTCCTCCCCTAGGAAGATAAAATAAATTTTCTACTTTTATATCTTAATCTCTGCATGAGAAATCTTACTCCACCAGCACCATGAGCACCTACAAAAGCTATCCATGGAACAAAAACATTTGTACCCCCTTAATATTTTGAAATAATAAAAAGAAAGCAAAATTAAAATCAAACCGTTTATTCCTGAAGGACTTCTGAGAGTATTGATGTGAATCACAATCCTCCAAGCTGGGAATCTACTACACGGCATGTCTCAAACTTAGTTGAGCAACTTTTACTCCTCAGAGTATCTCTCAGGATGAATAGCAATACAAGTGCTGGGCTCCCAGTTTTGTGAACTTTGCATTTATTTAAGTTTTATTACCTTATAGGTCCTATTCCTGCATTCAGCCTAAGGAAATCCTACTTGGTTAGAATCACTTCTGTAGAAAGATAATCTTTTCATTTTATATTGAATCCACTTACTTAAATTTTTTAACTGTGATGAGTTCACCTAATATATCCATGTGCCAGCTATTTATTATATATTATATATATTTATATATTTACTGAGAGGTAATAACCACATTTGAAACAAATTAGGAAAAGAATATCTCTACTATCCTAATTCCACCATGTGCAAAAATGTAAGAACTTATTTTATACACTCTTACAGTTTCCTATCAATAAATAAATTTTAAAAAATCCTTTACCTCAATCATTCATTTGAAAATATAATTCAAATCAAAAGTATGTAGTGTTCATTGTTTTTGCATTCTTGTATTGCTTTAAAATTATTAATTTAAAAATAAGTTCTAGGAGGTTGTCTAATCCTTTCCCACACATACAGAATACATGATGCCTAATCCATCTGAAATATGATCACCTGCTACTATATTCAAAGACATTTCCAGGAAAGAGAAAGACAAAGTGAGACATAATTTACTGCTGTCAGTTATTCTTTCTTGGGTCTACCTACCTCCTCTCCCACAATGGTTATCTTCCTGCAGGTCCCCAAACTGCTGTTCCTTTCTAGTCCAGAGCAGTTTATTCATCTAACGCAGTGGTTCTCAACTAGAGGAAATTTTGTCCTCCTTCCCTCCAGGGCACATTTGTCAATATCTGGGGGCACTTTTGGTTATTATGACTGAACAGGGAGGTTCTCTTGGCATATAGTAGGTAGAGGTTAGGGGTACTGCTAAACATCCCATAATGCATAGCCTCTCATAACAAAGAATTATCCAGTCCAAAATGTCAAGAGTGTGGAGTTGAGAAACTCTTATCTAACTCCAATCCACCCCAACCAAACAGGATCAGTCTCCAAATCCAGAGACTGATTAAGGTGTTCCACTGAACAATGGGCCATTTACTCCAAGAGTACCAAGTATTTCACTTGGGTATTGTACACATCTCATCATGATGCTTGCCCAATTATACCATAATTTCCTACTTACCTATAGGACTTCCATACTCCCGCCGCCACATCTCTTCTAATTTGCAAGGCAAATTAGAAGGCATCTCCCATTCCCCAGTTCCTGGCCCGTAGTCCACTCTAAACAGTTGCCTGCTGAATAACTACCTGAATAATTGCTCAATAGAATCAGGTAGTAATAAAAGAACATAATCCAAGTTGAGGTTGAGATATAAAGAAGGTCTTGAATTAATATGCAAATGTGGAAAAGAAACATCACTAAAAGTTCCAATAACATGAATATGAAGTTTCACAATACTAATTCCTTTAAAGAGTATTTTTTAAAGCAATTTTTTAAAAGGAACTTTTAAATCTAGTTTCTCTGATCCCATTTACTTAGAGAAATGAAACGGCAATTCTAAAAAATTCATGTGTAGGTATGAGTGTATTTTAACTGTATTTGGGACCAGTAAGGATCTCAGGCTTGAATGTGCATCAGAAATGCATGAGGAGCTATTAAAACACAGATTTCCAGGTCCCATCTCCAGAGATTTCAAACAATAGGATGACAGGCTCAGAAATTGGCATTTTAAAGAAACATACCAGATGATCCTGAGGCAGTACATTTGGAGTCTTATTTTGAGAAATGCTCTTTAATATAATAGTTCCTAAACTGCGGTATGCCCTTAAGCTGTTCTGAGTACTTCCTAAAAGTAACAAGAACAACAATACACATCCCAGACCACAGCCTAATGATGTTTATTCTCATTCACTAGTAAAATATGACTTAATGCTGAGTCCTGGGTGTGTGGGTGGCTAGAATTTCTTAAACCCTGTCCACTTACTGTCTGAATTGGTCGTGCTCTGGACTGGAGAGGGGATCAGTCCACAGTTTGATCTAAGTGGCTCAGCTGAGGGAAGGGGAGGGCTACTAAAGAACAGAGTTCATTAAAATAATATGAGGGCAGTGGAGGCTTCCTTAAGGAGAATTCTAAGCACCTGTAGGGCTTTTTGGCGAGGTTGCTATCACTGTTTATTAATTTTAGGTAATTTTATTTCAAAACACAGGGTTTTAATTGGGCTTAAAAATGTCTTATTCACATTACTGTTATGTTCAAAAGTCATTAATAGGTTAAATGAAATGAAATAAAGAAGGAAGTGAAGAATAAAAGAGAAAGGAAAGATACCTTTCTCTAATAACCAGGCAAGGTTGATTTAAAGAAAGAAAGGTGAAACACACTTAAAAAGAGTCTACCTAGAATGAATTTAAGGGAGCAGGAGCCCAGATTATCCAGGTTTTGGTCCCTACCCTGTGAGGTAAAAACAACGTTGAGGAAAGTGAGACACCAGCTGAAATCCAACTCAATGAGAGTTTATCTGTCAGACCTAAGAAACCTGGATCTTCTATTTTACAAGGCTCCCTGCTATGAACTGAATGTTTGTGTTCCCCTCCCCAAATTCATATGTTGCCTAATTGCCAAGGTGATGGTATTTGAAGATGAGGCTTTTAGGATGTTAATCAGGTCATGTGGGTAGAGCCTTCATGAATGGGATTAATGCTCTTATAAGAAAAGACGCAAGAGAGATTGCTTCCTCTCTCTCTGCTCTGTGAAGATATAGGGAGAAGATGGCTATCTGCAAACCAGGAAGCAAACCTCACCAGGCACCAGACCTGCTGCCGCCTTGATCTCAGACTTCTCAGCCTCCAGAACTGTGAAAAATAAATGTTTACTGTTTAAGCCACCCAGTCTATGGCATATTTGTTACAGCAGCCCAGACTGACTAATCCATTCCCCAAGACAGAACTGAGTGCACAAGAACCTCTTTCTAACCTATGGTTCAATATTTATCCTGCATTTCACGCTCATTATCTGCTGTAAGTTCCAAAGAGCAGGGACTTTGTTTTGCTCGCTGCTGTATCCGTAATTTTTAAAAATTGTCCAAAGATATATTTCTTGATGTTTTGAATAAAAGATTATATAAACAAACACCAAATCCAACATCTCAGGATCTCACAGCCAGGAAGAAAGATGTTGTTCCAAGCAACAGGCAGTAAGTTCTGAGAGAGACAGCTGGAAAAATATTAAAAAGACCATGATCTTCTGGTAAGCTTTATTTTTCTTATTTCTGGTATAAACACTCTTAATTTGATAAAAACTGAACTCTGGTAATGATAGGTAAATTATGTGAATGCATGTACAAGTTTAAAGATACAAAAGTTGTTGGGATATATGCTAAGCACGAAGGAAAGTAGCAAATGCTTTATTAAAACATCTTCATGTCTTTGCGTTTAGACGAAGTAAACATCAATGTAATAATAGTTTCTAAAAATCCAACTTCATGAAACAAACAGCAGAAAGCGATGATTCATCCAAATACTTCACCTTCAGAGATTATTTATAATTGAGCATGTTGGCATTCTCTCTCCTAGAATGGGTTTTTAAGATTTTAAGAAGGTGTGTGAGAAACCTTTTCAGATGAAATGAGAATTTATGTGGTCAAGAATATTTTTAAGGCTTGAAGGCACCATTTGTGTAGCTCCTTTCCTTTATCACTAAAAATTATTATTTTAAAAAATTTTGTGTATCTGTGTGCTTCCTGGTTTCGGTCAACAGCCAGAGAAAGGACGGGGAAAAGTGCAAGCAGTTGGCCGTGGGTATTTCAAGCTGTGTAAAATTCACACTCTGCCTTTACAGCCTTTCTTAGCTTAATGTTTAGAATCCAGTGCATTGCATTTTCCTAATAATAGCAGCAAAACTGGCATTGTATACAGGCTTGCAGTTAATTTTATTAAAATGAGACAAAGGCAAAAATTATACTTATTTTCCAGGAAAAGAAAAGAATCTTGAGAAAGTGTACTTAAAGATGTTAAAGAAGTAATAAGAAAGCATTAAATAAAACCATCTGGTCATCAAAATTTAGCAGGTAACATAAGGTATGAATACATAAATTTGGTGGGAGTTTTTTTAAAGGGGAAAAAAGGATTTAAATATTTCACAAAAGGTTCTTTCTAGTAGAATCAACAATATAGATTCCCTAACTCCATGGGTTTGTTATTGTTTTGTCATACAAACTAGCCATCTAAAAGTTCTCCTAGACTTTGCTTCTGGAACATTAAAAATTTCTATTCTTTCTATTAGGAGAATTTAGCCCTGGTTCAGCCAATAATGCTTCAAACCTGAGTCCAATAGCTAGCTAGACCTGTGTAGCTCCTTTTAGATACACCGTGATATGTACTAATCCCCAGAAACTTTGTCAATAACACATTGGATGGAAGCCTTAGAAAGTTCTTGTGTCATTTAAGAGCCTAGGAGGAACAGGATCCCCTGACCACTTAGCTCATTTATTGAAGATTACAACTCACTGTGGATGCCCTAAGAAGCTGGAAAATTAGATCTAGGCTTCTTGGTTCATGGTATTTTTTTTTTTTTTTTGCATTGGCTTAGGATTTTTCTTATTATTATCTGTGGTCATCACAAAGTAATAAAGAACTACAAGTATGGCTGATGAAGGCAAATGTATCCTCAATATAGATTTATCCTTGAAGCCATTGCTTTTTGGCTTTTCCATCATATTTGACTATCTGGAGGATTTCTGAGCTATGGTGAACATATCCTCCCTCTCCTTCGCATCTAGAGAGAGTGAGAACAAAAGTGAGAGTGAAGTAGAGAATACTAGTTCAACAAGGATTTTTACCTCATTTCTGGACTCAGAAGGCTATTTGGAAGACAATTTAGATGGCCAAAAAAGTCAAATTTTAAGCATATTCTCATTGGCTTAAGAAGATTGGGTCAAAGTGTTTTAGTTAGAATTTACTGGTAGTTCATGAATATATTATATGATATATTATGAATATGATGTCTCCAGGCTTCTCTATGTCTTCTACATCTTTGTGGATGACTTACAACTCCCTACCCCACCTCTCAGGGATGACCTTGATGTATTCATGAGTGATGCATAGACGTATCGTGCGTGTTGTCCATCTGCCTTCCTTTACTTTTCAAAAAAATGTTTTTGCATCAGGTTATTAAGTAGCCAGTAGAATATAAGATACTGTTGAATATGTTTTAAAATCCAACTTACTCTATGAACATTCTGCATATCCTTTTGCAATTGACTTGGCTAAAAGTGTTATTTTAGTGAATAAAACTATGTATTTGTCAGATGTATCCCTGAATATTTCATATTTCTTGATGCTATTGTAAATGGTATTATTGTCTTATTTCAATTTCTGATTGTTTGTTGGCACTATATAGAAATACAATTTTATTTGTACATCAATCTTATATCCTGCCACCATGCTAAACTCATTTATTCATTGAGGTAGGGTCTTTTTTTTTAGATTCCATTGTATTTTCTACATAGATGGTCATATCATCTGAGAAAATAGTTTACTTCAAACTTTTCATTCCGGATGACTTTTATTCTTTTTACTTACCTTATTGCAAGTAAACACAAGAACATCCAGCACAAAGTTAAACTGAACTGCTTAGAATGAACATCCTTTTCTTGTTCCTGATCTTAGGGAGAAATTATTTGGTCTTTCATCATGAAGTGTGAGTTTAGACATAGGTTGTTAATTGATGCCCTTTATAGGGTTGAGAATTTTTCTTCTATTTATAATTAGTTGAGGTTTTTTAAATCATCATAAATAAAAATTGCCTTCTCACTTGAATTTTTTTTTATTTCAGCATCTTATGGGGGTACAAATGTTTAGGTTACATATATTACCTTTGCCCCACCCAAGTCAGAGCTTCAAGCATGTCCATCCCCTAGACGGTGCACACCGCACCCATTAGGTGTATATATACCCATTCCCACGTCCTCCCTCCCATCTGCCTGATACCTGATGAATGTTACTGCTATATGTGCACTTAAGTGTTGATGAGTTAATACCAATTTGATGGTGAGTACATATGGTTCACAACTGCAAAGATGTGGAAACAACCCAGGTGCCCATCAATACTTGAGTGGATTAATAAAATGTGGTACATGGAGTTCTATTCAGCCACAAAAAGCAGTGGTGATCTAGCACCTCTTGTATTATCCTGGATAGAGCTGGAGCCCATTCTACTAAGTGAAGTATCACAAGAATGGAATTGTTTTTGTTTGTTTGTTTGTGTTTTTTTTGATTTTTTTTTTTTGATACAGAGTTTTGCTCTGTTGCCTCAGCTAGTGAGGTGGCGTCATTATAGCTCACTGCAATCTCAAACTCCTGGGCTCAAGCAATCCTCCTGTCTCAGCCTCCCAAGCAGCTGGGACTACAGGTGTGCACCATCATGCCTGGCTAATTTTTCTATATTTTTGGAGAGATGGAGGTCTCTCTATTGCCCAAGCTTGTCTTACCTTAAGTGATCCTCCCACCACGACCTCCCGGAGTGTTAAGATTACAGGTGTGAGCCACCAGGCCGGCCTCACTTGCATTGTTTATGATGTGGAATCTGTTGTTATTTTTATCTTTGTTCTTCTGTTTATAATATGTATTTTCTCTCATACTGCAGTCCTCACTATAGGGCTAATTATTCTCTCCTACTAAGACAAGACATTTCTGAGTATTCTACCAAAAGTCTCACAAATCATTAGGTTTTCCAGTGTGATTTCTGGGAACAAGCACTATTCTGACCCTGTGTGAGTGCCAGGCACTCTTATCTTTACCCTTCCAGGTGATTCTGTCCCTGGCCTCAGGTCGTTGTTTCCTCATTTGCATGTGACAATCATTACTCAACTGAAAACTCAAGGGAAACTACAGATCTGTAGCCATTTGTTCACTCCAGACTTTCAGCTCTTTCTCATGTCAGGGAGTCTTCCGGGCTCCACTTGGGTTCTCCTTTCCTGCATTAAAGACTGGAATCTCTGAAAACATTAAGCTGGGGTTATCATAGGGCTCACCTCAGTTGTCTCTTGTCTTGCAGGAATCACTGTTTCTCATTGCCTGATACCCAGTGTCTTGAAAACCATTGTGTGTGTATATATTAATATATATATATTTTAAATTTATTGGTTGCTTAAGGTAAGAGGGTTACTCCATCTTGACTGGAAGTATAATTTCTTAGCATATTTGTTTGGAGAAGGATAATAAGTACTGTTCATTAAAAAGAAAAAGAAAGAAACAAAAAGAAAATCATTTGATTTTAAACAATTGCTTGTTGGGGGGCAGCAAAATGAGAAATAAGTTTATGTAGAGTTTCCCATGAAGCTAAATTTATTTCATTTAAATGGGAATTCCTGGCTGGTCCGAGTGCGGTGGTGTTTACAACTAATTGGTCACAACCAGTTACAGATTTCTTTGCTCCTTCTCCATTCCTGCTACTCTACTTGAGTAGCCTTTAAATAGAAATGGCACTTCCTTATGCTGAGATGATCTACTTGCTACTTTTTATGTGTTAAAAAAACCTTCATTTGGTTTTGTTTTTTACTTTGCACAATTAAAAACTGACAACTCTTTTAACTAAAAATATTACCAGCTTATCAAATTCCAAAGTCTGGAAAAGAGTGATTGAAATTTGCGGGCTAAGAGCAGGTGAACTCCAGGTAGCTGGGAAATTATTGATTTCTGAGATGTTAAAAAAAACTGAGAGCTCTTTGAAGTTTTGCATTTTATCTCTGCTCATCATTTCATTTCCAGTGTCTAGCACATAGTTGGTGTGCAGTGTATGCTTGTTGAATGAATGGATAAATTTGGTGTCTAATCGTACGGTACTCTGGGACTGTTGGTCTGGCAGGCCCAGGAATTTTCCAGTGCAGCTCTCCTCTTAATTGATCTGCTTCATTAAAATGGAAACAGTGCAACTAATTAGCTTTGACACAGGCTAATTTCCCCAGGTCACTGATGTGGCTGTCACACACCCATCAGTAAACAAGCTGTTGTGCAAAGCTCCTGAGGCAGGGTCTTGGGCCCATGACAACACACTAGGGAAAGAAGAAAGAGTGTAGCACTAACTGGTGAACCTGCCAAGGTCTGAGAACTGGCAAAGAATTGACCAAGCAGACATCTGTCCTGTGGGTTACACCTCCGCTGCTCATTAGAATCACCTGTTTTGCTTTAACACATGGCTGCTGAGGCCATGAAATTCAGATTCAATTAGTCTGGGATGGGGCAAAATTGGAATATTTTTAAAGCTCTTACTTAGGTAATTCTATTGTGCAACTGGAGTTATAAATCACTGCATCGAGTCAACAAATTAATAATCCCCATCCTTCTGCCTTTGCTGATCTCTTCAATTCAAAAAGTGTCCTATTTTCTGGAAAGATGTTACCAGTAAAAGGTATGCATTAGAAAAACACAAATTAGGTATTGGCAAATATGAAACTCACTTTATTGTGGTATCAGTGCCCACTTTCCTTTTATAAGACCCCCAAGGTCCGATTTCCTTAAGTACTAGGTTTGACAGTTGATATCTCTGGCATTTCATTTGACACTTCTTGTTTTATTTTTATCGTGAAAGTTCATCCTCAGTCTTTCAAAAGCATGCTTTGGCTTATAATTAACTTTCAAATTTTTTTAGAGCAATTTTTGTGAAACTATGGATAAATCAAAAACATGTTATTTTTTAAATATGAGTTCTGTCATGGAACCAATGCAGTGCAGACAGCTCCAAATATCAATGAAGTGTTTGGGAAGGATGTGGCTAATGAATGCACATTAAAATCTCCGTTCTGGTGATTTTAATCTTGAAAATGAGCCACATGGGCGGCCTGAGACCAAGGTGGATAATGATGAGCTGAAAACTGTGGTGGAAGCGAATCCATCTCAACCTGAATTAACAGCAAGGTTTGATGTTACTATTCCAACAACATTGGACCATTTGAAATAAATCAGCAAAGTAAAGAAGGTGGATAGATGGGTTCTGCTTGAATTAAACGAGTGTCAGAAGAGAAATCATCTCGAAGCTTGCCTTTCTTTGCTGTCATGACATAAAGGCAAACCATTTCTATATCGTATTGTTACGTGTGATGAAAAATGGATTCTTTTGGACAGTCTCAAGCATTCATCACAATAGTTGGATAAAGATGAAGTGCTGAAACACAGTCCAAAACTGAATATCCATCCAAAAAAGCTAATGGTGTCTGTTTGGTGGTCCAGCACTGGTATTATCCACTACAGCTTCATGAAACCTGGTAAATCGATTACAGCAGATGTCTACTGCAACCAGTTGGATGAAATGATGAGGATGCTTGAGATTAAGCAGCTGAGATTGGTCAATAGAGACAGGCCAATCCTCTTGCAAGACAACACTTGACCACGTCACACGAACAACGCTGCTCAAACTATAGAGGCTGGACTTGGAAACTGTCATCCACCGTATTCACCAGACCTTGTACCAATTGACTACCACTTCTTCCAGGCTTTAGACCATTTCTTCCAAGAAATAATAGCCAATTCTCAACAAGCTGTGGAAAACGCCTTTTGTGATTTTATCCACCACTGGCTCTCCAGGCTTCCTTGCTGCTGGCATAAACAAGCTACCATTAAGATGGCAAAACTGTGTCAATAGTTTAGGCACATAGTTTGATTAATTATACTGCTTCTTGGTTGAGGTATAATAAACTACTCTTTTGATTCAAAATCAGACATTTCATATTTACTGATGTGATAACATTCCTCATTTAGATATAAATTCTGCTCAGGAAATCCAGAAGTTAGGAATCTTTGCTTTTCCCAAGTATCTCTTTGGCAGGATTGAAGACAAAAATTTTTATCACTGTGACA
Source organism: Lemur catta (assembly GCF_020740605.2). Taxonomy (NCBI): domain Eukaryota; kingdom Metazoa; phylum Chordata; class Mammalia; order Primates; family Lemuridae; genus Lemur; species Lemur catta. The sequence continues at coordinate 23,032,034 of NC_059139.1, read as the reverse complement.
TTAAGACAGTGTCTGCTTTTAAAACAGGAGGTTGGGAAATTGTACTTTTCAAATTCAAGATTGGCTTCAGTATCTGGGGGACTTCAGGATTGTAGGAATTGCGTCTGTCAAATCCTTCTCTCCTTTGTGTTGCTTTGATATAAGGAACCACTAGATATGGTCCGGCATGTTGAGAGTAAAATTAACCTACAGAGTGCAACTGAGACAAGGCTCTAAGCATCATCTCATTATTACTCATCCAAACATTGTCAGCCCATCAGGAGAATGCCCAGGCATATCCAATACAAATTAAATTCAGTAGTCTCTGATATTCTGCTAACTCTGGGCTTTATATGTATTTTTCTAATTTGTTCTTATGAAAGTATATTTGTCAAGTTAGGAGGATAGAACATACTTCACTTACCAAGTTGTCAGCTTGATTTATAACTCTGAAACATATAGACTTAGGGTATGTGGCCTCCATTTGCCCCAGACCTTGTCAAGTTTGGGTGGGTGTGAAGGAATCCCACCAGCAGAGGCTCAGGGTAGTCCTCCACCCTGGCGATGTGAATCTCAGGATGCCAGAGGCCTCTATCACTGGGCCCAGAGGTGATGCCTATAGACCAGACAGGGTGATGGCATTGGCAGCTGGACTCAGCGGAAAAGTGACTGAGACAGGTTGTTGCACTTCCTTCTGCCCCACTGGCCTGCCCCAGTCAGCTCATTCTTCCTGATCCTTCCCTCTCCCTCCTGCCCTCACAAAATGTCAAACATGAGATTCTTTCCCTGGAAATCCAGTAAGAATTTAATGCAGTTTAAATTGCAGTTGAATGCAGGGAGTGAGGCAGTTTGGAGACAGAATTTTGAACTGGATAGTGGTGGAAAATGATAATACTTGAATTTGACTATATATATGAAATTGGACTAATGCTTCCCAGATTGCACTTTTATTTTCTTGTTGTAGAACAGGAATGGGGGCTTGAAATTTACATGATTTAATTTTATTAAAATAAAGAATATCTACCTAATTCTGAACTCAATATGAGGTTGAAAAAGTTTGTTTCAAATGAGGGTCAAAGGAGGAAAATATATATATTTTTACTTAATAGTTTTTCAACAGTTCCCACTTCTATACTTAACTCTGTTTCATAATTCTCATTCCTTTAAATAAAAATGTTATTTCTCATACCAAACATGACTGTTTCTCCAAAATGTCTTGCAGATAATTCTGTTTGTTATCTGCTAGGGCTGTAACTTGCTGGGGTGCCAAGTGCTGACTAAACAACTTGTGGTGGTCGGCCCCCAGTGGGGTTTCTCCCCTGAGCAGCTATCTCCGTATTTCTTTGTACTTATTTATCATCTTTTATGCTTTGTGTGATTGTAAACAGTATTTTATTTAGAACTTTGTAAATCATAAAATGACATAATTTTAAACATGCAGTTAATAACCCATAAAAATAGAGCCAGGATAAGAGAAAGAAAAAATGTCTGCTTTTTGGAGGAGCGAGCATCATTTCTAATATTCTTCTCTTTCTCTTTTCCTCTTTTTGGGGAGGGGGAGGAAGGCAAGAGTGGAGGTGGTTTCTCATGAAGCTCTCTCTCATGCAACTGGAAAATTCCATGGCTGAAAGGCCGACTGTCTCTCAGTCACAAAGCTGAAAACCTTTCTTTGGACTGAAAGAAAATGGGAATGTAAAGAAAGTCAAGAAGAATGAAGCCCACTTCTTTTTTGCTTGATTTTTATGCAGGTTTTAAAAAGATGTCATCAGCTGGGCACAGGGGCACATGCCTACAATCCCAGCTACTTGGGAGGCTGAGGTGGGAGGATCACCTGAGCCCAGGAGTTTGAGGTCAGTCCAGACAACATAATGAGAACCCATCTCAAATTAAAAAAAAAAAAAAAAAAAAAAAAAAAGGAAAAGAAAAGGAAATCTATCATTAAAGAAAAATTCTACATGAAGTTCTGGGCTTTGCTGTTGTAAATTTCAGCAGTTTGGCACAGACAAGGTCTTGAGTTGTGATTTCAGGAATTCGTTCTCCCAATGAAACTAACTGACCACCTGGGATGTGCTAGTCTATGTGCTCCACACTTAAGACCTAAAGTTCAATGGGACAAAGTCCCTGTCCTTAGAGAATCTTCTTGTCATCTTGCTGAGGTTCCTATAATCCACAAGCCTCAAATTAGGTAAATTAGAAACTAGATTTTACCAATTTTCTCTGGAATGTTCACTACATGAAGAGTTGACTCATCCTAAACAAAATGCCAACATACTGATTACAACTCAGACTATGTCTGAGCTGGCACAACACCCTTTACAACTCCTTTCCTGCTTACCCCCCCAGGCCAATTCCTCTTACCCTAGTCTGGTATCTTCACTTCCATCATGGATCCTCCCCAGATCTCTGGAGAGGATATGCAGGTATGTATCTGTGTATATACATGTGTGTGTTTGTGTGTGTGTGTGTGTGTGTGTGTATGTTGCTCTAAGTCAGTACTTGCTAGGCATAAAAAGCAGCTAATATCTAAATGGCCTGTGTCCAGCACTGAGCTAAATGTGGTTATCTCATCCAGTGCAGACTAAATAACCTTATGAGACAGGTATTTTTATGCTCATTTTACATGATGCAGAAACAGAAGCTTGTACATGGTAAGTTGCCCAAAGTTCTACAGCTAGCAAGGGGTGAAACCCAGATTCCAGCAGACCTTCCAATTCAATGATTTTGATCTCATTTTAATGTCATTAAATTTATCTTTGCCTCTTAGATCAGTAGCACTTTAATATTTTTCTTTATTCCAGGTGTCAACCATTTACTTAAGGTCATCTAATCTACTTGTCCCAAATAATTTTTTAAAAATAAGTTGAATGCTTCTTTCATCTAGCTTCTTAACCATGGGAAGAGCAGAAATCTTCTCAGTTTGGGACACAATCTTCTGGGATCTAAACATGCCAGAAGTTGGTTATTTCTCCATGGTCCTGTGGAGAAAAAAAGAAATAAACCATAATTTTCTTCTTTTTTGCCTTCCTCTTTCCTCCTCTCCCTTCTTCATTTCTTTCTGGTTGTTTCCTTTCCTTTCTTTCCTCTACTCTTATTTTACTATGCACCATGTATTAGGCCAAATGTACTCATATTTTGGTATAAAGGAAACAAATGTATACAGATAATTTTCAGAAAATGTGATATGTACAATAATTGAAATACACTCAAAATATAGTTCCAGCCTAGAAAACGGTGTATTAACTCTGTCCTAGAAGGGGTGGGACCAGAAAATCTCTCACAGAAAAGATGCTTGTTTAAGTATTGATGAGTAAGCAAACAAAAAGGTGATTTAGGAAAAGAGTACAGAGTATGCAAAGCTCGAGGACATCTCTGATGGCTACAAATTCCTACACTAGTGGCCATTACATACAGTATCAGAAAGAAGAGAGATGATGTAGAAAAGTCAGAGCTGAACAAATATTTTATTGCTGTTGGCAAATATTATATTGCTATTGGCACTGTGGCAAAGTGTCCAAAGACAAGTATCCTGCTGCTCTCGGCATTGTATAATGGAAGGCGAGGCAGCTGCAGGAATGGCACCAAGCCAGTCCATGCCGATGGAGTGACTTTCCTCTCCCAGAAATTATAATATTAAATGCTTAATTTTTATCAGAATGATTTCTGTTGGTTATAAAAGCCATTTAACATGGTATAATTCAGAGCAAGGCTGTATTTCAGAGCATTTATTGTCTCACAAATATTTAGTTTATTGTAGCTGACATTTCAAGGTAAATTCTGAAAGTTACTTTTATGTCAGTATTATCATTTTTTTAATAACTTTATATTTTTATGTTTTTTTTTAAACCTAGGTCTCCATGTTGTAGGCTGCTGTAAATCAACTTAAGTAGGCAAGTTACAATTATAAAAATTATAACAAATGACTATACATCCAGAACATAACACATTGTATTTTCTTTCATCCATGATATTAATCTTCTGGTAGTGGTGAACTAATTTGTTCTGGGCCAATATTTCCACTGAAAATAACTAAGAAGTTTAACAAAATATAAGGCATCTTTTGGAAGGCAATAGAGATCTACCAAAGTAACAAGGATTTGGGGGACAAAATGGCAGAGAGAAGGCAAGGCCAAAAGAGTAAGCCCGATATTCAGCACAGTTAAGTGGTGAATAAAAGGCTGGAAGCTGAACAAATTCTAGACAGAGTCTGTAGGGATCACCTAGGAGGATCTTTTGATTTTGCTTGATACTCCCAAAGGGCTCAACTCTAAAAGAAAGGTTGAACTGGAAATAGACCAACATTCACAAAGATAGAATCCCAAGTTCATCCCTTCCCATGCTGAGGGGAAGCCTAGGGCACTTCCAGCTCTGCTCTTTCTGGTCCCTGTTTAAAAGCCTATCTCTGGTCAGTAACTCACATTTTTAAAGGACAATTGTCAAGATTTATCCTACAGATAAGCCCTACTTTTCACAGGCATTTCCTTCATTAATATGTAATGATTACCCTTGTTATGAGTATTTGACTCTCAGCTTCTTCTACTACTGGTTTATTCCGCTCTTACTCTTCAGACCCCATCTCTTTTCTATCTTCCAGTAAGGTGAGTCCTTATAATTTCTGGTTCAATGATGGCAGATACATAAAGATAACTTTCTAATGTACATTAATCTACATTTTTTACTTATCTCTCTATGTATGCAGATATATAAAGATAACTTTCTAATGTACATTAATCTACATTTTTTACTTATCTCTCTATGTACATTTTCATATTATTTGAATGTATTTGGAAGGGTGCGCTCAGCCTGCTATTTTGATTAGTCTCTCCTATAAGTAATTTTAAAAACCTTTTCTCTATTGTCTTCTTAAAGTTTCTATTTAAGATTCAATTTCTTCTTTAAGTTTCATTTTATTTTTAATTGACACATGATATTTTATATTTTATTGGGTAAAATGTGATGTTTTGATACATGCATACATTGTTTAATGATCTACACAGCTTTACTTTGAAAAGCTGTCAATGAAGAAGTATATGTTCACTGATGTAACTAACATTTGTAATATACAGAAAAGGGGAGCAGAAAAATATATTAATAGTTTTATCTAATTGTGCCAATAACACTTAATTCTAGGTTTCAGAGTTCCTGGGAAGGCTTCAAACTCCCACTATCTGAGACGAAATTTAAAGAGTTAAAATTGGAAAGTTGATTGTTTTTTGATTTATCCTTTTCCCTGCTCAAATGGTTATCCCAACTGGACCTCTGAGACCATGAAAGGGCTCCTATATTCTGATCCTTTTGGCTTTGTTAAACCCAGTCACTCTGTGTCCTCATTGAGCAATGAGGGAGTGGCTTCAATGGCCATGGTACTGATGCAACTGTTCAGGGAGCCTGCCCACTGTCCTAGGACTTCCCACTTGCAGCTCCCTAGGTGCTGTTGCTATTTGAAAATTAAGGTCAATGTCTGAGGTACAACACCTGATCTTCACATGCCAGTTGCAAATGCCAGGGAGATAAGGTGTGTGTGTGTTTGTGTGTGCATGTGTGTGCATTCATATACAGTATCTGTGGGCTGGGACACAAGTGGGTTTAATTCTATTGTAGGAAGTTAGGGAATACAAAGAGCTCATAGACAGTTTTCTTCAACACCTCACCATGGAGCTGAATTTGGATTAAAAACTCTCTTCCACCCTTGAAAAGGCAATCTATTATGTACTGAATATTTGTGCCCCCCATCCCAAATTTGCCAAATTCCTATGTTGAAATCCTAATCCCCAGTAAGTTGGTATTAAGAGGCAGCCTTTGGGAAGTAATTAGGTCATGTGGGTGGAGCCCTCATAAATGGGATTTGTGCCCTTTTAAAAGGGACTCCAGAGAGCTCTTTCACCCTCTTTCTGCCATGTGAGGATATAAGGATAAGACAGCAGTCTGCAACCCAGAAGAAGGCCCTCAACAGAACCCGACCATGCTAGCACCTTGATCTTGGACTTCCCAGCCTCCATAACTGTGAGAAACAAATTTCTGTTGTTTATAAACACTCAGTCTAGGATTATTTGCTATAATAGCCCAAACTGAGTAAGACACAACCTAATTATATTTGAGAGATATAATTGAGAGAATAGCATTAAAATTAGAAAAATTGTGTAAAAAGAAACATCTGTACAGTTGAGAAGCAGTGAGTAAAATGGCAGTTTGATTTTCTTTAAATGAGTTTGTCATCATGCAAGGGCCAGGCTTCTTTCTCTGCCACAGATGCCTCTGAACTTGATGGTCATGCACCCCTGTCAACAACAAAGGTTTGAGAATGTACCCCAATGTTTGTTTATAAATTGTATTCATGTAGTGCTGCCACACTAACACATTATGAATGTTAAAATTTTAAATTTTTTGTGTGTATTGCATAATATATAGAGTAAAAAATTAAATAGGAAAAGAAATTTGAAGAGTTTCTGTACATACTCTAATAAATCTGGCATATTGCCCATCCCTTTCGATTAGATTCATTTAATTATATTTTAAAGCTCTTTATCATACAAGTTTTTAAAATATACAAAAGTAGACATGAAAACATAATAAATCCCCATGTACCCATGACTCAGGTTTAAAAATGATCTATTTATGGCCAATCTCATTTCATCTATACCCTTCAGATCTCCCTCTCCCATATTATTTTGAAGCAAATCCTAGATATACAATAATTTCATTTTTAATACCCAACTAACATAAAAGAAAATGAGTGAAAGAAGAAATACAGAGAAAAAGAGAGAGGGGGAAAGAAGGAAAGAACCAAAGAGTCAACAAACCAACTAAGAAGGAAAGATGGAAGGTATGAGGGAAAGAGGGAGAAACATAGTTTCTTATTATTTTAATCCCCTAAGTGTAAATTCAAATGAAGTAACAAAAGCTTGATTTGGTGCAAGTTAATTTGCTTTATTTTGAAAGTGATCCCAGTTAGTGCATATTTATCTTCAAAGAGTTAAGTTCTGCTGCAAACCTATTGATCGTTATGCCCATGTATACTTCAAATACTTCTAGATGGAATTCAGATTCTGTGGGATCCTTTAATCCTACTCACATTGTGGACGTTATGGAACCAGAACCACCTTACTCTGGATTTCCTGACACTAAAACAAACAAAATAAAAGTTGGCATTTTTCTGACCTTTGATTATGTTTTGTTTTGTTTTCATTGTGGCTAAAAAACTTCAATAAAGATAGAGAAATTTAAAGCTAGATGAGGTTAAATACCAGTATACAGCATTGATCAAATTTCACCCATAGTTGGATAATCAGATAACTTTTCACAACCTCAGATACAGATAATCATCTCCTGAGCTCACAAATAGAGGACCCCCCATTCTTGTGGGCACTGGATGAAAAGTTTCTATTGTGCCGAGGCCAGGCTTTTACAAACTGATCTTGGACTCTGCTGACCTCCAGAGGGAGCCCTGCAGCAGCCAAATCTAAAGCTCATCAGCAAAAGGGCCAAAATTAGTTTAACTGCCAATGCAATGTCTGTGTGGTAAGGCAATGTCTCTGATAACCAAGACCCAAATGCTGGCGTTCAGCGGATCAGTGGTAGCAATGTCGGGGCGGTGAGCACCAACTTTGTGCTATGCCAGTGTAGCTTCCTGAAGGCATGGACAGGAGCAAGTATGCAAGCAAAACAGTCTCCAATACAACCATTTGTGTCTCCTATGCTTTTACAGATGGCCATTATGGGAATTCAGCCAACTGTGCCACCTGGGAAACACTATGAGCTAAGAACATGCAGTAAATTCGACTAGTGACATGACTCTGGACAGCCACAAAAGCTTACCTTTATGGGGGCTTTACCATGTATGTGTTACATAAGCCTGTATTGAGGAAGAGTGATCTGGAAAAAAAATCTAACACTGATTGACATAAAGGAGCAGGGGATCTGTTATTTAAAGTCTTAACACTAGTTCCTCAGCCTTCAATTACATCGACCATTTAATAATTCCTGCGGTCATAGTGAGGCTCAGCCCAGAGGTCACAGTTTCCATGTTTATATTCTGTTAGGGATCTTTTATCTTACTCGTTGAGGATGAAAGTGATGAATACAATGCTACTGCTTTTTATTTATATAATACCTGTTATTCAAATTAGTCCAAAGACCTTCAAAGAATAGATATACTTGTAGACTAGACATCATAAATGCTTTTGAAACAAGGCAGTTTGTTAATTAAACAAGTGACTCACTTGTAGACTAATTTAAAATGCACATGTTCCTGCTTTTTGAATATGGTTCAACTGAGAAAAGAAAACCCTCCTATAAATTAAATACCATTTAGATTATTCATCCAAACACTATACTTTCTGATCAATTAATTCTAATCATAAAATATCAATTTTTCAAGTATCCACCCCCAAAATACCAGCCAATATCATTGATTGTTTATCTGTGATGTGCCATTCCACTCTATTGTTCTGGAAGTACAACGACATAACTTAAGCAGAGAGGATATGGCAGAGAAGGAAGAACCCAGACTGAGGGAAACCATCGGTATCCTTTTGAGGGAGTTACAGAGAGTTAATGAGAATTCATTTTTAATCAATTGCAAGCAAAAATGCCAAAGATTATTCACCTGTTTCTTGACCCAGCCAGACTTCTGTATTCTGATTTATTGATTTTATTTACAAACAAAAAGCAAAGTATAATAACATGCCCATTGTGAATTAGCTTGATAATGTTTCTGAAACATCTTCTGGCAGAAGGGGGGAAGCAAAGTAGCCCCCATCCCACTCCCGCTGATACATCTGGTGTTATTTTACACGCTCCTGGAGCATTGCTTTCAGCTAACTGGCTTATTTCCAGTGGAAAGTGGTAAATCAAACCAGAGGCCACTCCAAGAGCAGAAGTGGAACTCAACATGCAGTGGGAGAACCCAGGAGTCCCCTTGACTCAGTTAATCTGTCACAGACCCGCTGCCCAGGACAGTCTCAATGATGCACAAAAGAGGAACCACCATCCCCAAACACTGTAGCATTTGGAATCACTGTGTTTAATGAGTGCTTTTTTCACTAGCCTTTAGGACAAATATAATGAATGAAATAGTGAAGCACACAGGCTCTGTTTAAGCAGGTTATGCTTGTTTTCTTGGACCAGAGGACTTTTAAAAATATATAGATTCCAGACTCCACCCCAGACCTCAGACTGTGCAGCTGGGGCTCAGGAATCCATATCTTTACAACATGGCCAGGGTAATTATGGTGCTTAGCTAAGTTTCAGAACTGAAGGGCTAGGTTTTCAAATACACCTTCAAACCCTACTCAGACTTTTAGTTTTAAATATGTTTCTTTCTTCTCAGACTCTAGCTGAAGACAAAGCAAGATATTCCTTCCTTTCCCAAGCTTTTATATTCACAGAACGAATGTTGAATAATTTCTTTCATTGCTTACCAAACATTTGTTTCATATGACAAATGAAGGCACAAAGCCAGAGATATTAAGTGCCTGGCTCAAGGTTGCACAGTACACAGATGGAGCGACATGGCGAGAAAGCTGGGTGTTTTAGCCTCTCAGGCCAGCTGACCATTCCTTTTCCTCTCTTTCCCCCCATCTTTACATCCATATGTGCATAAGAAAGATAAAGGCAACTAGGGGGCTTCCTTGAAAAATCAGACACAAATTAAGGTAAATGTAGATATTAATCCCCAAGCAACATTTTCTCTCTGAAATGCACCTATAGATTGAAAAAGACTTAAGAAATATATCAACCAAGTATAATGTGTGGACCTTCAGATCTCAATTTTAAAAAAAATATAAAAACTAAAAAAATTTATGAGACAATCAGGAAAATAGGAACACTGCCTGGGTATTTAATTACATTAAGGGGTCATGTTTAGTTGTTACAAGCATTGACAATCTTATTATGGCTATGTTTTTTTAAAAATCCTCGCATTTATTTAGAAATACATGCTTTAATATTTATGAATGCAATGATATCTGGGATGCTTCAAAGCTAGTGGCGCAATGAGGGGGAGAGTGGCTACAACAAAACACATAGACCTGAGACAAGATTGTCCCTGAGCTGGTGACTACTGAGTCCAAGTGATGGGTACACAGGGCTTTTTAGGCTATTCTATCTACTTATTCATATATTTTTAAGATTTTTCATCATAAAACTTTTATAAAATAATCCATTTCCCTCAATGGTTGGCTTAACAGTTTTGTGGGTTATTTAATTTACTTATATAGTAGATGCTTATTAGTGAGGTCTACAACTTGATAAAATAGTGATAGCTTTATGTTATTCAGGAAAAAAACACCTTGGCATTTCACCTTTGGTCTTTGTGGAGGATGAGATGAATGCCAGCCATTTAAAGCAGAAACTATGGCCGGGCGCGGTGGCTCACGCCTGTAATCCTAGCTCTGGGAGGCCGAGGCGGGTGGATTGCTCGAGGTCAGGAGTTCGAGACCAGCCTGAGCAAGAGTGAGACCCCGTCTCTACTAAAAATAGAAAGAAATTATCTGGCCAACTAAAAATATATATACAAAAAAATTAGCCGGGCATGGTGGCTCATGCCTGTAGTCCCAGCTACTCGGGAGGCTGAGGCAGTAGGATCGCTTAAGCCCAGGAGTCTGAGGTTGCTGTGAGCTAGGCTGACGCCACGGCACTCACTCTAGCCCGGGCAACAAAGTGAGACTCTGTCTCAAAAAAAAAAAAAAAAAAAAAAAAGCAGAAACTATGATTTATGACTGTCTAATAACAGGACTTTCTCTCTCTCTTTTTTATGTTTTTTAGAGGAGATGGGATCTCACTCTGTCACCATGCTGGAGTGCAGTGGCATCATCATAGCTCAGTGCAGCCTCAAACTCCTCAACTCAGGTGATCCTCTTGCCTCAGCCTCCTATGTAGCTAGAACTACAGCCATGCACCACTATGCCTGATTAATTTTTAAAAAACTTTTTTTTGTAGAGACGGGATCTTGCTATGTTGCTCTAGCTGGTCTCAAACTCCTGCCTCAACCTTCCAAAGTGCTGGGATTACAGGCGTGAGCCACCACACCCAGACTGGACTCTGTTTCAAAGTAACAAAGCACTACTATAACCTATTACACTGTGATGGACCTAAAATTGCAGAAGATAGGCTATTAAAACAATAAGAGCATTTTAATAAATCATAGGAATTATTCTAAAAAATTGATCACACATTTCATAAGGGTTTTCATAAATGAGAGTGTGCTTGGAGAATTGTTAATTGCCTCAAAGTAAAATGAGGGCTCCCACCTACATATGGCTAGGAGATAAACTTCTTATTAGGGAGTCAAGTTTATCAGTTTCCAAATATGCATGGGAAACTGCAGGGGCCAGACTTTGAGGCTAACCAGCCCTGCCTTACTCCTTAGTTCTGCCTACTATCTCCTTTCTGAATCTGCAAAGAGCTGTGACTCTTGAAGGGCAGGACTTACCAGCATTCATTATGGCTTCAGTTGTAGCAGGCTCCCAAGTTACATAAAAGGTGTTTGGGGGTTATGTTTTTAAACAGTAATGAAATAGCAAGCACAAGAAAAACTGGAAATAGCCTTGTCCTATGACCTAGAAATAGCAATAGAGAATCTAAGAAGGAAACAGAGATAAATGTTTTGTGTGTTTATTTTCCTTCCAGAATTCCAAATAGTTGCCTTGGCAGGCAGGCTGCCCTATAACTGCTCCCTTCTGAGGACTCAGAGGTGTTTACAGAAATCGAAAGTTCTGGCAGTACATTTCCATGAACTCATTAGCAGTTCCGGTTCTACCTTTGAGATTTTGCATGTACAAATGAATGTCCATGCAATATAAACCCCTCCTTCAGCTTGTATTTTAATTGCAAGCAAAGTAGCAGAAATCAGATATGTAATTACTGTAACGTAACGGCAGGGTATCTTTAGAATCCCTGCTTTGGTCACTATTATTCAGAGCAACTCCAATGCCATTTCTTGCCTGCCTCTTTATGCTAATTACCCTGCCCACTTTGCTCCTCCTCTTCCCAGCCTCCCTTAAGAACTGTACACTTTCAGCTGTCACTGACGGTAACTCAGACCAGGCTTAGAAATCACTTGATTTAACTCAGCAGCACTTTTTTTCTTTGTGTATATGTTATTCTAGCAGTCCTCTCTAATACTGGAGGCATTAGATTTCATGTCAATAGAGAGAATCAAAAATTGCCAAAACTGTAATCAGTTAGAAATAGTTAATTTGTAGGATTTTACACTATATGGGGGGAAAGTTTCAATTTGCTTTGAAATGAAAGAATTAAGTCATGTTTTTAGCCAAATGAATTGGCATCTGTATATTTAGAAAATCATTTATTTCAAGAATCATGACTAGGAAAAACTTGGAAGTTTTTTAGAGGAGTACATGCTTACACTCAAGGACAGGATCTGCACATACCTATGTGGTTCCAAGTGTCTTGTGAAGACAATTTAAGGTGCCTGGCCCAGGGAAGGAAGTGCCTTGAGTCACAGCCATACTGCTAGTACCATGTCTACCACACAGAGAAAAGGCAGCAGCCACCTGTTCGGTGTGCGCACGTGTAAGCTGAAGCTGCAAGAGGACCGGCCACAGCAAGGTGAGTCAGTCGGGCTCATGGGTCTCGTGTTCTGTGACCTTTTGTCCATTTGCATTTCTGGAAGAATGATGGTCTGGTGAAGTACCTGGGGAGGCTCTGGTCATGAAATACTTTTGCAATCTTCTGTTTTTAAATTCTGAGAATAGACATCATAGTGATGCATAAAGATGGGTTAACTTGGATTCTTTATTGATTTTTAAAGGACTATGGAAGACTATCAAGAATTCATATTCCTTGAAGTTGGCATTCTGAAACTTACGTGCTTAAACTCCTAGCCACTTTCAGTATTTTAGAATTTGCTAGATTGTGTGTAATTCAAAACACCCATCCAGGCAAGGCTGAGTCAGCTACAGAGGGAATTCAGCTGAGAGTAGCTTTAAGTTAGCCTGGAGCTGTCCCCACTAGTGGGACATTTTTGGACTTTGTTTAAGCCTCATTTTGTCTGCATCTCTGGCTCATTCATTGTGGGAAAAATAGATATATTCTTGACTCATTCCCTTTTATGGTCCAGGAACAGCTGGAGTCAGACAGAAAGAAGTGTCACATTTTACTTTATGGGCACTGATTCAGACCGAACTGTCTACCTCACAGCCATTTTCACCATCAGTCTTTTTAATATTTCAAATCCACTCCCCAGCCAGAGTATCAATTAGTGGTAGATGTTGAAATGAATGGACAAGATGGTCCCTCCAACCCACTCTGTCAGGGACAGCAAAGGACTCTTGTGGAGAAGGCTGGGTGCTCTCATGGATGACGTCATCATCCCCAGAGGTTAAGGGTTTACCAGACACTTCTATCTAACTGTGCCTCAACAACATAGGATGGATCTGTTTTTCTGTGAGTCTAGGCTATGAGCTCTTTAACTATTTTTCTGTGGACACAGTTTTAGGTTTCAGTGGCATGGAGAGTACTAGCTAAAGGACCAAAACCCCTTATTTCCATGGTGGCATCTTTGTGCTACCATATGTGTGACTGTATCAGGCCACCTCCCTGCATCAGTGCCTGGAGCTGTACAAAGTGACTTCATGCTGTACAAAGCTTTAGCATAGTGTGGGTAGAAAATACTTCGTGTTAAATGAAAACAGTGTAAACTTTTCAGACCATGCAGTACCATTAGAGCTCAAATAAATTACTTTGAGCCAACTACATTAGAATGTAAAGATGTAAAGTCCTAGAATGTGCCAAGGTTAAGACATAGCACTGTAAAATGTTCTTCCTTCTCTATCCTAGTTCATAGGTGGTTTTTGTTTGCTGTTCATTTGTTTAAAGCATTTAAAGCTACCTCCGCCCTCCCCAATGGCTGACAGAATATTTTTATATAGAAAATGTGGTGGGAGGAGCATAAAGGAGATAGCAGAAATCACCTATAACCCCAGCACCCAAAAGTAGTTGCTGTTAACATTTTAATGCATAGTTTTCCAGCCTTTTCCTCTATGCACATGTATGGATTGTTCTTTGCTTGATTTTTAAACAAAAAGAGGCTTATTCTGTACGTAGTGCTTGTGAACTGCTTTTTAATTTAACAATAGAGGATAAAAAAATTTCCATTTGTTTATTCTTCTACAACCTTATTTTTAACAGTTGCATACTGTTCCTTCATATAGATATAGCAAAATTCCTTCAGGCAATTCTGTACTGTTAGACATTTTATATATTTCTAATTTTCTTTACTATTTTTTGCCAAATGGCCCTCTAATCAGCAGTGTAAGGGTATGTTTTCAGTAATACTGGGTATTATTTAAAATTTTTTTTTCAAAAATTTGTAAGTGGAAAATAATATCTCACTGTTGTTTTAATTTAAGGCAGGCTATTTTGATAGTCTCTCCCTTACTGGCCATATCCAGAAAAGCCTGGAAATATCATTATGATGACATATTTCCCAAAATACCAACAAGTCTAGAAGTCTGGTCTTCTTTTTCAGACAGAAGCTTTTTGCCTAGAATGTTTTGAAAGCAACCATATTCTTCCACAGCTGAGTCTCAAAATATCTGCCCACGTAAACCGCAATCCATAAAGTTGTGAAGCATGCTAATATAGTCCAGACTGGCCACTGACTGCTAAAAGAAATGTCATCTAGAGATTTGAGTTGACAAATGACACTGTGTAGTGTTTGCTACGCTGCTAAATAGCATTCCAGTTATTGTCTTGGAGTTTAGAAGTATTCATTCAGTGCAGTGGCCCTGATTTTTCCTCCATGCTATATTTGCACCGTGCTATTATGCAAAGTTCAGCAAAGGTCCAAGGAGGCAAAGTCATGAGTTCTAGAGAGTGAGGTCTGGCTGCATATTTAGTCATGGAAGCATCCTGAGTTCATGGTTTTGGCCTTTCTCCAGTCCAGCTAAGTTTCTAACTCTCTTATTTAGCATACAGACTATGATTATTTGACATTTGACATTTCTGAAGGGATGACCAGCTTCAACATATACATATTTTCTAACCTTCCATGATGTATACTAAAGTGCTTTATGTTAACTTTTAGGTATTTAAATCTTTTCACCCAGTCACTCACAAAACTGTAATTTTGGGGTGATAACAAATAAAATTCACTAATTCTTCAGCAACTATCTGGGCAATAAGTACATGCAAAGTCTTATGCCATGTGCTAGGTATGTAAACTGAACTAAGCCAGCCAAGCCATGGTTTCCTGTCCACGTGGAGTTTATGCTCTATGGCAACAGATGCTGTTATCAGTCCAGAACACAAGTCTATGAAACTCCTCTCCCTACTTGTTCCTGTCTTGTAGCTTCTTCTGTGATATTTTCAATCCATTTATCTATAATTTAGACTCTATGACTACATTTGTAAATATTAATTTGTATGTCAATAAAGTGTTGGCAAAGTATGGCCAGGCGCGGTGGCTCACACCTGTAATCCTAGCACTCTGGGAGGCCGAGGCGGGTGGATTGCTCGAGATCAGGAGTTCGAGACCAGCCTTAGCAAGAGCGAGACCCCGGCTCTACTAAAAATAGAAACAAATTATCTGGCCAACTAAAATATATATATAGAAAAAATTAGCCGGTCATGGTGGTGCATGCCTGTAGTCCCAGCTACTTTGGAGGCTGAGGCAGTAGGATCACTTAAGCCCAGGAGTTTGAGGTTGCTGTGAGCTAGGCTGATACCACGGTACTCACTCTAGCCCAGGCAACAGAGCGAGACTCTGTCTCAAAAAAAAAAAAAAGTAAATAAAAAAAATGTTAGCAAAGTACATTACACATCACATATACTAGGCAGACAACCATCCTTATGTTTTATGGTGCTTTTAAAATTTACAAATGGTCATATATTTATACATTAGCTCATTAATTCTCACAACAACTGGGTGAAATAGTGTATTAGAATTCTTCAGAGGAACAGAACCAGTAGGATGTGTGTCTGTATGTGCAGGGCTGTGTGTGTGTGCACAGTTGACCCTCGAACAACACAAGTTTGAACTGCCCAGGTTCACTTATATGTGGATTTTCTTCTACCTCTGCCACCCCTGAGACAGCAAGACCAACCCCTCCTCTTCCTCCTCCTCCTCAGCCTACTCAATGTGAAGATGACAAGAATGAAGACCTTTATGATGATCCACTTCCACTTAATGAATAGTAAATATATTTTCTCATCCTTATGATCGTCTTAATAACATTTATTTTTTTCTAGCTTACTTTATTGTAAGAATATAGTATATAATACACATAACATACAAAATATGTGTTCATTGACTGTTTTGTTATTGTAAGGATTCAGGTCAACAGTAAGCTATTATTAGTTAAGTTTCTGGGGAGTCAAAAGTTATGTGCAAATTTTCAACTCCTCAGGGGGTCAGTGCCCCTAACCTGTGTTGTTCAAGGGTCAGTTGTATACATGTGTGTATGTGTGTTTGTGTGTGTGTGTGTGTGTGTGTGTGTGTGTATACATATATATGGAGAGAGAGAGAGAGAGAGAGAGAGAGAGAGAGGGAGAGAGATTCATTTTAAGGAATTTAATCTGCACCTCCTTGCAGATTCTTTCAGATTCTTTTTGGAAGGTAGTAGTAAGCCAACAAAAAGTTGGGATGGGATAAAAGTAAACTACTCCACAACCTCAATATATTGTTCAAATAAAGCAAGTCTTAGGCTAAATTCTCTCATATAGACAGATCTTTATTAAACAAATATTTATTAGCAAGTAAGCATAAAACAGTTTATATGAGGTCCCAAACTCTCTGTTCTTTAGGTGATCTTATTATATCTTGCCTAAAAGTTTTGCTCAGGCAAAACGACATTCCACAGACAGTATTCCGTGTAGTCAGCCAGTAACCAGGAATTCCCCTGCTCATTAGGGACACTGGACCTTTCAGTATAAAGCTCTGTACTTCAGAGTACAGGCTGTAGGCCTTGCCAGATTCTTCTGTCCAGTTTATGCAAGACTAGGAAGCGTCCCTAAAATATTTTAGGCAATCCAAGGGTCTTGAATGCCACTAACTTTACCAATGAAAATTCATTTTTGACATTCATTATGCTAATACTTACAGCCTCTGATATTGAGATGGAAAGATGATGAGTTTGTAATGAGACACCTCTGAGCTTTGGATTTCCTGGTGCTGGCACCCACCCAAGGGGCGCACATTCCCTATTAGGTAAATAGACACCACTTAGGGTGGTGTAATTTAATCTAACATTCACATTTAAATCATGCTATCTTTGCTGGTGTCTTCTAAAGTCAATTACAACTGTGACAAGAAGAAGCAACTTCTCCACAGTTTTTCACAATAAGGCATATGTAAAAAATGATAAACGTGTAAAGCAGTTTGAGGTAAAGTCAGATAAAACTGACCCCGTGGGATGAAGGGCCATGATCTCAGCACACACGGAGCCCCCATGCCAGCGTGCCATATGGGCTGCTGAGCTCTGGCAACAGCATACGTTTTAACCCGTGTTGATATTCTGTGTTATGGAAGGCCACCTATTGAGGATGCGAGTCTAGATCCTTTCAGAACTAAGATTCTGGGATTTCCCCACAATTATTTCATTCATGTTGGTGTTGCCTCCTCAACTGTGTTGTACAAATTCTTTGAGAGAAAAAAATGTGTTTATACCCTAGACCTGCGGTCCCCAACCCCAGGGCTGTGGAATGGCACAGGTCTATGGCCTGTTAGGGACCGAGCCGCAGAGCTCCACTGCCACCCCTGTTGGTGGAAAAATTGTCTTCCATGAACCTTAGGAACTGCGGGCGCATAGCACGAGGTGAGTGGCAGGAAAGTGAGGGAAGCCTCGTCTGTATTTACAGCTGCTCCTCATCCCTTGCATCACCACCTGAGCTCCATCCCCCAACCCCAATCCCTACCGGCTGTAGAAAAATTGTCTTCCATGAAACTGGTCTCTGGTGCCAAAAAGTTTGGGGACCGCTGCCCTAGGCCACAGTGCTAGCATGTCACTTACAAACAAATCACATTTATTGGGTGTTTGTTATATTTCAGACACTGTTTTCAAGCACTTTTCATGTATTAGCTTATTTCTTTATGAAAGCCCCAGGAGGTAGGTAACATCAAGACCTCACAGCTGGGATCTTGACCCAAGATCCTAACATAAGAACCCTGACTCCAGAGCCTTTGCTTCAACCCATGCTCACTGCCTCTTATGCTGGCACAAAACAGATGCTCAGCTAAGCATCTGTGAAGGGCCTGGACAATGGCTGCCCTTGAACTCAGTTTGCAGTTTGGTTGTTTAAAATAGGTTGCTATTAAATCACCAGTTAATTTCAATATGTTACTAATCACATCCAACTGTCTCCCAAAAGGGGATGTTTGACTCTAAAAGAAACAGTTGAGAAAATGCAGGTGTATCAGTACAAACCTATCACCCTACAGCAAGTGGCTTGCTGACCAGGCTAGCAATTTTTACTTTAAATAACTGCATAGCACCTATCTCTTACGCTACATGAAGCGTGAAAGACAGCAATGTAATATTTGTGGAACTTAGCTGATATGGCCTTGGAGAGATGGTTTGGGTCTTTTACAAAATAAGCAAGCAGTATCCAAAACTTCAAATTAAAAAGGGGCTACATAATAGCCATTATTATAATATAATTCACTTTTTAAATTTAAACTAGAGACTCTATTGCAAGTCTTGGCTCAACTATTATATTAAATCATTAACTTGACTTGCAATTTTAATCAACATTTAGGCAAGGTAACTTTCACACCTGGGTTGCTGTCTAATGAAGTCTGTGGGCAAATCTAACAAAACATTCAA
Organism: Lemur catta; assembly: GCF_020740605.2. NCBI lineage: Eukaryota > Metazoa > Chordata > Mammalia > Primates > Lemuridae > Lemur > Lemur catta. The sequence continues at coordinate 23,013,273 of NC_059139.1, read as the reverse complement.
AAGTCAAGATTTGGCCAGGCGCAGTGGCTCACGCCTGTAATCCTAGCCTTCTGGGAGGCTGAGGCGGGTGGATCGCTCGAGGTCAGGAGTTCGAGATCAGCCTGAGCGAGACCCTGTCTCTACTAAAAATAGAAATAAAAATTATCTGGACAACTAAAAATATATATAGAAAAAATTAGCCGGGCATGGTGGCGCATGCCTGTAGTCCCAGCTACTCGGGAGGCTGAGGCAGTAGGATCACTTAAGCCCAGGAGTTTGAGGTTGCTGTGAGCTAGGCTGACGCCACGGCACTCACTCTAGCCCAGGCAACAGAGCGAGACTCTGTCTCAAAAAAAAAAAAAAAAAGTCAAGATTTAAAATGCAGTAAATACCTATATTCAGTAAGAAGCTGCATTCCTTCTATCCAATCATCAGATACCTCACCCCCTGTGGATGGCAATAAACAAGCAAAGGGTCACAGGAAATAAAATCTAGACTTTTAACAAGGGATGATAGTTTGAAGGTATCTTTGGATATTAATAACACAACATCCGAAGAACATAAAACATACCTAAGTGTGTGGAGCCAGAAAGAGGAGAGGGGTTAAAAATAGAAATGAGGAGAAGGAACCCAACTAGGTACTCAAACAAGAGAGATAAAGAGGAGATTTTTAAGTGTGGCCTGTATTATGGTAGGGTGGGGTTCAGGTCCTGAAAGACCCCAAGGTCAACAGGGCCCAAATTCCTTTCCCTCATCAGATTCTGAGAAACTTCCAGACTTCTAGTAACTACAGCTCAATAAATTGACCATCCTGCTATAGTTGGGCTCCATCTAAATGGAAGAATCATACTTCAGACCTATGTAATGACCTGTTTAAGTAATTGGCTCCAAATCTTTTCTAGTTCACAAGGAGGGTTATTGTCATCTGGAGAAAAAGGGTAATGTAAGAGGAAAGTCTATGAAGGTTGGCAATGGACCGTTTTGGTCTAGGATTGGCTGTGTTAAACTGTAGCTGTCTGCAGAGAAATGATGTTGCAGATAAAGACTTGTGTGTGTGTATTTTTAGAAGCTGGGAATAGACAAGACACATACCAGTGCTACAGATTATGAGGCTCTTTGTATTTAACAAGACCAACTTTTGTTATAAGGAGCTTCATTCTGAAATGTGGATTAATTAGTGGAAGTGATTATTTTTATAGTGGGATGAAGCAAAATATTAATAGGTTTGGAGGGACTTTTAGAAGACAACCTTAGCTACAAATTAATGATGCAAAAAAGCATAAAGTTATAGAAAACAAATCTAAAAATCATAATAAATGTGCCAAACTTCTATCTTTGTGAGCATGTCAGACATTTTAAGCCTTAAACTCACTATAGTTCTTGTCCATTACCTTGTTCACGGCAGGCAGTTAATGTTTATTAAATGAATCAATACTTTTTTCCCAAACAGTTCATCCAAGAGATTGATATCCATAAATCACTGAATGTTAGGGCTTCAAAGATTACTTAGCCAACTGATTTTACGTATTAGAAAACTGAAACCAGAAGAGAGGAGTAACCTGCTCAGAGTTAGTGGTTAGCACAGAGAGGTGGGACTATACTTCTGTAAACATCCAAGAATATTATGATATAAGGACCATTGCAATAAAAAGTGTCTAAAATGGATAGAGAAATTAAGGAAAGATAACTTGAGTTTTATCTAATTTTGGAAAATACTCATAAAAAGTTATTTGTTTATTATAATTTGCTTATTATAATATTAAACATACAGAGAACATGATGAGTATATAGGGAGGGGAAATAAGGAGAAATGAAGTGGGACATGTGTGGGGGAGGCAAGGAAGGTGGATGTTAGAAAGAAATATGGAGCCAAATAGAAGCAAAGAAAGGAGAAGAAGGAAAATGGGTAAAAGTGGATTAAAAAAAAAAAGTCCATCAACAGACCAATGGATTAAAAAGATGTGGTATATACATACAATGGAATTATTCTGCCTAAAAAATGAATGAAATTCTGGTACATCCTACAACATGGATGAAGTCATTATGCTAAGTGAAATAATCCAGACACAAATAGGCACATATTGTATGCTCTTATATGAAGTACCTAGAATAGTAAGATTTAGAATCAGAAAATAGAATAATGGTTACCAGGGGCTGGGGGGAAAGTGGAATGGGGAGTTACTGTTTAATGGTTCCAAAGTTTCAGTTTTGGAAGATGAAAAGTTCTGGAGATGAATAGTGGTGATGGTTGCACAACAGTGTGAATGTCCTTAATATCGCTTAACTGTGCTCTTAAGAACAGTAATAATGGTAAGTGTTTTGTTATGTATATTTTATCACAATTTAAAAATTTTTTAAAAAGACATCACATAATTATAATAATATCTTCTCCAATCCTTTCTTTAATCTTGATTTGTCACAATACTTCAATGATCATGAAAGCTCTAAGGAAGGAATAGATAAATTTAGGAGTCTCATACTCTACTGACTAAGCTAGCTCGGAGTCCTCAGGAATAGATAATTGAAAGGATTGTTTTCAGTTTTCCTGAGAATTTTTCTGGTTTCATAAATTTTAAAAGTGAAAAGTTTTCTCTTGTAAATTTTCTGGTAACTATCAATTGCTACCTGGCTTTTACTTCTCCCAAACTAGTTGTGACGCAATGCAATAAGATATCTGTTCAGAACCATCTGACATGGGCATCATATTTCTCCTGCTCTGTTTCTGTGCCGAAGGGCCAGGAAGTGTTCAGTCCTCAAATACAAGAAGATGAATGCTGGCCTCCCTGGGGTGTTCCCAAGGGGAGAATGGGACCTAGGCTTTCTGGGCTTGTGGGGCAGCTTGGCTTCTTCCTTCCAGACTAGATCTCCAAGGACTTACTTTCAGTAGAGTAACATCCATTTTTTCCAGTGGAAATGGAGAAACAAGGAACTTTCTCTCCTGCTTGCTCAGAGGCTCAAGACAAAGAGGATTAAGTTTAAGGAAAAGTGTTTTGTAATTGGAAGAAGTTGACGGGCTTCTCAATCCAGCTTGTGTCCTTGGAATCCATGAAGAAATTTAAAAATAGCATGTTTCTTCAATGAAGAGAAAGAGTTTAAATTTGTCTGGATTCAATATATGAAGCTGTATGAAGCTATACTCACTTATTAGAACTCTTTCTGAATAGTGATTTAATTCTTACTAGTGTAATATTTTGAGTTAAAAGCACCTCTTTAGTTTTAGCAGTAATGAAAAAAACTACTAGAGAATTATTTAAAATTAACTTTAAGAAGATACCATTTTAAACCTGTTTGTGCCTGCTCAAGATATATATATTTTCAACATCCCATGAAACCTAAACTTTATTTCTATTGCCCACCCCCTCAGCAAAATGGAGAGACCCATTTCTAACATATGGAAGCATTTTCACACTGCAAGTTATTCTGAGGGGAAAATATGTGATTTACAAATGCTGTCAAATGAAATATGTATTTCCAAATGGTACTGCATTGACCAAGCACTTCCTAGGACACATTCTGCAACTTTCTCAACCCTTGGGCCTCAATAAGGGAGCAGTGTAGAGCCAACAGCTCTTTCTGCCATTATGAATCCAGAGATCCCACATTAGCTGCTCATAAACATTTTCAAGATTGCAAGTAACCATATCACAAAAGCACACAATAGTCTATGCACCTCCAAATTGAAGAAATGGGTGTGCTCTGTCAAAATTAACACATTCTTCTGAGGTATTTTTGCCAGTGGCTGAAAATAAATATTGACTGAAGATTTTAAATTGCTAGGATAATCATGCCATTTGCCTGCAGACAGTCATGGACAAACCTCTTTAGTCAGAATACAAACAAATAATGGCGAGAATAAGAGAAGCATCTTTGTGGCATATATAGATGGCAAAATGTAAGTGTAAGAGGACTCACACAGTACGGGATCACATTTCAGCCAGGTTTGAGAACCGTGGAGGCAGGGGAAAGCCATCATAGCCCAGGCACATCGCCCTTCAGAAGAAAAGAAACTGTAAAATAGTCATTTAACTCACAATGGAAAGAAGCCAGGAGGGAGGCATACTTGTAAGAAAAAGCATGAGATTTGGGATCAGTTCTCATGTGTTTTAATCTCAGATGTCTCAGGACTATCTGTGTGACCCTGGGCATGTCCTATAATTTTAGAGACTTAGTTCTCTTATGAGTAAAAGGATTTAATAACTTACCTCTTGAGGACAATATCATGTAATAAGGGCTGCAGCTTCCTGAGCATTTCTTATGAGCCAGGCACTGTACTAAGTGTTTTACATACATGACCTTGTTGAATCATTACAACTCTGTAAGGTCATGTGATCTTCATTTCACAGATAAGGAAATATGGACTCTGAGGGGCCAAATAACCTGCCCTAGCTCACAGGGTAACTTGAGGAGATAGAATTTGAATCCAGGTCTGTTTTTCTCCAAAACTTAGGTATTTAAAGCCGTACATTCTATCTCCTAGTAGTCATTAATTTATGCACCAAGTATTAGCATATTTAAATATGTTTTATCATAGATAAAGTATGATGCAAATGTAAGTTTCTATATTATGCCAGTGCATAAAAGAAGCATCACATCCTGAGAGATCAGCCAGACCTAACTTTTCATAGTACTGTTTAAGGTTGTATTAAGTTAAACATTTCAAAAGATTGGTCATGCCATGCATAAGCATTTCATATGGTAGCTACTATCTTTAAGAAGAAAAAAAGATAAATCATTTAAAGAGTAATGTCTTCACACTGTAACAAAAGTAAAATTTAATGGTGCATGCTATGACATCCAGTGAAAAAATCCTATTGAAAACCAAAGACAGTTCTCACGAAACCATTCTAGTCCCTGATCATCCCCAAATACACAGCACACCACACATAATGACCTTATCTTTGGGATCAATTACAGAACACTCTCAAAAAATATAAAGCCAGTTTCTTCAGTCATAACTGTATTTGATAGATAGAGTGATTTTTGCCAGATGTTTGTTTTGAAATGATTTAATTAAGATTATCTGTTTTTAGGGATCTGTGAACTTCCCTATAAAGATATTAGTGAAGGAAACAACTTTAAGAAATGAGAAGAATTTTTCTTCAATTGAATTATTGCTGCTGCAAATCTCCAGGTTCTAAAATGCAAATGAAATTAAGTCATAGGCTACGGCCCACTACTACACATGATTGAATTATATAATAAATGAAACAGCATAGTCTGGAGTTAAGGTTGGGGTAAAGAGTGCATTCAAGACAGAATTTTCAAAGGTTTGGCCCTACTTACAGAAGGGTAGCAAGGTCTGTGTTTGTTACAACCTCTGATTCTTCTTGCTTCTTGCTCACATGAGATATTTTCTTATCTTTGTGCCTTGGTTTTTGGTCTGTGGCTAGATCTAGACCAATGTACAAGGGTACAAAGAGTTGAGGATCTTTAGAATGTACAATGGATGGGTCCCTTGAAGATTATCAGCACGAGAAGCAGGTGAGTTCAGAAAATGTGCTAGATTAAGCTCTGGGTGGTGATGATTGTATTCAGCAGTACTGAGAAAGTTTTCTCATCTTCTCCAATTTATTATTGTAAAATGATGCCCATTCTGAAAATGACTGCTTTCTTTATCAGTTTGATATGGATGAGAAGAGGAATAACTTCTCTTGTTTTGTTCTCATGTTGATTCTTTTCTCTAGTGCATGCTTCTCATAAACGAATATAAATTAAGAAATACTAGATTTCTTATAGTTGGCAACTTGCAACTTCATTTTCAATAAAAACTTAGAGCAGTTCAGATAAAACAATTGCAGTTAAAGCTGTAGGATTAGATTTAAAGGGGTAAGTGTTCCCTCCCGCCCCTTCACTTCATACGCTTCTGTATTTCTTAGAGCCAGTTGGTATTTACAGCACACAAAATTGGTTATAACTTCAGTGCAGTGGCCAGGGCTGCAGTCTTTCCAGCGGGGTCCACTCATCTTGTGTCTAAAGTTGAGCTGGTGCTTCATGAGTCAGCCTGGAAACTTTCTGTAGAAACTGCCTCTGTTTCCCCCAGGGGTCCTGGTTATTTTACCTTCAAAACTGTACAAAACATCTCATAAATAGAACAAAGAGTGCCCCATCATAGTTAATAATGTCCATGTGTGGCCCTACTACCTCCTTCTGTAAAGACATACTTTTTTATATTTTAGTGGATAATTTGTTATTTGTTTCATTCTTCTTGAATTTTACAGAGTTCTCCCGTATGTGGCTAGAATAAGTACAATATATCTCATGCTTGTGGTTCCTTTGTGAATCGGCAAAGATTCATTTTTCTCCTCGGACTACAATTTGCCCTTTCTCAAAACCATCTTGGAAGACTTAAATATAGTTTTGGTTTTTGTTTGTTCTTTTTTTTTAAAAAAAAAAAATCAAGGTTGTAGCCGGGCGCGGTGGCTCACGCCTGTAATCCTAGCACTCTGGGAGGCCGAGGCGGGTAGATCGCTCGAGGTCAGGAGTTCAAGACCAGCCTGAGCAAGAGCGAGACCTCGTCTCTACTAAAAATAGAAAGAAATTATCTGGCCAACTAAAAAATATATATAGAAAAAATTAGCCGGGCATGGTGGCGCATGTCTGTAGTCCCAGCTGCTGGGGAGGCTGAGGCAGTAGGATCGCTTAAGCCCAGGAGTCTGAGGTTGCTGTGAGCTAGGCTGACGCCACGGCACTCACTCTAGCCCGGGCAACAGAGCGAGACTCTGTCTCAAAAAAAAAAAAAAAGAAAATCAAGGTTGTGATTCAAACCCTCTGTGTTTCTTCCTCCTGGGGTTCCATATAGAGATTGAGGTCACCTGCTATGACTTGTCTATTTTTTTCTACAGATAATGTCATTGTTTACATCTGAGACTTTAGATGTTTCGAATTCTTGTTGGAGAATCTTAGAACTATGAGGAATACTTGTGATGTAGTTTATGCTTCCAGGCTAAATTTTCGCTTTGCAGAAACGAACATTTTAATTAACATTTAATAATCTCAAGCAGTGACGTTTTCTAAAAAAATTTTTCATTAGAAAAAGTCAAGTTTCAGATATATCAGTAAGACAGGAAACAAACATTTGCATCTGAGAGGAAATTATTAATTGCTTCAAGCAGAATATCTGAATGACTAATTTTAATATCAATATAGGGATTTCTTTGTAGGTCTTCAAAGTAGACCTTGATTTCACCTTACATTAATCATAATAAGCATAGTATATAGTTTGAATGGTAACTATTTTCTCATTAATTGCAGCTTACTCAGAACATCCCACAGGTTTAGTCACTAACTCCAGGAATCTCCACTGCCCTCTTCCTAAATTTGATCTGAGTGACAGAAACCCAGAGGTGCTAGAGGACTGCTTCTCACACATCAATGTGTATGTAAATCACCTGGGGATGTTATATAAAACGTAGATTCTGACTCAATAGGTCTGGGTTGGGTATTGAGATTCTACATTTCAGCCAGTGCTGCTGGTCTGTCGGGACCACACTTTGAGGAGCTAGGAGCTCTAAGACTATTTAATGGGCCACAGCCTGAATTCAGAAACTTCCTGATATCAAAAAGTAAAAAGAATAAGAAAGATAGAAGAGCAACAAGAGAAACAAGAAGAAAACTAGGAGTATAAATAAGGTAATGAGTGAAAAGGAAAAGAAAGATTTTTGAAGAACGATGAGGCCTTTCCCCCCAGAGTAAACACAGAGCAAGTAGGTGAGTGCATACAACATAGGACTGCGGAGGAGGGAGGAAGGGAATCTCTTATTGAGTATCTTCTCTGCAACCTGTAGTCTGACATTACTGCTACATGTTTATGTATGTGTGTGTGCATATGCGTTTGTGTGTGTATATGTGTTTGTCTATATCTGGATATATAGAGAAGTATGCATATATGGAAGATGGATGGATAGATATAGATGAAGAAATATTCTGCTTTGTTCCAAAAAGGTTTGAAGGGGAAGCTGTACTAAGTGCTCTCACATGCATGTATTGCCTCAATCTTCAAAAAAAGCCCTTTTAAAAAATATATGGGGAGAGAGAGATGAAAAACCTGAGGCTGGAGTAATTTTGTAAAAAACAAAACAAAACGAAAACCCCTAAACCCACAGCTCTAGGACTACCTGATTTCAAAGCTCCAAAGTTTCAAAGTTTCCAACACCTTCCACGCTTTGACAAGCCAGAGAGCCAGACACAGTGAAAAGCAGGTAAGGGGACAGGGGCATAAAGGAAAGTATTGGAGACTGGGGTGAGACTGTGCACAAGGAGAAGATATTAGAGAAGAGGATGTGGGAGAGACAGGTGGAAAGTTCAGGAAGAAAGAGAGACGAAAATGCAGGGCTGCAGTTCAAGTGGATAATTTCAGTCCTGGGAGCAATTAGAGGTGACCCATTTGGCAGCACCTACCCCTCTGCAGGGAGTTGTTGCCACCCTCTTTCCTGCCAAGACTGTTTCCACAACTCTTTTCAGCCCTAGCTAGAGTAGCCTGCTTCTATCCAGTGTGGAGAACTTGGTGTCCACCTTCCTTAAACTACCCACTGGCAAGAAGAGGTCTGCTGGAATCTGGGTAGGAGCAGCTGAGTAGCAGAAACTTTGGGGCCCCTAGGAGCTGCCTGTCCCCCGTGCTACTGGGGCTCTGAGCTTAAGGTACTCCATTCTCAGTGTCTTCCTCCACTTTTGGGATCTTCTTTCAGGTCAGTAGATAGACCGTTCAAACCCGCCCCTCTGTGAGGATTCATCAACAAAATCCTCCAGTTACTTTCCTAGTTGAAATGGGTTTACTCATCAGAGACCAGATGTCAATTAAACATATGCAAATAAAGGGTATGGACAACACCTTACAATCCACCCCAAATTTTGGGGGGACAAATTATGGTACATATTAAAATAGGGGGAAAAAGTTTATATTTATTGTAAACACTGACGGTGATAACACTTGGGAATCCTGAGGAACAAAGCTATTTCATATACACATAGTTTGCAGCTGAATTCTTCTCTAGGGAATGAGTGTTTTTGAGTACAGATGAAGGCCAAGAACATAGCATGCCTTTCAGAGGTTTAGATGGCATCCTAAAGAGCAGATTTGTAGTTATTCTGGGGAAGTTTCCGTTGCTTTCTAAACTCAGCAACTCCATCTTGCTAACACCTTTATTTCCATGTAGTTTAATGTGAAGAACAGGAAGGCCCAAGAAACAAGGTATTGAATGCTTGCTGGGCAGTATAACTCAATAAATCTACCCCTGGAGAGCAGTGTGAGACTTGCCCTTTAATTATGGTTGTCTGACACTATGGTAGAAAAGGAATTATTTTTAAGTTTAGCTTTCATATTTTCAAAGCTGTATATTTTCATGTGGTTTAAGAAATTAAATGGTTCTACAAGGCTTTTCTGGAAAAATGGCAGCCTCTTCCTTGTCCCTTCCTTTGCTCTCCATTTCCTTGATCCAGAGGTAACAGCATCCAACTCTCACAGCTATTTCTTTGGGTATTAACCTCCATATCTCTAAATATCGTGCTATTCTTTATTTTTATGTTTCAACGCTATTGATTTACCACTATGGAAGAATCTAGCTCCCTTTCACAGATTTCCCTGGGCCCTGTGACCACTACCACCACACACACATACACACACACACACACACACACACATACACACACACACACTTTCTATTCCCCCATCTTCCCCAAATCATTGTCTCCTCAGTTTGATTAGGTCAATGTTTAGTATTGACATTATTGTGACTATGTAAATGCTATTGTGACTGAGCCATGTAATGTATTATGTAATATTATGATCACTTTTCCTTTTTTGCCCAACTTTTTATTTTCTCTGGAGTTAATAATTGTGTCATATTTTTTGTTGTTGTTTTCTTAGCTTTCTATAGACTTATCACCAGTTGATCCCCAAACTTTCCTCCAATCTTCTAAATAAATATTCTTTTAAAATATTCAACCACTGGAGATACTCAAGTAGTTTGAGCCCCCTCTTCTTGGAGTCTTCTTTCCTGGAGACTCATCAGAGGCCTCCCCCATTCTGGACTGGGTGCTCGCTATGATGGGTGTGCCTGTCAGTCTGGATATCCCATCACCATCACCCTGGAGACTGCCTCAGCCTCCCTTGAGTTGGCTCCCCTGTTTCTTGGATTCTTAGTTTACCAGCTCTTTTGGTTGAGCATGTCCTCCAGAAGCATCCTGAGAATGGGTGGATATGGGATACCTATTTTGAGACTTTACAGTCTAGAAATGTGTTTATCATATAGTCACAATTAATCAACGGTTTATATTACTATATAATTCTAAGCTGGAAATGATTTCCCCTCAGAGTATTGAAAGCCTTGCCTCTTTGATTTCCAATTTCCAATGTTCTTGAGAAGCCTAAAGCCGTTCTGATTCTGGACCCTTTGTATGTGACCTTATGTATTCCCTCTGGATGCTGTCAGGAACTTTTCTTTGTCTACGGGGTTCTAGCATTTCATGATGTGCATTGAGATAGGTCTATTTTCATGTTGTCCTGAGCATTGGATGGGCTCTTTCAATCTGGAAACCTAAATTCTTCATTTGGGGAAATTTCCATGATCTATTTATTGATAATACTTGTTCAATTAATGAATAGAGGTGGCCTTCTTACGGTGCCATATGCCCTTTGTGATTTTCTCCTTAATGCTGCCACTGAAGATCACTTTTGCAAGTTTTTAGATATATTTTTTGATGGAGGGAAAGTCAAGATGTTATTTTTGGTCAAGTCATGCTATTTTGAAGATGACTTTCCTAAGCCTAGTTTAGAAGAACCCCATTTATTGTTCTAATTCAAAAATATTACTTTGCATACTCACAAAAGCTATTTCTTTTCAAAGTCTCTAGGAATATAATTTCTTAAATCTAATGTAATTGCTGGAAAAAGAGCTTGTTCTGAGAAAGAACAAAGAATTGAACTATAGTTTCATAAGGATGGGAATGCCAATATGTTATTGAGCATTTTCTGCTGGAGATCACTTGGCTCCAAGGGCAAACAGCATGGTAAGCACCTGCATAAAAAACTAAACAGTTTATTTATAATCTCACTGGACTAGAAGAAGGTGCCCAAGTTCACATGGCACCAAGAGATTGACAAAGGGTGTTCTCTCAGAGTTTATGACACTGTCTCATGGGATCAGATTGTGGGGAAATAGGGAATCCCTTTCTGGCATTTAAAAGATGTAATTGTCTGGTAGTTTCTTGAAATTCCTCAGCTAGAGCTTTATTTATTCAGCTCAGGAATGGCAAATTACCTGAGTGTATGCCAAGACAATATATTGGTAATGGTTGCTATAATGAGAAAAGTTCTCAGGTCTTATTTGGGCTCATCAAGAATGTGTTGTCATCACTTAGCAATGATAGCTATGAGTTTTAGAAGGGGGATTGGTGGAAGGCCAAATATTTAATATCTTTTCTTTAAGGCTTTTGTGTGGTCTCAATAAAATCTAAGTAATTATATCTGAAAATCTCATTTAATCTTCATATAAACTTTATAAGGTAAGTACTGTCATAATCTTCATTTCTTTTCAGATGAGGAAATTAAAGTACAGACATATTAAGTTTCCCAAAGTCTATAGCCAATTAGTGGTGGAACTTATATATTAACACATGCCTATCTAACTCCAGAACCCAAGCTTTTAACCACCATATATTTCCTAAGAATTCTGGAGTGCTGATATTTAAAGCTATTTTCAGTCATATATACCCTAGAGTGAATGAATTTGTCTCTATTATTAATATCTTACCTAAGATAGGAAAATATAAAAGATTAATAAGGCTGGCAGGATGGAAGACAAACTTTACCTACTTTACAACACTGTGTAAGACTAATTTTTATTCTAAATATTGAAAATATAGTTTAGTATATGAATACTCTAATGAAGAAAATATGACTTATTTGTAGATTATTTTAAGGATGTAATGCAGTGCATCTATATCGTTAATACTTTAAGATCCAACTCAAGGAGAAGCACTATTCATAGATGAGATTTTTCACTCATTGAAACTTTTTATTAATGTGTTAATCACTATGTCCTGATGAGATTCTAAAGGCAGCTAATTATATTTTGTTTTCCTTAAATACTTCAAGCATGTTCTTTTAATGGGATTATCTATTTATGGAAACATACTGTCACTTTCTCCAAGTATTAATTTCTGTGATTAACTGTTATATTGTGTATAAGTATGCAATTTATAGTATCCATGTAAAACAGCTTGGATTTATTTTGCTCAAAGGCAGGAAAAATAAAAAACAAAAATTTCTTCAAATACTTTTAGTTGGTGTTAGAAATGTCAGATTATACTTTAATTTCTTGCCTGTTCTTTTTCCTTTACAGAAAAATCTGTCATTGCTCAACCAGTATTTGTTTTTGAAAAGGGAGAGCAAACTTTTAAGGTAAGGTCAAACTACTTTTCTTTAATTTTACTTTGACGAAGAAAATTATATTTCAAGAAGCTACCTATACTAAAAGATATCACTGCTGCCTGGGTTTATCCTGTTGTTCGTTAAGCAGAGGAGTGCCTCCAGAATATTTATATGGTCAGGATTTATAGATATCAGTGTGGCTGAAATGGGAAGCCAGAGGCTACTTATTATAGTAAAACAGAGAATATGCTGTTTTACTATAATAATAGGTTTATTTGGAGTAACTTGAAAAGGGGAGGGGCTGAAAGAGATTAGGGGGCTAAGACTCCTCATGCCCCCTACCAATTGACCTAGCCTAAAACTGGTTATAAAATAAATTCTACACTGTGAGATTTGACGTTAAAAGGGATCTCATGGATCCTACCTGCTTTTCAGCATCACACCAAAATCATCTGCTATGAAAGACAAACAGTAAGATTAGTAGCATTCTCACTTTAACTTATTTGAATATTAATTTCTTGGTATTCATTCTTACTCGTGCAGGTAATTTACCCTACTACTACAAAACAAATTAAACTAAGGAAAAATATCAACCTCCAAGACCTCCTTAAAAAAGCAGATTCCAGAGCCCCACCCTAGACCGACCACTTCAGAATCTTGAGGGTTAGTGCCTCAAAATCTCCACTTGCACAGACTCCCACAATGTAGTCAATGAAACATAAACCGCTATACCAGACTTTTGATTTTTCTTGACTATGTGCCTTAGTGAATAAAGGTGAGCTGCTTTGCCCTGGCTGGGCTGAATAAGCCTGGCTTCTGAGAATTCTGTAAAGTGGCAGGGTGGGAATCTGATATAAATATAGCAAATACTCAGCTCTCATCAGCAGTTTTTTTTCTCTTCAGAGACCTGCAGAAGATACCCTGTATGAAGCAGCAGAACTTGGTAATGATTTACACCTTGTATTCCAAAATCAATCTTTATCCAAAGAAAATAAGCAGACAGAAGCATTTTGACATGTGGCATAGGCTATGTAAAACTTAATGGTTTTCCTTATTTTTAGACACGCAAGTAGATTGGCTTTTGTTTTGAAAGATAATATGTAGGTCCCCAAGAACACGGATGTTAATGACTAAATTTCATTATTCTCTACTGCCTGTCCCTTAGCCTACCAGAAACAGTCTCAGTAGAACCTCAGATGCACATACAATTTTTTGCTGAAGCCACTCATTTCTAATTTTTTTATACTAGTACTATATGCCTATGTGTTTATAATCACCAACCAGTATTTAAAATTGTGCTTCAGGAGTTAATGTGTTATCAAATGATGATCTACACAGGCAAAAGGAAATTCTGTTTATCCTGCCATATCATGGGTTGAAGATAATTTGTTATTGCAGCAATTTTACCCCTTCCATTGAATTTCTTACAGAATGTAATGGTTTTTCAAGAAAGCGTGT